>NC_041384.1:164903860-164965781 GCF_002162155.2 Triticum dicoccoides
CGCGCCACTTACCTCGTGGGCCCCCTGGAGACCTCCCGACTCCAACTCCAACTCTATATATCTGCTTTCAGGGAGAAAAAAATAGGAGAGAAGATTTCATTGCGTTTTACGATATGGAGCCGCCGCCAAGCCGTAAAACCTCTCGGGAGGGCTGATCTGGAGTCCGTTCAAGGCTCCGGAGAGGGGGATTCGTCGCCGTCGTCATCATCAACCATCCTCCATCACCAATTTCATGATGCTCACCGCCGTGCGTGAGTAATTCCATCGTAGGCTTGTTGTACGGTGATGGGTTGGATGAGATTTATCATGTAATCGAGTTAGTTTTGTTAGGGTTTGATCCCTAGTATCCACTATGTTCTGAGATTGATGTTGCTATGACTTTGCTATGCTTCATGCTTGTCACTAGGGCCCGAGTGCCATGATTTCAGATCTGAACCTATTATGTTTTCATCAATATATGACAGTTCTTGATCCTATCTTGCAAGTCTATAGTCACCTATTATGTGTTATGATCCGTTAACCCCGAAGTTACAATAATTGGGATACTTACCGGTGATGACCGTAGTTTGGGGAGTTCATGTATTCACTATGTGCTAATGCTTTGTTCCGGTTCTCTATTAAAACGAGGCCTTAATATCCCTTAGCTTCCATTAGGACCCCGCTGCCACGGGAGGGTAGGACAAAAGATGTCATGCAAGTTCTTTTCCATAAGCACGTATGACTATATTCGGAATACATGCCTACATTACATTGACGAATTGGAGCTAGTTCTGTGTCACCCTATGTTATGACTGTTACATGATGAACCGCATCTGGCATAATTATCCATCATTGATCCGATGCCTACGAGCTTTCCATATATTGGTTTACGCTTATTTACTTTCCCGTTGCTATTGTTACAACCACTACAAAATACCAAAAACATTACTTTGCTTTCGTTACTCTTTTGTTACCGTTACCATCACTATCATATTACTTTGCTACTAAACAATTTGCTGCAGATACTAAGTTTCCAGGTGTGGTTGAATTGACAACTCAGCTGCTAATACTTGAGAATATTCTTTGGCTCTCCTTGTGTCGAATCAATAAATTTGGGTTGAATACTCTACCCTCGAAAGCTATTGTGATCCCCTATACTTGTGGGTCATCAAGACTAATTTCTAGCACCGTTGCCGGGGAGCATAGCTCTATTGTTTGAGTCACTTGGGATTTATATCTGCTGAACACTATGAAGAACTTGAAAGATGCTAAGACAACAATTTATCCCTCAACTACGAGGGGAGGTAAGGAACTGCCATCTAGCTCTAAACTTGATTCACCTTCTGTTATGAGTAAGCTTGTGACACCTAAACCTGCTTCTGCTATTCATTCTGATATGTCGCATGTTATTGATGATGCTACTTCTGCTATACATGATACTTATGATGAAACTACTTCTATGCTTGATACTACTGTACCACTTGGTGATTTTCTCGAGGAATGACTTGCTAGGGCTAGAGAGATTGAAAATATTGAATATGATTATGATGATGAAAGTGATGATGAAGAATCACTTGTTATTCCTGAGGGTTATTTATTTGATCAAGAAGCTTCTTTAGCTATTTTAACTTGCAAAGATAGATATGAACTCAAAAGTTTATTAGCTAAATGGAATAAGCAATCTCTAAATGCTAGGATGAAACCTGACCCTGCTTTTGCTACTTCACCTATCTGTGTTACTGATAAGGATTATGAATTCTCTGTTGATCCTGATATAATTACTTTAGTTGAATCTGATCCTTTTCATGGCTATGAATCTGAAACTGTTGTGGCACATCTTACTAAATTAAATGATATAGCCACCCTGTTCACTAATGATGAGAGATCTTGCTACTTTTATATCCTTAAAATATTTCCGTTCTCATTAAAGGGTGATGCTAAGATATGGTTTAATTCTCTTGATCCTGGTTGTGTGCGTAGTCCCCAGGATATGATTTACTACTTCTCTGCTAAATATTTCCCTGCTTAATGCTTTTCCTGATCATCCTCTTAAGAAAAATGAAATACTTGATATCTTTTATAATGGGCTAACCGATGCTTCCAGAGATTACCTGGATAGTTGTGCTGGTTCTCTTTTCCGGGAAAGAACACCGGATGAAGCTGAAATCTTATTGAATAATATGTTGACAAATGAAAATAATTGGGCACCTCCTGAGCCAGCTCCTGCTCCAATTAATGATCCTATTCCTAAACCAACTCTGAAGAAGTGAGGTGTTCTATTTCTCAGTCCCTAAGATATGCAAGAGGCAAAGACATCTATGAAAGAAAAAGGTATTAAAGCTGAAGATGTTAAGAATTTACCTCCTATTGAAGAAATACATGGTCTTAATTTACCGCCTATTCAAGAAACATATGATCTTAATCCTTTATTTATTGAAGAACCTCCAGACCTTGATAACCCGACATAGGTAGTAAAGATAAATTCTCTCTATAGATATGATAAAGCTAAAATCCCTCCTGCTAAAATTGCTAGTGAATGCTTGGATGAGTTTGATAATTTTATGTTTAAGCAAGAAGACTTCAATGCTTATTTTGGTAGACAACTAAAACAAAATGTTGATATGATGAAATATTTGGGTGATTATATGGATAATATTAGAGGTGAACTTAAACTTGTTAGCAAACATGCTTCTATGGTTACCACTCAAGTATAACAAGTACTTAAAGCTCAAAAGGAATTGCTCAATGAGATGAATAGTAAGAAAAATAATTATGTTGTTAAAGTGGCTACTAGAACTGGTAGAATGACTCGGGAACCTTTGTATCCTGAAGGCCACCCTAAGAGAATTGAGCAAGATTCTCAGAGTGTAATGCCCTCGATGCGGCTATATCTCCTACGTGTCGAAGCACGACTTAGAGGCATAACCGCATTGAAAGCAATGTCGCAAGTAAGGTAATCTTCACAACATCCCATGTAAATAGATAATAAAAGGGGAAGGTACATAGTTGGCTTACACTCGCCACATCAAGCAAAGTACATAAATAGAATTACATCATCCAATCACTCATGGCCTAACTACGGTGCCAAAATAAAAGAGCAACCCAACATGCGACATGGTCCCGATCGCCCCAACTGGGCACCACTACTGATCATCAGGGGAAGACACATAGTAACGGCGTGTTTCTTCGTCGAACTCCCACTTGAGCTCAAGCACGTCATCTGGAACGGAATCATCACTGCATCTGGTTTGGAAGTAATCTGTGAGCCATGGGGACTCAGCAATCTCTCACCCTCGCGATCAAGACTATTTAAGCTTATAGGTAAGGCAAGGTAAATATGTGGAGCTGCAGCAAGCGACCAACATATATGGTGGCTAACCTGTTCGCAAAAGAGAGCGAGAAGAGAAGGCAAAGCACGAACGAATAACTATAGAACACCCTGCGGCAAACATTACTCCAACACCGTGTTCACTTCCCGGACTCCGCCGAGAAGAGACCATCACGGTAACACACGCGATAGATTCATTTTAATTAAGTTCAAGTTCAAGTTATCTACAACCAGACATTAACAAATTCCCATCTGCCCATAACCGCGGGCACGGCTTTCGAAAGTTCAATCCCTGCAGGGGAGTCACAACTTAGCCCATGACAAGCTCTCATGGTCAAGGAAGGATATACCTTCTCCCGAGACATTCCGATCAGACTCGGTATCCCGGTTCTACAAGACAACTTCGACAAGTTAAAACAAATCCAGCAACACCGCCTGAATGTGCCGACAAATCCTGATAGGAGCTGCACATATCTCGTTCTTAGGGCACACTCAGATAAGCAATCCGTACAACTAAAACCAGCCCTCGAGTTTCCCCGAGGTGGCGCTGCAAGGGGCTCTAGGTTGGACCAACACTCAGAGGAGCACTGGCCCAGGGGGGTTTAAATAAGATGACCCTCGGGCTTCGGAAACCCATGGGAAAAAGATGCTAGGTGGAAAATGGTAAAACCAAGGTTGGGCATTGCCGGAAGAGTTTCATTCAAGGCGATTTGTCAAGGGGTTCCCATTATTACCCGACCGCGTAAGGAACGCAAAATCCGGGAACATAACATCGATATGACGGAAACTAGGGCGGCAAGAGTGGAACAAAACACTAGGCAAAAAGGCCGAGCCTTCCACCCTTTACCAAGTATATAGATGCATTAAGATAACAAGGTAATATAATGATATACCAACAAGTAAATAATGTTCCAACAAGGAACGGTCTCCAATCTTCACCTGCAACTAGCAACGCTATAAGAGGGGCTGAGCAAAGCGGTAACATAGCCAATCAATGGTTTGCTAGGACATGGTGGGTTAGAGATTTGACATGGCAATTTGGGAGGCATGATAAGAAAGTGGTAGGCATCGTAGCATAGGCATAGCAAAAGGGCGAGCATCTAGCAAAGCAAAGATAGAAGTGATTTCGAGGGTATGATCATCTTGCCTGCAAAGTTGTCAGAGTTGACTGGATCCTCGAAAGTAAACTCAACGGGCTCCTCGTTAGCGAACTCGTCTCCCGGCTCTACCCAAACAAGACAAACAAGCACAAGGAACACAATCAACCACGTGCAAAGTTCAAACAACATGATGCAAACATGGTATGCTATGCGGGATGCGATATGTGATGCATATGCAAGATTTGACAAGGAATGAATGAACCTGGCCTCAACTTGGAAATCCAAGTATGCCACTGGAAAGGTGAGATGATTTCGCTTGAATTTGATATAAAGAACACATGAATCGGAGACACGGTTTGGAAATAGCAAGCAAAACAAATATGGCACCGGTCTGCGATAAACAACAAGTAGCCATCTAAATGCAACAAGTTAAACATGCTACAGCACTCAAACATGGCAACAAAATACATGGAAGGGATCCATTCATGATGCTTAACAAAAGATGAACACTGACTACGGCCAATTCATCCATTAAGAGGTTCAAACAAGCATGGCAAAAGTGCAATTGGTAAACAGATCTCAGACTTGGTGAAATTAACGCTAGTCTGGAATTTCAGATCAGGTAGAACACTTTGGAGCATGAAAACTATATGCTACAGAAACTTAACATGGCAAAGTAAGGCATGGCATGGAACTACTCAAAGAGCTTAACAAAAGTCCCTTAGTGACCTTGAGCCAAAAGGGATCAGAAAATACAATTGCAAGCATGCGAACATGGCAAAAACATAATCAGGTTACAGACTTAGAGAAAAACTGGAACATGCAAAACAGATATCAAGTAGGTATGTTTACGAGCTTGATGCACACACTACAGAGCAAGGCATGACAATCTAAGCATACACCCACTAAGAATACACATTATACAAGCTAGACATGGCGAGAACAACAACATAGCATGCACGGATCAACTACAACATCCTCGGCAAAATCGCTAACAAGTAGACAATCTGCCCAGATTCACGAAATAGCAAAAGTAGAGCTCGATTGACTCAATCTAGGGTGCTCCATAATTGCCAAAAAAGACACGGATGGATAAAGCACTACAAGATTAACAAAGCATCCTTACTGATCATCCTCAAAAGAGGCACAGATCACTAGGAAACAACAAGAACATATGGCATATTGATAAAAAACAGATCAAGGACTTGGTGGAATTGCTAAGTCCCTGAAATCAGCATTAACGAATGCACCACTTTGCAAGCTTGTGCTACTCACCACACACATCACAAAAATACATGGATAGCAACTCTGGAAAGATGACAAAGCATATAACAAAACTCATGTAGAGCTCAGGGGCATATTATGCACACATTAATCATGGAAAAAAATGACAAATAGCTATTTGGTGCAGCAGATCTGACAAATAACTCAAATAGCACTCTTCCAACAGAATTTCGGGCATCAATATGAACTCAAATGAAAATGATGCAATGAGATGAAATGATGTGCTCTCTGAGAAGAACATTCTGATATGCTATACGCCCAAAACGGATCTACGGATGCAAAGTTATGGCACGATGAACATAGCAAAATAATTAGGGTTACGGGAGGAAAGTCAACCCTCTCAGATCTAGATCCGGATCTGGGCACTGTTCATGCGCAGATTCCGAGGATCGCCGGCCGGACTTGATGATCTCACCGAAGTTGGAAGGGCCGGCCGGAGGAGGCGCGGGCGTGGAGGAGGAGGTGCGGGCCGGGGTGGCCGCGGGCGGCGCCGGTGATGGCCGCGGCGACGAGGGGCGGCGTCCGGCAGGATGGGGCGGCGCGGCGGATCGGCGGAGCGACGCCAGAGCTCACCGGAGCTCGGCCGGCGAACGGCGCCGGGGAAGAAGGGCGCGGGGCGCTCGGGCGTGGCCGCGGGAGAGCTCGGGCCGCGGGGAGCGGCCTTGGGCCCCGGCGGGCCCGCGCGGGTGGCGCCACGGTTGATGTGGGCATGGGCGGCGGTGAGTGGGAGGCGGACACGTGGCGGCGGCGGCGGCTGGGTCGGACACGTCCGGCCTGAGCGGACGCGTCTGGCGGCGAGAGGTGGGAGGAGACTAGGGTTTCAGGGAGAGGAAAACGAGAATTTCGGAGGGGTCCTATTTATAGGCATAGAGGGAGCTAGGAGTGTCCAAATGTGGTGAGGTTTTTGGCCACGCGATCGTGATCGAACGCTCTAGATGATGGAGAGTGTTTTGGTGGGTTTTGGGCCAAATTGGAGGGGTGTTGGGCTGCAACACACACGAGGCCTTCTCGGTCCCTCGGTTAACTATTGGAGCATCAAACGAAGTCCAAATGGTACGAAACTTGACAGACGGTCTACCGGTAGTAAACCAAGGCCGCTTGGCAAGTCTCGGTCCAATCCGGAAATGTTTAACACCCGCACACGAAAAGAAGGTAGAAATGACCACCGGAGGAGATAGGAGCGCCGGATTGCAAAACGGACAACGGGGAAAATGCTCGGATGCATGAGATGAACATGTATGCAAAAGAAATGCACATGATGACATGATATGCAATGCATGACATGAAAGCAATGACAAGGCAACAACAGCAAATAACAGGAGGACACCTGGCATAACGGTCTCGGGGCGTTACACAAGGAAATAATATTGATGCACCTAGTTCTTCTAAAAGGAAGAAAAAGAAAAATGATAGAACTGTGCAAACTTCTAGTGAACCTATTGCTGAACCACCTGATAATCCAAATGGTATATCTATGTCTGATGCCGAAACACAATCTGGCAATGAACATGAACCTAATGAAAATGTTAATGATGATGTTCATAATGATGCTCAACCTAGTAATGATAATGATGTAGAAATTGAACCTGCTGTTGATCTTGATAACCCACAATCAAAGAATCAACGTTATGATAAGAAAGACCTTGTTACTAGGAAACATGGTAAAGAAAGAGAGCCTTCGGTTCAAAAACCCATGCCTTTTCCTCCCAAACCATCCAAGAAAAAGGATGATGAGGATTTTGAGCGCTTTGCTGAAATGATTAGACCTATCTTTTTGCGTATGCGATTGACTGATATGCTCAAAATGAATCCTTATGCTAAGTACATGAAAGATATTGTTACAAATAAAAGAAAGATACCAGAATCTGAAATTTCCACCATGCTTGCTAATTATACTTTTAAGGGTGGAATACCAAAGAAACTTGGAGATCCAGGAGTACCTACTATACCATGCTCCATTAAAAGAAACTATGTTAAAACTGCTTTATGTGATCTTGGAGCCGGTGTTAGTGTTATGCCTCTCTCTTTATATCGTAGACTTGACTTGAATAAGTTGACACCTACTGAAAAATCTTTGCAAATGGCTGATAAATCAACTACTATACCTGTCAGTATTTGTGAGGATGTGCCTGTTGTGGTTGCAAACGTTATTATTTTAACGGACTTTGTTATTCTTGATATTCCCGAGGACGATAGTATGTCCATTATTCTTGGAAGACCTTTTCTTAATATTGCAGGGGCTGTTATTGATTGCAAGAAAGGCAATGTCACTTTTCATGTTAATGGTAATGAGCATACGGTACACTTTCCGAGGTCATAGTATCAATTCTATCGGAAAAATTCCATCGATTATATTTGGAGATTTTGAATTTCCTCTTCCCACTGTCAAGAAGAAATATGATATACTTATTATTGGGGATGTGCATATCCCCGTTGAGGTAACCTAGTGTTATTCGAAATTCCTCCGGTTTCATGTTAATCGGAATGAGTTTGTTAACAAGACTTGATCAACCTTGTTAGTGGATTCCTTTTGACGAGCATGAGATGTATGAAACTAGAAGCACAACCTTCTGTACCCTCTCTATACTTTCTGTTATTTAGTTGAAATAAAGTAAAAATAGTATTTTCTGTCTGTTTCCTGATTTATCCGTGCAATATAAAAATGTCCCGAAAATAAAAGTCCTCAGAATGACATGCCAATTTAATATTATTTTTTCGGGAATATTTGAGGATTTATGGTGCAAAAATTACCGCGGGGGAGCTGCCACCTGCTCACGAGGGTGGAGGGCGCGCCCTACCCCTTGGGCGCGCCCCCTGCCTCGTGGGCCCACGGTGGCCCTCCTCCACTTATTCTTTCACCCATACACTTCATCTTCCTCCCCCAAACACGAATATCCAGCTCAAACCCGAGTCCAAGCTCGTTTTGCTGCCATTTTCGATCTCATTGCTCAAAGCACCTCTCACAAAACTGCTTGGGGAGATTATTCCATGAAAATGATGAGGAGACTTTTGAGGGGCTCATCGAGCCAAAGCTCGAAGGAGAAGGCACCGAAGCCTAAGTATAATTTGCCTCGCACCGCGGAGGTTCGGGCGTGTGAATGGCCTTCCAAGGATTTCTTAAGAGCAGTCAGGATTTATGAAGATTTTCATGAGTTGGCCCAGATTGCAGGCCTTACCGCTTTCCTCCACGACCAATGCGATCAGTATCTCTTGCTCACAAATACCTTTGTGCAAAACTTTCATTTTCATTCTAAGAACTCACCACCTACGGTGGAATTTCATTTATATGATGAGCATAAGGAGATGTCACTTTATGATTTCTGTCGGATTTGTTTAGTCCCTTTTGGGGGCAAGACAGAAGAACCACATTGTGATGATGTGGAGGTATTTATTGACACTATCACTATAGGGGAAACAAGGAAGGTTTTCGATGCACGAATCACTAGCATACATTTTCCTGTTTTACGCTACTTTGCGTTATTAGCTAGTTGTTGCTTAATTGGTCGCGGAAACTGTGGAAACCTGAGTATCCCTGATATTATTATTTTGCGCCACGGCTTATACGGTGATAACTCTTTTAGTATGGGCGGCATTATTGCTAGACGGTTAAGTATGAACCATACTATGGGTCCCATCTTTGGAGGCATTTATGCTTCACGCCTCGCTGCACATTTTAACATACCTATTAGGCATTATGAGAAGGAAGAAAAGGTGCTGCCTCATGTTTATTTAGATTATAGAAGTATGGTAGCACATGATTTTATTGTTAAGAATAGGGAAGGAGAGCTTAAATATCAATTGTTCTTTAATAAACATCATCCTGAGACTATTACCTTGCCTGCTCTTTCTTTGTTTGATTTGACTGTAGGCACGTACCTTGTTCCGTTGGCGGCTATTCACGCCTACCGGAACCCTGCACCAGCCCCGGAACCGGAACCACAGGAGGAGCCTCCACGACAGTCTGTTTATTCTTGGGATCCGGAGATGGCTGTCAGCCAATGGCAGTCAGAGTCTTCTTCATCACAGTACGACCCCAACAACTATTATTATGGATATCAGCCAGGCCAGCCGTGGCCATAGACCAACTTAGGCCAAAAGCCTAAGCTTGGGGAGTACGTATTTCTCACCGACATTACATTTATGTTCACACACACTCATTGCTAGATGTCGGTGTTCATACTTTTTCATTGTATCATCCATGCTAGTTTATTTCCTTTTATGCTTTCTTCTTGTGTGTTTGATAAACCTTAAGAAAAACAAAAACATTTAGTAGTAGTTTACTTTTCTTGCTGTAGTAATAATTAAAAAGAAAACCCAAAAATATTTCCCGTTCTTCTTTTGCTTGTTGGGAGCTTTCCCGTGTAAATAGTTTTATTTCTTTTCTTTTCTTTGGGGTCAGTAGGAGAAGACCATGATTAAATTGGTGAAGTGGCTCTTATATGCTCTTATATGCTTTTCTTGCTGTTTATTGAATGCTCGCAGATTCCAGCTTAGTCCAATGCACATGCACTCTTATTATCATTCACATCTTTCGGTCGTGCAAGTGAAAGGCAATTATGATGATATATGATGGACTGACTGAGAAGAGAAAAGCTGGTATGAACTCGACCTCTTTTGTTTTTGTAAATATGATGAGTTCATCGTTCTTGATTTAGCTTGTTATGAATAAACATGTTTGCAATGACAATTAGAGATCATAGTTGCTTGTGACATGCTTGATTAGCTATGAGTTATAATGGTTTACCTTGCGTGCCAACATGCTATTGAGATGGTTATGATGTGGTATGATGGGGTGGTATCCTCCTTTGAATGATTTAAGTGACTTGACTTGGCACATGTTCACGCATGTAGTTGAAACAAATCAACATAGCCTTCACGATATTTATGTTCATGGTGGATTATATCCTACTCATGCTTGCATCCAATGTTTATTAATTTTAATGCATGTACATGGCTGTTGTCGCTCTCTAGTTGGTCGCTTCCCAGTCTTTTGCTAGCCTTCACCTGTACTAAGCAGGAATACTGCTTGTGCATCCAATCCCTTAAACCCCAAAGTCATTCCAGATGAGTCCACTATACCTTCCTATGTGCGGTATCTACCTGCTGTTCCAAGTAAATTTGTATGTGCCAAACTCTAAACCTTCAAATAATCATCCTGTTTTGTATGCTCGAATAGCTCATGTATCAACTAGGGTTGTCTGTATCTTCCGCGCTAGGCGGGTTATTCTCAAGAGGAGTGGACTCCGCTCCTCACTCACGAGAAAATGGCTGGTCACCGGGATTCCCAGTCCCATGCTTTATGCAAACTAAATCAAAATAATTGCAAAAAAAACTCCCCCTGGGACTGTTGTTAGTTGGAGGCACTCGTTGTTTCGAGCAAGCCATGGATTGATGTTTGTTGGTGGAGGGGGAGTATAAACTTTACCATTCTGTTTGGGAACCGCCTATAATGTGTGTAGCATGGAAGATATCGCCATCTCTTGGTTGTTATGTTGACAATGAAAGTATACCGCTCAAAATGTTAATTATCTCTATTTCAAAATCGAGCTCTGGCACCTCTACAAATCCTTGCTTCCCTCTGCGAAGGGCCTATCTATTTACTTTTATGTTGAGTCATCACCCTCTTATTAAAAGCACTAGCTGGAGAGCGCAGCTGTCATTTGCATTCATCACTGTTAATTTATATTGGGTGTGACTATGATTGGATCTCTTTTACCATGAATTACAATGTCTAGTCAGTCCTTGATCTTTAAAGGTGCTTTGCATTTATGTTTTGCGGTCTCAGAAAGGGCTAGCGAGATACCATCTTGTTATATCATATTATGATTGTTTTGAGAAAGTGTTGTCATCTGAGATTTATTATTATGGCTTGCTAGTTGATTATGCTATTGATATGGGTAATCATGAGACCTGAGAATTATTGCAAATATGGTTAGTTATAATCTTTGCTGAAAACTTGAATGCTAGCTTGACATATTTACAACAACAAGAGCAAACAGAGTTTGTAGAAGTTTTTCTTTATTTCTTTCAGTTTGCCAACTGAATTGCTTGAGGACAAGCAAGGGTTTAAGCTTGGGGTAGTTGACACGTCTCCGTCGTATCTACTTTTCCAAACACTTTGCCCTTGTTTTGGACTCTAACTTGTATGATTTGAATGGAACTAACCCGCACTGACGCTCTTTTCAGCAGAATTGCCATGATGTTGTTTTATGTGCAGAAAACAAAAATTCTCAGAATGACCTGAAACTCCACGGAATGTCTTACAATAAATAATAAAAAATCATCGCCAAAGATGAAGACCAGGGGGCCCACACCCTTTCCACGAGGGTGGGGGGCTCCCCCCCTAGGGCGCGCCCCTACCTCGTGGGCCCCCTGGAGACCTCCTGAATCCAACTCCAACTCTATATATCTGCTTTCGGGGAGAAAAAAATAGGAGAGAAGATTTCAATGTGTTTTACGATACGGAGCCGCCGCCAAGCCCTAAAACCTCTCGAGAGGGCTGATCTGGAGTCCGTTCAGGGCTCCGGAGAGGGAGATTCGTCGTCGTCATCATCATTAACCATCCTCCATCACCAATTTCATGATGCTGACCACCGTGCGTGAGTAATTCCATCGTAGGCTTGCTGGACGGTGATGGGTTTGATGAGATTTATCATGTAATCGAGTTAGTTTTGTTAGGGTTTGATCCCTAGTACCCACTATGTTCTGAGATTGATGTTGCTATGACTTTGCTATGCTTAATGCTTGTCACTAGGGCCCGAGTGCCATGATTTCAGATCTGAACCTATTATGTTTTCATCAATATATGAGAGTTCTTGATCCTATCTTGCAAGTCTATAGTCACCTATTATGTGTTATGATCCGTTAACCCCGAAGTGACAATAATTGGGATAATTACCGGTGATGACCGTAGTTTGAGGAGTTCATGTATTCACTATGTGCTAATGCTTTGTTCTGGTTCTCTATTAAAAGGAGGCCTTAATATCCCTTAGTTTCCATTAGGACCCCGCTGCCATGGGAGGGTAGGACAAAAGATGTCATGCAAGTTCTTTTCCATAAGCACGTATGACTATATTCGGAATACATGCCTACATTACATTGATGAATTGGAGCTAGTTCTGTGTCACCCTATGTTATGACTGTTACATGATGAGCCGCATACGGCATAATTATCCATCATTGATCCGATGCCTACGACCTTTCCATATATTGGTTTACGCTTATTTACTTTCCCGTTGCTATTGTTACAACCACTACAAAATACCAAAAACATTACTTTGCTTTTGTTACTCTTTTTTTACCGTTACCATCACTATCATATTACTTTGCTACTAAACACTTTGTTGCAAATACTAAGTTTCTAGGTGTGGTTCAATTGACAACTCAGCTGCTAATACTTGAGAATATTCTTTGGCTCCCCTTGTGTCGAATCAATAAATTTGGGTTGAATACTCTACCCTCGAAAGCTGTTGCGATCCCCTATACTTGTGGGTCATCATCTACCACGAGGTCGGAGAGGCTAAACCCTAGAAGCTAGCCTATGGTATGATTGTTGTTGTCCTACGGACTAAAACCCTCCGGTTTATATAGACACCGGAGGGAGCTAGGGTTACACAGAGTCGGTTACAAGGGAGGAGATCTACATATCCGAATAGCCAAGCTTGCCTTCCACGCAAAGGAGAGTCCCATCCGGACACGGGACGAAGTCTTCAATCTTGTATCTTCATAGTCCAACAGTCCGGCCAAGGGATATAGTCCGGCTGTCCAAGGACCCCCCTAATCCAGGACTCCCTCAATGATCTCTCACTAAATTTCAAGGTATAAGTGTTCTCACTGAGTATGCACCGTTGCTATAGTTTGTCGTGCCAAGACACCAAGTGATGATCGGGTGTGATAAGCTCTACGTTCACATACAACGGGTGCAAGCCAGATTTGCACACGCAGAATACTCAGGTTAAACTTGATGAGCCTAACATATGCAGATATGGCCTCGGAACACTGAGACCGAATGGTCGAGCGTGAATCATATAGTAGATATGATCAACATAGTGATGTTCACCATTGAAAACTAGTCCATCTCACGAGATGATCGGACATGGTTTAATTGATATGGATCACGTGATCACTTAGATGATTAGAGAGATGTCTATCTAAGTGGGAGTTCTTAAGTAATTTGATTAATTGAACTTAAATTTGTCATGAACTTAGTCCTGATAGTATTTGCACATCTATGTTGTAGATCAATTGCTCGCGTATAGCTTCCCAGTTTTATTTTTGATATGTTCCTAGAGAAAAATAAGTTGAAAGGTGATAGTAGCAATGATGCGGACTAGGTCCGTGATATGAGGATTATCCTCATTGCTGCACAGAAGAATTATGTCCTTGATACACCGCTAGGTGACGGACCTATTGCAGGAGCAGATGCAGACATTATGAACATTTGGCAAAGCTCGGTATGATGACTACTTGATTGTTTAGTGCACCATGCTTTAAGGCTTAGAACCAGGACTTCAAAAATGTTTTGAATGCCACGGAACATATAATATGTTCCAAGAGTTGAAATTAGTATTTCAGACTGATGCCCGTGTCGAGAGGTATGAGACCTCTGACAGTACTTTGCCTACAAGATGGAGGAGAATAGCTCAACCAGTGAGCATGTGCTCAGATTGTCTGAGTACTACAATCGCTTGAATCAAGTAGGAGTTAATCTTTGTGATAAAATAGTGATTGACAGAGTTCTCTAGTCACTATCACCAAGTTACTGGAACTTCGTGATGAACTATAATATGCAAGGGATGACAAAAATGATTCCCGAGCTCTTCGTGATGCTGAAATCGACGAAGGTAGAAATCAAGAAAAGCATCAAAAGTTGATGGTTAACAAGACCACTAGTTTCAAGAAAAGGGCAAAGGGAAAGAAAGAGGAACTTCAAAGAAGAATAGTAAGCAAGTTGTTGCTCCCATGAAGAAGCCCAAAGCTAGACCTAAGCCTAGAACTGAGTGCTTCTACTACAAAGGAAATGGTCACTCTAAGTGGAACTTCCCTAGATACTTGGTGGATAAGAAGGATCACAAAGTGAACAAAAGTATATTTGTTATACATGTTATTGATGTGTACTTTACTAGTTTTTATAGCAACCCCTCAGTATTTGATACTGGTTCAGTTACTAAGAGTAGTAACTCAAAACGGGAGTTGCAAAATAAACAGAGACTATTTAATGGCGAGGTGATGATGTGAGTTGGAAGTGATTCCAAGGTTGATAAGATCACCATCGCACACTCCCTTTACCTTCGGGATTAGTGTTGAACCTAAAATAAATGTTATTTGGTGTTTGCGTTGAGCATAAATATGATTGGATCATGTTTATTGCAATGCAGTTATTCATTTAAGTCAAAGAATAATTGTTGTTCTATTTACATGAATAAAACCTTCTATGGTCATACACTCAATATAAATGGTTTATTGAATCTCGATCATAGTGATACACATATTCATAATATTGAACCCAAAAGATGCAAAGTTAATAATGATAGTACAACTTATATGTGGCACTGCCGTTTAGGTCATATTGGTGTAAAGCGCATGAAGAAACTCCATGATGATGGACATTTGGAATCACTTGGTTATGAATCATTTGATGCTTGCGGACCATGCCTCATGGGCAATATGACTAAGACTCTGTTCTCCAGAACAATGGAGCGAGCCACTGACTTATTGGAAATAATACATACCGATGTATGCAGTCCGATGAGTGTTGAGGCTCGCGGTGGGTATCGTTATTTTCTGACCTTCACAGATGATTTGAGCAGATATGAGTATATCTACTTAATGAAACACAAGTCTGAAATGTTTGAAAAGTTCAAAGAATTTCAGAGTGAAGTGGAGAATCATCATAACAAGAAAATAAAGTTTCTATGATCTGATCGCAGAGACGAAATATTTGAGTTATGAGTTTGGCCTTCATTTGAAACAATGCGGAATAGTTTCTCAACTCACGCCACCTGGAACACCACAGCATAATGGTGTGTCCGAACGTCATAACTGTACTTTATTATATACGGTGCAATCTATGATGTCTCTTACCGAATTACCACTATTGTTTTGGGGTTATGCATTAGAGACAGCTGCATTCATGTTAAATAGGGCACCATCTAAAAATCCGTTGAGATAACACCATATGAACTATGGTTTGGCAAGAAACCTAAGTTGTCGTTTCTTAAAGTTTGGGGTTGCGATGCTTATGTGAAAAAATTTCGACCTAATAAGATCAAACCGAAATCAGAGAAGTGCGTCTTCATAGGATACCCAAAAGAAACTGTTGGGTACACCTTCTATCACAGATCCGAAGGCAAGATCTTTGTTGCTAAGAGTGGATCCTTTCTAGAGAAGGAGTTTCTCTTGAAAGAAGTGAGTGGGAGGAAAGTAGAACTTGATGAGGTAATTGTACCTGCTCCCTTATTGGAAATTAGTTCATCACAGAAATCAGTTCCAGTGATTCCTACACCAATTAGTGAGGACGCTAATGATGATGATTGAGGGAGTCCTAGATTAGGGGGTCTCCGGACAGCCGGACTATATCCTTTGGCCAGACTGTTGGACTATGAAGATACAAGATTGAAGACTTCGTCCCATGTCCGGATGGGACTTTCCTTGGCGTGGAAGGCAAGCTTGGCAATACGGAGATCTCCTCCCTTGTAACCGACTCTGTGTAACCCTAGCCCCCTCCGGAGTCTATATAAACCGGAGGGTATAGTCCGTATGACAACAACAATCATACCATAGGCTAGCTTCTAGGGTTTAGCCTCTACGATCTCGTGGTAGATCAACTCTTGTAATACTCATATCATCAATATCAATCAAGCAGGACGTAGGGTATTACCTCCATCAAGAGGGCCCGAACCTGGGTAAACATCGTGTCCCCTGCCTCCTATTACCATCCGCCTTAGACGCACAGTTCGGGACCCCCTACCCGAGATCCGCTGGTTTTGACACCGACATTGGTGCTTTCATTGAGAGTTCCACTGTGCCATCACCGTAAGGCTTAATGGCTCCTTGAATCATCGATAACGATGCGGTCCAGGGTGAGGTTTTCCTCCCTGGACAGATCTTTGTATTCGGCGGCTTCACACCGCGGGCCAACTCGCTTGGCCATCTGGAGCAGATCGAGAACTACGCCCCTGGCCATCAAGTCAGGTTCGGAAACTTAAACTACACTGCCGACATCCATGGAGACTTGATCTTCGATGGATTCGAGCCCATGTCAGGTGCGTCGCACAATCACGACGAGCATGATTTAGCTCTGCCGTCGGACAGTGTTTGGGAGATCACACCTGCAACTACTCTGACCTTCAATCCGGAGCAAATTGCGCCATCCGAGGACGGGTGGGTAGACCCCGCCATGGAGGCCGCACTCTCAGTGGCGATAGAGCCGGATACTAACTTCACCCCTTACCAGAGCTATGTTGCCAAACCACTGGATTCATCTCCGGCCATGGACTCCGAGCCGCCTACGTCTGTGCCTATCGAATCCGATTGGGCGCCGATCATGGAGTTCACCTCCACGAATATCTTTCAGCGCTCACCTTTCGGCGACATGCTAAATTCATTAAGGTATCTCTCCTTGTCAGGAGAACCTTGGCCGAACTATGTCCAGCTAGAATGGGATGCGGACGACGAAGAAATTCGCTCCCCACCCACCACCCACTTAGTAGCCACTGTCGACGATTTAACCGACATGCTCGACTTCGACTCCGAAGACATCGATGGTGTGGACAACGATGCAGGAGACGAATAGGAACCACAGCCCACAGGGCGCTGGACTACCACCTCATCATATGATATATATACATGGTGGACACCCCCAAAGAAGGGAATGGCGACGAGACAGCGGAGGATGACCCCTCCAAGAAGCAACCCAAGCGCCAGCGTCAGCAGCGCCGTTCTAAGTCCTGCCATAGCAAAAGTAGTGATACCTGCACAAGAGACAATAACACTTTGGATAGTGCCGAAGACGACAACAATCCCCTCCAACATGATTTAGAGCGGGACGGTGAACAAGCTAGCCCTCCAGAGCGGGCAACAGATGGAGAACCGGAGGAGGACAATCACATGCCTCTCTCCGAAGACGAGGTGAGCCTCGGCGATGAAAAATTTATCGTGCCTAAGGATCCCGTCAAGCAGGAGCGCTTCAAGCGTCGGCTTATAGCCACAGCAAATAGCTTGAAGAAAAAGCAACAACAGCCTCGATCTGGTCAAGATTTGCTAGCAGACAGATGGACTGAAATCCTTGCGGCTGAGGGATACGAACTCGAATGTCCAACCAAGAGTTATCCAAAGCGCAGGTTGCTACCTCACCTCGAGGAGGAAGCATTGAAACCCACATCACCAGCGTATGATGCGGCTGACGAGCCACCTCGTGGCCGAGACAGAAAAGCATTTCAGCCCGAAGTCCAGCCCGCACCCCGCCGCCAATCAAACAAAAATAACAAGACCCTGGGCAACACGCGGGACCTTGGAGACGTATTGGAAAACAAGGCAGAACATGCAAGATCGATCTACGGATCACGGGGGCACGCACCAACACGCGACGATGATCGTCACGCCGGATACACTAAAAGAAAATCCGGCCAAGCCGAACACGGCAGACAAGACTCGTATGAACTGCGTCGTGATATAGCCCGACACAGAGGCGCCGCACACCCCTTATGCTTCACTGATGAAGTAATGGATCACGAATTCCCAGAAGGGTTTAAACCCATAAACATTGAATCATATGATGGTACTACAGACCCTGCGGTATGGATAGAAGACTTCTTCCTCCACATTCACATGTCCCCGGGGACAACCTACATGCCATCAAGTATCTCCCGCTAAAACTCAAAGCTTGCCGGCAAACTCCATCAGAAGTTGGGAGAACCTGGCAGAGGCATTCCTGGACAATTTTGAGGGCACTTATGTGCGACCGCCGGACACTGACGATTTAAGTCATATAACTCAGCAACCAGGGGAATCGGCCAGGAAATTATGGACCCGGTTCCTAACCAAGAAGAACCAAATTGTCGACTGTCCGGATGCAGAGGCCTTAGCGGCATTTAAGCATAATATCCGTGACGAATGGCTTGCCTGGCACCTCAGCCAAGAGAAGCCAAAATCCATGGCAGCCCTCACGACACTTATGACCCGCTTTTGTGCGGGCAAAGATAGCTGGTTGGCTCGTAGTACCAATACAACAAGCAAACCTGGCATATCAGAAGCCAGGGATAGCAACGGCAAACCATGAAGCAACAAATACAAGCGCCGCAAAATATGGTAAGAACGCCAAAAATACGGCAGTTAATGCCGGGTTCAGGAGCTCAAAGTCCGGTCAGCGGAAAGGGCCACCCAAAAATAAAAATTCGGGTCCATCTAATCTGGACCGCATACTCGATCGCCAATGCCAAATTCATGGCACCACAGAAACGCCAGCCACCCATACCAACAGAGAATGCCGGGTCTTCAAACAAGCCGGCAGGGAAGGCGCCAAAGAAGAGTGGTCTCAAAGCGACGATAGCGATGAAGAGCCCAGATCACCGAGCACAGGAGGGCAAAACAAATTCCCCCCATACTCAATCGGTGAATGTGGTAAATACCACCCAAATTGCCATGGTTTGTCCGGT
Source organism: Triticum dicoccoides (assembly GCF_002162155.2). Taxonomy (NCBI): domain Eukaryota; kingdom Viridiplantae; phylum Streptophyta; class Magnoliopsida; order Poales; family Poaceae; genus Triticum; species Triticum dicoccoides. The sequence continues at coordinate 164,923,207 of NC_041384.1, forward strand.
TAATGCCAATCAGGGCAATCCAGCCGCACTAGTCCTCGACCCAATAGTAGATGGGTTCCACCTCACTCGAGTCCTTATGGACGGAGGTAGCAGTTTAAATCTGCTTTACCAGGACACAGTGCGCAAGATGGCATCGATCGTTCAGCGACCAAACCCACTAAAGCCACTTTTAGAGGCATCATACCAGTGATTATCAAGCATTGCTCGGGCGAACCGCGTTCGCTCAATTCAATGCGGTGCCACGTTATGCCTACCATAAGCTCAAGATGCCCGATCCACGCGGAGTCATCACGGTCCATGGCCAGGCCGAACCTTCCTTCGGCACCAACAAATACACCACTGCCTTAGCAGCAGAAACAACGAGCAGCACCTCGCAGCCGAACCTCGAGTCAATGTGCAGGCTCCTGGACACCGTCAAGGGGTTCCGAACTATTTCGCGGAAGGATACCCCCGGCTCATCCGGAGCTCAACTAAACACTCCGGCGAAGGCCATGACAGGCCGAACTCAGCGGTTCAACCGCCCTCCGGCACATAAGCATTTCTTATATTTCCTTCGCAGGTTCACCTTTGCACCGACCAGGACGGACTCCACGGACGTAGCTTGAACGCGTTAGGGAATCCTTAGACATTCCCCGCAGTGAACATCCGGCTATATTACGGATCCGCACTCAACCTCTTCCCCCTGGTCACAGTAGGTTCTTCTATCACAACTCCTTTTTTTATCACATTACTTGTACCCATATGCATAGACGTATTATTCAAATACAACATGTGGATTTATATGACGCTTACCTGCTGATTATTTCTTATCGAAATCATTTTGTCAAGTGGCGTCCGTACACAGTGATATGCCTTAAATATGACAGGGGCTTCGTTTTTCCCGTAACACGCAATAAAAGTCCGAACACCTTCATGGAAGTTCGGCACCCCGAACCTATAGCATTATATGCATCAGCTCCGAATCATGTCTTGGGTCAATAGTTGGGTTTGCCCGGCTCCCATGTTTTGGTACCTTACGTTCTGCTATATCGGCTAAGGTAGCACTGGGAGAACTACTGTGATTGTGTCCTGGTTCTTCCGGATGAGCACCTCAATAGAGAAAGCTGAAAACTGATTGTCATGATACGGCGAGAGCTGGTCAGCTGTTCGAGCGGTCACAAAATCTTTAAGGATTTCTCCCGCATAATGCCATAACCAATGCAGCGTGCGATGGCTCGAATTTTTCTCCAATCAGGTGCTTATAGAGCCCCTAGTACGGTCTTCCGAACACAAGGGGCTGCGCCGACCATACTAAAGCTCCTATGGCTAAGTGAGAGTGATAAAGCCCTATAGTCCGATTGCCTGGTTCGTTGTGCTGAGCACGTCTTTTGGAGGACCCAAAACTGGGATAAAGAGTGGTCAGGTTTATCCCGAACACCCCCGTACTTCTTATGTGGGGGCAGAAGCCGACGACTGGCCAACTCTCAATTCTAACATAAAAACGGCCGAACAGGAGGGTAAACTTTTACATGACAGGCGACATATAAATGACCTTGTTCAAACATTACAAAGGACAACATGATTGGTATTCATGGAAATATAATGTCCTTGGTGCATTGCTCCGCTACAAGGTAGGATCCTTTCAGGACACACTTATAATATAATTTAGGCTTGCGGTGCTCCTTCCCGTCTGGCGGTCCCTCGGTCACTAACTTTTCGGCATCCATGTTCCCCCAGTGCACCTTTGCAAGGGCGAAGGCCATTTGCGCTCCTTCTATATAGACCGACCACTTGATGACGTCAAGTCGAGGGCAAGCGCTTACAAGCCGCCTCACGAGCCCGAAGTAGCTGCTTGGAATCGGCTCGGCAAGCCATAGGCGGGTAACCATATCTTTCATGGCTAGTTCCGTCGCCTTATGCAGTTCGATCAGCTGTTTCACTTGATCGGCAAAAGGCCCCAGATAATTCGGCGCCAAATACTGCGACCAAAAGAGCTTATCGGCGGTGTTCCTCTCTTCGGCTCGGTAGAATTGGGCGGCATCTGATATGCTGTGAGGTAGCTCGGCAAACACACCTGAGAAATCCGGATTCACAATCAGAAACATAGTTTTCCCTTCAAATACTTGCTTTACATAGGAAAAGCCTTACCTGCCGCGATTTTCTTTGCCTCTTGGATCCCCCGCAGGGCGCTTTGGGTTTCCCCCCGTGAGTTCAGACTCTTTCTCTGTTAAACTCTGCTCCAAGGTCTCACATTTACTTACGACCTCTTGCAGCTCCTGCTCAACTTTAATAACTCTGGCCTCGTGTTTCCCACGAAGAGTCCGCTCCATGGTCGCCTTTTCCTCGGCCTCGGCAACGGCCCTTTTGAGGGCCTCGACTTCGGTCATAACCCCTAGCACAAATTATGTGGGTTATTTCATACTGAACATTTATCTCACAATAAATGCGTGCAACGCTTGTGCATACCTTGTTTATCCCTCAACTGCATTTTCAATTGGCCAATTTCTTCAATGGCCTGCTCCAGAATTTGATTCAGTCTGGAGATCTCCGCAGTACGAGAGGCAGTAGCTGCTACAGGTATCTGCTTGAAACAGAAGAGAAATCAATGTCATTCAATGAATCTTCCTGCGATCATCAATTCGATCCCCTGTCTGGTTCTTTCTTTCACTGAACAATGTATCAGGGGATATCTATACTATGACACTCTTCAACAACTTGTAAAACATACCTCAGAGCCTCTTATAAGGCTGATACAGGATTCGTTCAGTCCACTCTCAGTTGACTGAATCTTCTCAATCACCGCACCCATAAGGGCACGGTGTTCATCAACGATGGAGGCATCTCGTAACGCCACCAACAAAGCATCCGACACCTCTGGATGGAAAGAGGTCGCCGGCGGAACAGACATGCCCCCTCGATCTGAAGGAGGCCGCCTTCTTGATTCTGGAGCCGTATAGGCCTCTAGAATCGCGTCCGGTGGGGAGCCGAACTCCGGATCGCCCCCGCCATCAGACTCCATGGGAATCTTTTCCCCCATGTGTCCGGCCCCTGCGGTTTGACCTCCAGGCGCCGCCTTCACGGTTTCTTCCTTTCCTCCTTGGTCGGGGTCCTTCTGGGACGAAGCCTCGGTGTGATGCACCTATTTGGAGGAAGGGGCCTTTGGGGGCGTCCCGCTCTCCATAGCATTTGAGCTCAGCAGGTCCTCTGATGAGGATTGTTTGGTACGGGACCTCACTGGACTACCAAAAATATGGCTCAAGGTTAAAATACTAAGCCACAATGAGTCTGGACGCTTAAACGTACTTGGATTTTATATACTTACGAGTTCACCAGGGGCTAGGCCCTAGGATCCCATGTCGGGCCGCTGTCGGCGGCGGCAGTGGACTCCTCCGGAAGAGAAGCCCTTCCCCTTTTGGGCAGTTCAGCCTCCAAGGGTGCGGAGGTCGTCCTCTTCCTTCTTCCCCCCGTAGGGGAATCATCTTCTTCCTCCTTTTCTTCCTCTTCGGAGGCGGAATGGGCATTAGAGCCTTCAGGTATTGTGTCCGAAGTGCCGCAACGGCGAAGGCCGCCCCGGGTCTTTTTGGCCTCCTTCTCGGCCGTCTTCTTTGGCACCTTGTAAGGCACCGGGACCCGCATCTTCGTCAGAAGTGGGATGGCCGGGTCTTCGGGCAGCGGGGCCGGACAATGGATCCGCTCCATCTTCTTCGTCCAGCTCTGGGAGAGTTGAATAAACATGCGTCAAGCACTTCCTTTGGGTCATGCGGATAAAAAAGTTTGATAAACTCGCCGAACTTGCAGGGTAGGACAGTTGGTACCCGCGGTCTTCGGCAGAGTCCGGCCATGATTTGCTGGACTTGAAAAGGACCTTCCAAATGTCCTTGTGCGAGGAGCCGAAGAACCCTCACAAGGTTTGGTGCTTGGTCGGATCGAATTCCCATAGATTGCAAGTCCGGTGTTGACAAGGCAGTATCCGGCGGACTAACATCACCTAGACTACATTGACAAGTTCAACGTTCTTATCTCCCATAACTTTAACGCGCGTCTGGAGCACCGACAGTTCGTCGGACGAGGACCAGTCCAGGCCTTTCTTGACCTAGGATATAAGCCGCAGAGGGGCGTCGAATCGAAACTCAGGAGAGGCGGCCCATTCCTTGCCACACGGCTCAGTGATGTAAAACCACTGTTGTTGCCACTCCTTGACAGAATCATTAAAGGTTCCCGTTGGCCATACGACGTTGGGCATCTTGCTCACCATAGCGCCCCTGCACTCAGCATGCTCGCCACCCACCACCTTGGGCTTCACATTAAAAACCTCACATAAACCAAAGTGCGGCAAAATGCGGAGAAAAGCCTTGCACACGACAATGAATGTCGATATATTGAGGAAGGAATTAGGTGACAGATCGTGAAGATCGATCCCATAATAGTACATGATGCCACGAATGAACGGGTGGAGGGGAAACCCTAGCCCGCGGACAAAGTGAGGGAGGAATACAACCCTCTTGTGGGGTTCCGGAGTAGGGATGATCTATTCCATCGTCGGGAGATGGTGGCTGAATTTCTTGGCTAGATACCCGGCCTCCCGAAGCTTTTTGATATCCTTCTCTCGGACGGTAGAGGCCATCCATTTTGCCTTCTGCTCCGGATCCGGACATCTTTGGAAGATCTTTTGTGGGTAGAGAAAGTGAACGCTTGGGCGCTGGAGCCTGAGCAGAATGGAATGAATCGGTAAGAAGGCGTGGGTGAACAGAGTGAATCCTTGTCCCTTTATAAGGGCGGAAGAGGCGATGCGCTTCCCCACTCACCTGGTAAAACCTCTTATTCCCCAAGTGCTATAATTGATGGCGCGGTTGGGTTACCCACATCGGTATTGATGAGAATACTGTGATAAAGGGACTGTTGGAAATATGCCCTAGAGGCAATAATAAAATGGTAATTACTATATTTCCTTGTTCATGATAATTGTCTATTGTTCATGCTATAATTGTATTATCCGGAAACAGTAATACATGTGTGAATACATAGACCACAACGTGTCCCTAGTGAGCCTCTAGTTGACTAGCTCATTGATCAATAGATGGTTACGGTTTCCTGACCATGGACATTGGATGTCATTGATAACGGGATCACATCATTAGGAGAATGATGTGATGGACAAGACCCAATCCTAAGCCTAGCACAAGATTGTGTAGTTCGTCTGCTAAAGCTTTTCTAATGTCAAGTATCTTTTCCTTAGACCATGAGATTGCGAAACTCCCGGATACCGTAGGAGTACTTTGGGCGTGCCAAACGTCAAAACTTAACTAGGTGGCTATAAAGGTACACTACGGGTATCCCTGAAAGTATCTGTTGGGTTGGCACGAATCGAGACTGGGATTTGTCACTCCGTATGACGGAGAGGTATCTCTGGGCCCACTCGGTAAGACATCATCGTAATGAGCTCAATGTGACTAAGGGGTTGGTCACGGGATGATGTGTTACGGAACGAGTAAAGAGACTTATCATAACGAGATTGAACAAGGTATTGGTATACCGATGATCGAATCTCGGGCAAGTGTTATATCGATAGACAAAGGGAATCGTATACGGGATTGATTGAATCCTTGACATCGTGGTTCATCCGATGAGATCATCGTGGAACATGTGGGAGCCAACATGGGTATCCATATCCCACTATTGGTTATTGGCCGGAGAGATGTCTCGGTCATGTCTACATAGTTCCCGAACCCGTAGGGTCTACACACTTAAGGTTCGATGACGCTAGGGTTATAGGGAATAGATGTACGTGGTTACCGAATGTTGTTCGGAGTCCCGGATGAGATCCCGGACGTCACGAGGAGTTCCGGAATGGTCCGGAGGTGAATATTTATATATGGGAAGTCCAGTTTCAGTCACCGGAAAGGTTTCGGGGTTTATTGGTATTGTACCGGGACCACCGAAGGGGTTCCGGGGTCCACCAGGAGGGTCCACCTGCCCCGAAGGACCTAATGGGCTGTAGTTGGGTGGGAACCAGCCCCTTAGTGGGCTGGTGCATCCCCCCAATGGCCCAAGGCGCCTAGGGTTGGAAACCCTAGGGGGCTACTGCCCCCCGGGGGGCGGGCGCCCCCCTAGTTGGAAACCTTAGGGGGTCGCTGGCCCCCGGGGGCGGGCGCCCCCCTAGTTGGAAACCCTAAGGGGGTCGCTGCCCCCCCCCCCCCCCGAGGGGCCGGCGCCCCTCCCTTTCCCCTATATATAGTGGGGGTTTTGGGGCTGCCAACGACACGAGTCTCCCTCTCTCTTGGAGCAGCCCTACCCCTCTCCCTCCTCGTCTCACGCAGTGCTTGGCGAAGCCCTGCTGGAGTGCCATGCTACTCCACCACCACCACGCTGTCGTGCTGCTGCTGGACGGAGTCTTCCCCAACCTCTCCCTCTCTCCTTGCTGGATCAAGTCGCGGGAGACGTCACTGGGCTGCACGTGTGTTGAACACGGAGGCACCGTTGTTCGGTGCTTAGATCGGAATCAACCGCGATCTGAATCTTTACGAGTACGACTCCTTCATCCTGTTCTTGTAACGCTTCCGCATCGTGATCTTCAAAGGTATGAAGATGCACTCCCCTCTTGTTGCTAGTAAGCTCCATAGATTGATCTTGGTGATGCGTAGAAATTTTTTAATTTCTGCAACGATCCCCAACAGTGGCATCAGAGCTAGGTCTATGCGTAGTTTCTATGCACGAGTAGAACACAAGTTGTTGTGGGTGTCGATTTTGTCAATTTACTTGCCGTTACTAGTCTTATCTTGATTCAGCGGCATCGTGGGATGAAGCGGCCTGGACCGACCTTACATGTACGCTTACGTGAGACAGGTTCCACCAACTGACATGCACTAGTTGCATAAGGTGGCTAGCGGGTGTCTGTCTCTCCCACTTTAGTCGGATCGGATTCGATGAAAAGGGTCCTTATGAAGGGTAAATGGAAATTTGCATATCACGTTGTGGTTTTGGCGTAGGTTAGAAACGTTCTTGCTAGAAACCTATAGCAGCCACGTAAAAATTTGCAACAACAATTAGAGGACGTCTAACTTTTTCTTGCAGCATATGTCGTGTGATGTGATATGTACAAAAGGATGTGATGAATGATATATGTGATGTATGAGATTGATCATGTTCTTGTAATAGGAATCACGACTTGCATGTCGATGAGTATGACAACCGGCAGGAGCAATAGGAGTTGTCTTAATTTTTTGTATGACCTACGTGTCAATGAAAATGCCATGTAATTACTTTACTTTATTGCTAACTGTTAGCTATAGTAGTAGAAGTAATAGTTGGCGAGACAACTTCATGAAGACACAAGGATGGAGATCATGATGATGGAGATCATGGTGTCATGCTAGTGACGATGATGATCATGGCGCCTCGAAGATGGAGATCAAAAGGAGCAAAATGATATTGACCATATCATGTCACTATTTGATTGCATGTGATGTTTATCATGTTTTTACATCTTATTTGCTTAGAACGACGATAGCATAAATAAGATGATCCCTCATTAAAATATCAAGAATTGTGTTCCCCCTAACTGTGCACCGTTGCTAAGGTATGTTGTTTCGAAGCACCACGTGATCATCGGGTGTGATAGGTTCTAACATTCGCATACAACGGGTGTAAGCCAGATTTACACACGCAATACACTTAGGTTGACTTGACGAGCCTATCATGTACCGACATGGCCTCGGAACACGGAAGACCGAAAGGTCGAACATGAGTCATATAGAAGATACGATCAACATGAAGATGTTCACCGATGATGACTAGTCCATCTCACGTGATGATCGGACACGGCCTAGTTGACTCGGATCATGTATCACTTAGATGACTAGAGGGATGTCTATCTGAGTGGGAGTTCATTAAATAATTTGATTAGATGAACTTAATTATCATGAACATAGTCTAAAACTTTGCAATATGTCTTCTAGATCAAATGGCCCACGCTAATGTTACCCTCAACTTCAACGTGTTCCTAGAGAAAACCAAGCTGAAAGACGATGGTAGCAACTACACGGACTGTGTCTGTAACCTGAGGATTATCCTCATAGCTGCCAACAAAGCATATGTCCTTGATGCACCGCTAGGTGAAGCACCTATTTTCCCAGCAACTCAATACATTATGAACGCCTGGCAGTCACGTAGTGATGATTACTCCCTGGTTCAGTGCGACATGCTTTATAGATTAAACCGGGGCTCCAAAAGCGTTTTGAGAAGCACGGAGCATATGAGATGTTCCAAGAGCTAAAACTGGATTTCCAAGCTCATGCCCGGGTCGAGAGATGAAGTCTCCGACAAGTTCTATAGTTGTAAGATGGAGGAGAATAGTTTTGTCAGCGAGCACATACTCAAAATATCTGGGTTGGACAACCGCTCATCTCAGTTGGGAGTTAATATCCCGGATGATGCAGTCATTGACAGAAACCTTCAGTTGCTCCCACCTAGCTACAAGAGCTTTGTGATGAACTTCAATATGCAGGTGATGGAAAAGACCATTCATGAGGTATATTCACTGCTGAAATCAGCGGAGGTGGAGATCAAAAAGGAACATCAAGTGTTGATGGTGAATAAAACCACTAAGTTCAAGAAAGGCAAGGGTAAGAAGAACTTCAAGAAGGACGGGAAGGGAGTTTCCGCGCCCGGTAAGCCAGTTGCCGGGAAGAAGCCAAAGCATGGACCCAAGCCTGAGACTGAGTGCTTTTATTACAAGGGAAATGGTCACTGGAAGTGGAACTGCCCCAAGTACTTAGCGGATAAGAAGGCCGGCAATACCAAAGGTATATGTGATATACATGTTATTGATGTGTACCTAACCAACGCTTGTAGTAGCTCCTGGGTATTTGATACCGGTGCAGTTGCTCATATTTGTAACTCAAAACAGGAGCTGCGGAATAAGCGGAGACTGGCGAAGGACGAGGTGACGATGCGCGTCGGGAATGGTTCCAAGGTCAATGTGATCGCCGTCGGCACGCTACCTCTACATTTACCTACGGGATTAGTTTCAAACCTCAATAATTGTTATTTAGTACCAGCTTTGAGCATGAACATTGTATCTGGATCTTGTTTAATGCGAGATGGCTACTCATTTAAATCTGAGAATAATGGTTGTTCTATTTATATGAGAGACATGTTTTATGGTCATGCCCCGCTGGTCAATGGTTTATTCTTATTTAATCTCGAACGTGATGTTACACATATTCATAGTGTGAATGCCAAAAGATGTAAGGTTGATAATGATAGTCCCACATACTTGTGGCACTGCCACCTTGGTCACATTGGTGTCAAACGCATGAAGAAACTCCATGCAGATGGACTTTTGGAGTCTCTTGATTATGAATCATTTGACACGTGCGAACCATGCCTCATGGGAAAAATGACCAAGACTCCGTTCTCCAGAACAATGGAGCGAGCAACCAACTTATTGGAAATCATACATACTGATGTGTGCGGTCCAATGAGTGTTGAGGCTCGTGGTGGTTATCGTTATGTCCTCACCCTCACTGATGACTTAAGTAGATATGGGTATGTCTACTTGATGAAACACAAGTCTGAGACCTTTGAAAAGTTCAAGGAATTTTAGAGTGAGGTTGAGAATCAACGTGACAGGAAAATAAAGTTCTTACGATCAGATCATGGAGGGGAATATTTGAGTCACGAATTTGGCACGCACTTAAGGAAATGTGGAATTGTTTCACAACTCACGCCGCCCGGAACACCTTAGCGTAATGGTGTGTCCAAACATCGTAATCGCACTCTATTGGATATGGTGCGATCTATGATGTCTCTTACCGATCTACCACTATCATTTTGGGGTTATGCTATAGAGACTGTCGCATTCACTTTAAATAGGGCTCCGTTGAAATCCTTTGAGCCGACGCCGTATGAATTGTGGTTTGGGAAGAAACCTAAGCTGTCGTTTCTGAAAGTTTGGGGATGCGATGCTTATGTGAAGAAACTTCAACCTAAAAAGCTCGAACCCCAATCGGAAAAATGCGTCTTCATAGGATACCCTAAGGAAACTATTGGGTATACCTTCTACCTCAGATCCAAAGGCAAGATCTTTGTTGCCAAGAATGGATCATTTCTAGAGAAAGAGTTTCTCTCGAAAGAAGTAAGTGGGAGGAAAGTAGAACTTGATGAAGTATTGCCTATTGAACTGGAGAGTAGCGCAACTCAAGAAAATGTTTCTGTGGTGCCTGCACCAACTAGATAGGAAGTTAACGATGATGATCATGAAACTTCAGATCAAGTTGCCATTGAACTTCGTAGGTCTACAAGGACACGTTCCACACCAGAGTGGTACGGCAACCCTGTGCTGGAAATCATGTTGTTAGACAATGGTGAACCTTCGAACTATGAAGAAGCAATGGCGGGCCTGGATTCCGACAAATGGCTTGAAGCCATGAAATCCGAGATAGGATCCATGTATGAAAACGAAGTATGGACTTTGACTGACTTGCCCGATGATCGGCGAGCCATAGAAAATAAATGGATCTTTAAGAAGAAGACAGATGCGTATGGTAATGTAACCATCTATAAGGCTTGGCTTGTCGCTAAGGGTTATCGACAAGTTCAAGGGGTTGACTACGATGAGACCTTCTCACCCGTAGCGAAGCTGAAGTCTATCCGAATCATGTTAGAAATTGCCGCATTCTATGATTATGAGATATGGCAAATGGACGTCAAAACGGCATTCCTTAATGGTTTCCTTAAGGAAGAATTGTATATGATGCAGCCGGAAGGTTTTGTCGATCCTAAGAATGCTAACAAGGTATGCAAGCTCCAACGCTCGATCTATGGGCTCGTGCAAGCATCTCGGAGTTGGAACATTCGTTTTCATGAGATGATCAAAGCGTTTGGGTTTACGCAGATTTATGGAGAAGCCTGTGTTTACAAGAAAGTGAGTGGGCACTACAAAAAAAGACACATCCGTGACATTTTGGGCCGAACGAATTTTTTTCTGTCATACATATGACACTTCTATGACGATAATTGTGACAAAACTCGGTATCATCATAGATGTGGTGGGCTCCTACTTCTATGACAAAAAATCATGACAGAAAATGGGCTTTTCGTCCTGGGCGGGCCGAAGACGCAGCTGCATGACATTCCTTGGGCCGTCCATGACGGAAAAAACCGTGGTAGAAGCGAGGGGGGGATTTTGGGGAGTTCCCGATTACGGTGGGAGGTCAGGGGCCGAGCGATGCGTGTTTCTCTCATACACATACGCGCGTGTGTGTGAGGCATTGGCTCTAATTAAACCCGAGTGAGGCGTTGGGCTCTAACTAAACCCGAGTGATTGCACTGCAGGCTACACGTTACTGAAACCGAGCGATCGATCGATGGTTGTTAACTGAACCCGATGAGTGATTCCTTCGCTACTGCTGCTAACTGAAGCCGATCGATTGGATGAACAGTGAGCATTGCGGGGGGGTGGATGAACAGTGAGCGATGGCGTTGCCTCAGGATGAACAGGACCCCGTGGTGTGGTGGAGGGCTGGATGAACAGTAGATGGTGGAGGGGTGCCCGTGGAGGGGTGGTTGAACAGGACCCCGTGGTGTGGAGGGCTGGATGAATAGTAGACGGTGGAGGGGTGCCCGTGGAGGGGTGGTTGAATAGTAGCCGATGGAGTAGCGCGTGGTGGAGGCTCGATGAACAGGAGCCCATGGAGGCTGGAGGAGGTCGACGGTAGCCCTTGGAGGCTAGAGGAGGTCGACGGTGGAGATGAACAGTATCCCGTGGAGTCCCGTTTTGCGGTACGCCACACCCCTCCCGATGAACAGGACCCCCGTTTCGACTGTAGGAGGTCTGTTTCGTCCGTTTTGCGGTACGCCACACCCCTCCCGATCAACAGGACCCCCTTCTCGACCGTAGGAGGTCCGTTTCATCCGTTTTGCGGTATGCCACACCCCTCCCGATCAACAGGACCCCCGTTTCGACCGTAGGAGGTCCGTTTCGTCCGTTTTGCGGTACGCCACACCCCTCCCGATCAACAGGACCCCCGTTTCGACCGTAGGAGGTCCGTTTCCTCCATTTTGCGGTACGCCACACCCCTCCCGATCAACAGGACCCTGTTCCGAACATAGGAGGTCCGTTTCCTCCGTTTGCGGTACGCCAGGCCTCGTTTCCATCGCCTGTTCCGTCCAAGCCCTCCTGATGAACACGACCACGCATTCTGTTCCGACCCAGCCGGTTGGCTCCCACGCGTTCCGTTGCCTCCCGATGAACACGACACATTATGTTGCCTCCCCATGAACACGACGCATTCCGTTGCCTCCCCATGAACACGACACATTCCATTGCTTCCCCATGAACACGACGCATTACGTTGCCTCCCCATGAACACGACGACGATGTTGTTTCGCCGTTCCGACCCAGCCATGTACACGAACCCTGGCCGTACGTATGCGCGAGTAGACGTTCGAGACCCCGCCCGTATGTACACATAGGTGGCCGTATTTTCTTTCTTGCACCCTGGCCGCTGTACGTACGTGTACATGCTACGTGCGCGCCTCTACTATGACACGTGTGCGCCTCTACATCCACCAGTATATATGCACGTACACGTTCGCGACCAGAATGACAACGCTACGTACGCTTCGACTAGGTGGGTCCTGACTGTCAGGCACTTCCTTGCGTGCGAAGATGTAGCTGGTGGGTCCCAGCAGTCAGGGGGAAACATTTATTTGCGAAATACAGTGGCCCGTCCAGTGGGTCCCCGCTGTCAGGTGGAGGAATAATTATTTTGCACGTCATAAGGAGGCACTTCCTTGCTGCGGCCATGGACCCAGCTGTCAGCCTCTCCATGTATGGTCCACGTCCGATGGAAGCCATTCCTTGACCACGTTGACCACGCTGCGCCGAGAGCACCAGCGCGGTGGACAACGGCGAGGCCTGGGAAGGGGATGACGCGGAGCTGGGGAAGACGCGGTAGTGGATGCCCACGCGTAGAGGAGTACGAGGGTTCACCGGTTCGCTGCGGTGTGAGGCTGCCGTCGCTGCACAATAACAAGGGGTGTGGGTGAGTAGAGGGATGGCCTGGCCAGCAGTGGGAGTAGTAGGGGCGATGAGGCCTCTGCCGCATCGCAGCCGGCCACGGGAGGCAGGAGCACGAGGCACGACCGACGCTGGTTTGGGCGGCTGGAGCAAGAAGACCAGAGGTTGAAGAAGCACTACGGCCATTGGATGGACATCGTACGGTCACTGGAGCTAGAATCGTGCATATTGACTAAGTTGACAAAGCCCTCCGTCCCTGTCAACTTAGTAGGCCCACAAGTCAGTCTGCCACTATACTGGGTCCCAGTTAACAGGGCGAGTATTCATTTTTTTGAGCGTAATAAGGAGGCACTTCCTTGCGTGCGAAGATATAGCTGGTGGGTCCGAGCTGTCAGTGGCGGTAACGTTTTTTCACGAAATACAGAGGCCCTTTTGGTGGGTCCCTGATGTCAGGTGGAGGAATCATTATTTTGCGTGTAATAAGGAGGCATTTCCTTGCGTGCGACCATGGACCCAGCTGTCAGCCTCTCCACGTACAGTCCACTTCAGATGCATGTCGGTTGTTGACCATGTTGAGCAGGCCGCACCGAGAGCACCAGGGCGGTGGACGACGGCGAGGCCTAGGAAGGGAACGACATGGAGGTAGGGAAGACTCGGCAGTTGTTTCCCACGCGGAGGGGAGTACGACTATACGAGGGTTCGTCCGCCGTCGCCGGAGAATAACAGCAGGTGTGGATGAGTAGAGGGATGGCTAGGCCAGCGATGGGAGTACGGTGAGGCGGTGAGGCTTGCGCGGCAGCAGAGCCGGCCACGGAGAGGAGGGAGCAGGCAGTCCCGCCGGCGCTTGTTTGAGCGGCTAGAGCAGGAAGAGCAGAGATTGAAGAAGCACGACGGCCGTTGGATGGCCATCCAACAGTCACTGCTTGTGCATCAACCTTTTTCTAGGAAAGCCTCAAATATGTGGAAAACAACATACAGCCCATCTGCCATTATTTCTAATAATTTACAGCCCATTTGCTAATTATTAAGGTTTTTTTGGAGCCCATATTCTTTTTGTTAGCATTACAGCCCATATTGTGGCCACGATTAAAAAATTATACGAAATTTTTCATATTTTGGTGCAGAACGAACTGTTTTTAATCCTGAAATTTCGACTCACATTCAAACTGATTTTCAAAAATAAATGTATATCAATATAAAATCCAACAAATTCTCCACGCATAAAAATTAATGTAATTTAAAATCTCGAAATGAAAAAAAGATATTTGAAACTAATTGTCGGTTTGATGTGTTTTAAAAATGTACAGGCCATTTCTCATTACTGATGGGCCATTTTCTCGGCCAGCCGAATGAATGCTCTCCTCGTCTTGAAAGATTTGCAGCCCTACAGGCCTGACAAAGTGTCTTACTTGGAAAATCACAAAAAAAACTGGGTTGTGGCCGTGGACCCAGCTGTCAGCCTCTCCACGTACAGTACTCTTCCGATGGAATGTCGTTGACCACGTTGACCACGCTGCATCGAGAGTACCAAGGCGGTGGACGATGGTGAGGCCTAGGAAGGGGATGATGCGGAGTCGGGGAAGACGCGGCAGTGGATGCCCACGCGGAGAGGAGTACGAGGGTTCACTGGTTCGGGTGCAGTCTGAGGCTGCCGTCGCCGCAGGGCCTGGCTAGCGGTAGGAGTAGTAGGGGGCGATGAGGCCTCAACGGCAGCACATCCGGCCACTGGAGGCAGGAGCAGGCGGTCTCCCCGGCGCTGGTTTGGGCGGCTGGTGCAAGAAGAGCAGCGATTGAAGAAGCAGCAGGACCATTCAATTCAAATCCAACAGTTACTACTGCTAGAATCATTTGTTGACTAAATTGACAAGCCCTGCGTATGCGTCAACTTAGTAGGCCCATAGGTCAGCCTCCCAACTGGTGCGCCTCAGATCTCAGTGGGAGGAATCATTTTTTTCGCGTAATAAGGAGGCAGTTGATTGCGTGCGGCCATGCCAGCGGAGGGAGTAGGGTGGGTCGGCGAAGCCTGCGCGGCATCACAGCGGGCCACAAGAGGAGGGAGCAGGCAGTCCCGCCAGCGCTAGTTTAGGCAGCTGGAGAAGGAAGATCAGAGATTGAAGAAGCACGTCGGCCGTTGGATGGACATCCAACAGTCACTGCTGCTAGAATCGTGTGTTCACTGACAAAGCCTTGCGTAAACAAGTCAGCCTCAAAATATGTGGCGTGTACAACCCATTTGCTATTATTTTTATAATTTTTACTCATTTTCTAATTCATATGGAATTTATTGCAGCCCGTTTTCCATTTTTAGAATTGCTGGCCATTTTCTCGTCAATACCAGGGTCAAAAAATTAACTAAATATGTGGGAAAGTTTGAAAAATTCGCAAATTTTTGCTGGGGAACGAAATATTCTTAATCCAAAAATTAATAGCCATACTTAAACAAATTTAAAAATAAATTAGTAATATGTCATGTTAAATCCAATGAAATACGTATAAGATACCAGTGAAGAACAAAAACAAAAAAAGAAACTTATATCCCATTTGCTATAAATTTTTTGGAATTTCCAACCCCTTTTGATATTACTTTTAACAGACATTGACCATACTCTTAAGCCACGCCAGAATGCATCCATCTTTGTCTTGAAAGATTTGCAGCCCAGTAGTTCGGAGAAAACAAATAGGCCTAACTTGGGTATTCTTCAAAAAGAAATACTGGGCTACCTATTTTCCCAAAGAACTGGTGCATGAGCATTTAGCTTTATTTATTTACTTATTTATGTTTAGGGGACCATTAGCATGTACCTGGGCCGGATTCATGTGAGAGCCTCCCTTCCAGTTAATTATGGGCTTCTCTATTGGGCCTTCATCATTGGGCTGCATGTTATCAACAAGTGGAAAATGTGTTCCATACGAAAAATAGTATGCGCTACGTACGGTACGGGGCACTGAAGGATCGAACCGTGCAACGACTTCCAAAACATTGTGTTTGTCGTTCTAACAACACATTTATTCAACCAACAAACGAAATATACTACTGATTGTACATTGAAAACAGCAGCAGCAGCAACCAGGGCTGGGGGTGCAGCAGAAGCAGTAAGCAGGCCAGAAGAGTGAAGACGCAACTCTCTCTTCCAAACCAAACATTAGCCATCATTACAAAAGGGCTACCAAAAAAGAACAAGTGTATGCATCAAACTAAATAAAGATTCTACTACACCAAGTGTACGCAGCTAACTAACTAGCTCAGTTAGGCGTTACTATTTATTAAGCTATGGAGATTGGCTGACGGCTTGAACCAGATGGGTGCCTGACGGGGGAAACTCCAGCCAGCAGGTCGAAGTCTAATACTTGCGACCCTCTCTCCTACTTTGGGCTACAGAGCGTGGCGGCACATATCAGGGTATGGTGCATGCAGAGACGCATGGTACGCTGTGTACACACAGGTTTGCCTGATGAACGAAACCGCGCTGCCATCATGATCCTTGCCGTCGGTTATCTCCTGGTTAATCGGATAATTTACTCCGACAAACAGAGAGCGTGTACCAAGGCTACTTACCAGCCTCTAGTCAAAAATTCCTGAAGGCCCAGAGAAGCTGGGATCCTGCTCAAAGACCTTGCAGTGACTGTGATTGTATTCCGCGAAACAACACGTCTGGTACGTGCGAACGATCATCAATCTTTCGTCGTCGTCTGATCGAGCCAGGAACCACCTGCAACTGCCATGCCGCTTTTCTTTGAAAGGTTCTGGTATTAGGAAGGGTAGGGACACCAGGCGACCTACAACATCATATCAAGTTGGAGTCAATAAAAAAGGGCTCTTGATTTAGTCAATCTTAAGAATAGCATGTTATGAGCATGAATATTTTTTCAGCAAATGTTGACAGTAATATAAGCAAGCCATCATGATATCATAGGAATGTAACATACTGCTGTAACAGTCGTTTGTAGCGATGACTGGAGTAGGCCAGCAATACGTCCAGCCATAGAAGGAGTCGGCAGCGTAAATGAAGCCCTTGTGTTCAATGGCATCAGAGAACCATGGAGGATGTATGATCCTGCGCTGGACGTGCAGATTTATCCACTTACTGCAGTGACCTGTCAGATAGGCGAGACCGCGGTCCAACAACGCAATTAGCCTGAAGTCTTTATAATTCGCAGATCTTGTGGGCACTTGGCAGATTACAACCTTGAGCAAATCAAACATGGTATCATGTTGGCTACTATAAGATTCCCAGTATTCTGGGCCGTGGTGCCAAAGCAGTGCGGTGTTAATCGAAGGAAGGTGGATCAATCGCCGGGCGTAGATCTCCACGAGCATCCAGCTGCCGCGACCAAGGTTGTCAGAATCGCGATTCTGTTAGACGATTCTACGACTTTACGATCCAAACTAACCCCTATGATTCTACGACTTTAGTTCTTAGAATCTACGTTTCTACGATCCTGATAGTGAAGATTCTACGATTTGCGATCCTACCGTCGAAGCTCCGATCCGATTCAAAATCACGATTCTGACAACCTTGGCCGCGACCGTCGACGAGCACCATCCAAGACGTGTTCATGTCGACCCAGTACATACCGTTAATGTAGTTGAGGCTGACGGGGATCGGATCGCAGTCAAGGGGGTTGGTGCTCGCCACCCTATGATCGTTATGCTGCGTGACACGCCGTTTCTGAAGATCAGGCGGCATCAGCAAGCAAGGAGCTGGCTTAAAAAGCTCCGGCCTGAGGGCTTTGAGTAAACGGTACAGCCCGACGAGCACGCGGCGAGCGGCATGACACTGAGATTGTCCACACACGAAACAATGAGCTTGATTACCTCTGTGGGGAGCGAATTCCAGC
This sequence comes from Triticum dicoccoides, assembly GCF_002162155.2. Lineage (NCBI taxonomy): Eukaryota > Viridiplantae > Streptophyta > Magnoliopsida > Poales > Poaceae > Triticum > Triticum dicoccoides. The sequence goes on from NC_041384.1 coordinate 164,941,046, forward strand.
CACTCTTTCGGCCGACGCTGCTCGGTTCTACCATTGTTAGTGCTTGGGTTTCGGACGAGGGGGGAGGCACCTTAGCGGGGATGGAAGATTGGACGTGATTATGTGCGGACAAAGATGGAGAAGCGAATATGTGTTGCGGGAAGTGGACAGGTGATGATGACTACAGCACGCCGCTTGACTTACGAGACACATACCAGCTGTAACACCCACGATGCGGCTATATATCCCACATGTCGGAGCACGACTTAGAGGCATAACCGCATAGTAGGCATGTCGCAAGAGGGGTAATCTTTACACATCCCATGTACTAAATAAGAAAGGGATAAAGAGTTGGCTTACAATCGCCACTTCACACAATACATAAATATAGCATTACATCATCCAGAAAACAATCAAGGTCCGACTACAGAACCAAATAAAGAAAGACAACCCCTAATGCTAGATCCCCGATCGCCCCGACTAGGCTCCACTACTGATCAACTGGAAAGGAAACAACGCAACGAACACGATCTTCATCAAGCTCCCACTTGAGCTGGGTTGCCTCACCTGCACTGGTATCAAAGGCACCTGCAACCGGTTTTGGAAGTAATCTGTGAGTCACGGGGACTCAGCAATCTCACACCCTCGCGATCAAGACTATTTAAGCATATGGGTAGGAAAATGTAGTGAGGTGGAGCTGCAGCAAGCACTAGCATATATGGTGGCTAACTTATGCAAATGAGAGCGAGAAGAGAAGCAAAGCACGGTCGATAAACTATAATGATCAAGAAGTGATCCTGAAACTACCTACGTTCAAGAATAACACAAGAACTGTGTTCACTTCCCGGACCCCGCCGAGAAGAGACCATCACAACTACACACGAGGTTGATGCATTTTAATTAAGTTAAGTGTCAGGTTTTCTACAACCAGATATTAACAAATTCCCATCTGCCCATAACCACGGGCACGACTTTCAAAAGTTCAAAACCCTACAGGGGTGTCCCAACTTAGCCCATCACAAGCTCTCACGATCAACGAAGGATATTCCTTCTCTCAGGACGACCCGATCAGACTCGAAATCCTGGTTACAAGACATTTTGACAATGGTAAAACAAGACCAGCAAAGCCGCCCGAATGTGCCGACAAATCCCGATAGGAGCTGCACATATCTCGTTCTCAGGGCACACCGGATTGTCGAAACTTCCGATAGGCCAACCCAGAGTTGCCCCTGGTGGCCACCGGCGGCTGAGAGGTTGGACCAACATTCAGAGGAGCACTGGCCCGGGGGATTAAAATAAAGATACCATTGAGTCTGCAGAACCCAAGGGAAAAAGGCATAGGTGGCAAATGGAAAAACCAAGATTGGGCCTTGCTGGAGGAGTTTTATTCAAAGCGAACTGTCAAGGGGTTCCCATTATAACCCAACCGCATAAGGAACGCAAAATCAAGGAACATAACACCGGTATGACGGAAACTAGGGCGGCAAGAGTGGAAAAAACACCAGGCATAAGGCCGAGCCTTCCATCCTTTACCAAGTATATAGATGCATTAAAGTAAACAAGATATAATAACAATGATATCACAAACGATATCCATGTTCCAACATGGAACAAACTTCATCTTCACCTGCAACTATCAATGCTATAAGAGGGGCTGAGCAAAGCGGTAACATAGCCAAACAACAATTTGCTAGTACAAGGTGGGTTAGAGGCTTGACATGGCAATATGGGAGGCATGATATAGCAAGTGGTAGGTATCTCAGCATAGCAATAGAGCGAGCAACTACTAAGCAAAGATAGAAGTGATTTCGAGGGTATGGCCATCTTGCCTGAGATCCCGCAAGGAAGAAGAACGAGTCCATGAAGAAGACAAACGGACATAGTGTTCCACCCTTTACCAAGTATATAGATGCATTAAAGTAAACAAGATATAATAACAATGTTTTCCCAACATATCCATGTTCCAACATGGAACAAACTCCAATCTTCACCTACAACTAGCAATGCTATAAGAGTTGTTGAGCAAAGCGGTAACATAGCCAAACAACGGTTTGCTAGGACAAGGTGGGTTAGAGGCTTGACATGGCAATATGGGAGGCATGAGATAGGAAGCGGTAGGTATCCCGGCATAGCAAAAGAGCGAGCAACCAGCAAGCAAAGATAGAAGTGATTTCGAGGGTATGGTCATCTTGTCTGAGATCCCGCAAGGAAGAAAAACGAGTCCATGAAGGAGACAAACGGACGTAGTTGAACGGATCCTCACAAACGCGACGTTATCGGAACTAACCCGAAGAGGCAACACTGGAAAGAAGCAAACAACATAGTAAACAACCACCACATAAACATGGCATGATGCACAACCAAGTAGGATGCATGTCCGGTTTAATGAGGCATGGCATGACAAGGTGCACAAACAACACTACAAATTAAGTGGAGCTCAATATGCAACGGAGTTGCATATTGAAGAAAACACCACATGACTTATTTAGTTCTCTCTCGTTTAGGTACTCAACAATATTAAATGTTGGTTAGCATGGCAAGAGCTGAAGCATAACAAAACTATACTATCTAAATAATTTAAATTGGGCCGGATATACCAAACAACAAATCCGGTAAATCCCCATATGCATTTAGCAAATGAAGCAAACATCAATTTAAAACTTCTTGATGTTGTTATCATGATGGGGATGACATATGCAAGTTTATTCAAGTTTTATGAAAATATTGATAAGAGCATTATGAAGCATTTGTCATCGTGGCGGAAACAAAAAGGGTGCCACGGCGACGATAACGAAACGGTGCCACGGCAACATTCCGGTTCCGACAACTCATTGAAACGTCGGTGCAAAAGAAAATGTGGCGGGAGCGTGGAAAAGATGGTGGGGTGATCCCGGTTACCGGGTTCCCACGTGTCGATGGCATGGCAACGAGGAGGAACAACTAGCGTTCATGGGCGAATACAACAACCAACCATGCATCTCACACAACACAAGCATTCGTCCACGGGCGGTCATTCTCGACAGTTATACCTTCGAAGCGTGCGTTCTCGGAGCGGTTCGGGTCAAGCGGTGTAGTCGTTCACGATCGTCGTGGGAAGTAGTGGTACTCGGCGATGGTAGAGGAAGTAGTTGTTCACGCGACGGTTGTCGAATTGACGGTTCCGTTACACGGGTCTTCGGCAACAGTAGTGGTACACATTTTGTAATCGTACACATTCCATAGATGTTCGAGGTCATGGCAAGGATCTTGACGTCCACGGGGTAGATGGTAGGGTGCACATTTTGTAGGCTAACTTGGCGTATCCGTGTAGTGGTCGAACTTGCTGAATGGCCGGAGCATGACTTGACGATCCAAGTACAGGTTTTGCAAAACCAAAGTGCTCATGTGCCGGGACGTCTCGGTCGTTCAGCGAAGAGGTCGTGTAGACGAACCGAAGTGACAGCAGGCGAGATACACGGCCACGGCAGTCTTCGGACTTGAAGTTTAGTGTAGTCGAACTTGAGGTGGTCCCAGACCGGCTGGACTTGGTGCAACCGACAGCAAAAGTACACAAAACGGGTTCGGGTCTTCGGTGTCGTGGTACTTGGTGATCTTCCCTGTTCAGTGGTCTTGTAGAAGCAGCCATAGCGTCGGGGAGGAGATGGTCGTGTTCAGCGGCAGGAAGCAGGGAGCTCGAGCGCGAAGCAGGCGGCTGGGCAGACGATGCAGGGACAGACGGGGATGCATCAGCAAAGCAAAACAGCTGCAGCTCCAGGGACTTGACAGCACATGAGGGAGGAGGTCGAGGCCGGCGCTGGTCGGCGAGGATGTGGTGGAGGGGTCGAGGTACGGGGCCCCACTGGAAGAAGGAGTGGAGGGGCTCGTGGTCGCCGGCGGGGCAGGAGCAGAGCAGCAGCCGCGGCGGGACTTGTGCCTCGATGAAGAGCAGCAACAGCGGGTGGCTCCAGGAGAGGGCGTAGAGAAGGAGCTCCAGTGCGGTTCCCGTTCGTCTTGGTCGCCGGTGGGCACCGCGTGGAGGAGCAGGGGGAGGAGAGGTGGCCGCGGCAAGGTCAGGGCGGCGCTTGGCATCGGCGGACTTGGAGGCGGGACGACGGACGAGGGCCGCTTCTCCAACGGTGATGCGTCGGGTGCTGGAGGCGCGCGGAGCCACGAGAGCGAGGGAATGAGGGAGAGGCCATGGGGATCGAGAGGAGCTGAGCGAGCGATCGGGACGAAAGGTGCATCGCGAGGAGGAGAGATGACAACGCTCTGGAGGGAGATCGACAGGAGGGGGTCGGGCTAGGTTTCGGCAGCGCTAGGGGATCGATAGGAGGCGGCGGCAAAGGAAAAGGGTCGAGGGAGAGAGGAGAGATGCGCTAGGGTTAGAAGGGATAGATGGGCCTGCTGGGCCTCGAGGATGGTGCGGCTTGGATGGGTTCAGGCCCTACACTATCTTTCTCTCCTAGATCCCCTTTCCCTGTTTTAGCAAAATAAACAGAGGGTTTCGAAATATAGAGAGAGATAGGAGAAGAATTGGAGCATGGGGCAAATTTTCTTGGACTTGCAAAAATATGCTTGGTCCGAGAAAATTAGAAGTGGCAAGATCGGAAGATATGAATTCAAACTCATTTGAATTTAATCAAATGGTTTGAACTAGGACTAGGGTTTTGAAGTGCCCTGAAATGTTGAGAATTTAGGTGGAGCTCGGGGAAGTGACGAAAGAAATTACAGGGAAAGTTTGGGGACCAAACTTGAAGCGGAAAAAAGGCATGTGATTATTTTTGCAAGTGTGTTGTGATAAATTCCAAATTAAAGGAATATTTAATATAGCTCCCTAATGATATCGGGAGTATATGTTCTAAAGAGACATCACCATTGTGAATATCCCTCGATTTAAATGGATCGAAGATCCATACGATTTGATTGTTGAGAAAAAGATGGCATGAAGACATGATGCAAAGATGAATGCAACAGACGAAACAAATCACACAACGAATCTTGGAAATCCTGGAAGGCATCTGAAGCTCCGGTCTTGGGGCGTCACAACACTCCACCACTACGAGAGGGTCTCGTCGCGAGATCTTGAATGGCACCGATGATGAAACGAAAGAGGAAGAGAAGAGGTAAAACTAAGTTGCTTCTTTGACAAATGAGTGAAACCAAAGAACCTTAAAAGGTTAAACCATATTGAGAAAAGATTACAACGGAGACGAACGAAGTTGACAATCTCCGTCAGAAAAGAGGAACAAGGACGAACAAATTCGAACAACACTCCGTTTGAAAAGAGATGCAAGACTTGATAATATGAAAAGAACTTGAGCAGAGGGCACAACACTCCGGTTAAATGGATAAGCACGAAAAGACCACGATCCTCACCATTCGAGATGATGAGAGAAAAGAGCAACATCACAATGCCTCCGGAAGAAAGAATAGAAGGTCGATCGTCGAGACAATAGAATAGAGGAGAAAATGACAACTTCTGCCACAAATGAGCTTGGAAAACACCCTTCCAAGAAAATTATAACGGAGATGTTGGAAGACCAACAACGAAAGGAGTAAACTTGTAGTGGGCTTATGGAAAACTTCTCAAAATTATGAGGTCAAATTCTGCCACTAACAGAAACAATGGATTTGGATAGATATGAATGAGGAGACGAGAAACTTATCTCATCGGTAGGATAAATGAAGAACTTGGATCATTTATAAGCACCATAATTAGCAACAATCCTTAGGGAAAGATTTAGGTGAAATATAACACAAGATAATTCCAAAGAAGAGATTGATGGATTGAAAAGATGTGTTGAACGAAGAGAAAATGATGGATTTAGATATGTCACTCTTGAAACTTGTGAATCATGAAACACGAAGGGAAGTTATCAACAATTACATCACACCACCTCAAAAGATAAAAGGAGAAACAATTGCACTCCATATTGCAAGATGAAGAATGCTTGAGCTCCTCTGAAAAGAATCTTGATGAACACTTCGAGAAGGAATTAACTCCTTGATGAGCCAACATGTAGAGCCTTCATGAAGAACTCTGGTAACAAAATGATGATAAAAGAAAGAGAAGTTGAAAACAGAAGGTGAAGCCTTGTAATGACTTAGATGAATCTCCATGGTGATATAAGCGAGAGCTTGGAACTCTTGGAAAAGAAAAGATAAAGCATCTGGAGCCGAGAATGTGATATGATGAACCACTCCGGAAAGCAGAAATTGGATTTACTCGATGAAACAAGAATAAGAATTATGTTATTGTATCCTTCACCAATTTAAATTGATGACAGGCAATGGATTTGGCATACTACTTATTCTCATAGAAAGGATTAAGATAGATAGAGAGCAAACTTGGGAAGGTCTTCAACAAACCACCGGTAGGATTGAAACAACGAATAAATTGATATGATAAGCAAAGGAAGAAGAATCTTGGAAGAACCACCGTAAGAATTGAAAATGGACGAAGAAAAGATAAAGACACACCGGGAAGGATTGGAGAACGAATGAAGATACTTGAGGGAATTTAGATACCTGAGTATGAAGAGATCTCGAGCTGATTAGAGAAAACATGAATGATGCATCGGTAAGATTTAGAGAAAGAGAGCTGAAAGCTGGGAATGAATAATATGAGATGATGGGCTCCGGATGATCAAACTGAAAAGACTCCTGAATTGCTCCGGATAGGTGAAAAGAGTTCTCACAATTGAAAACAATTATGAGAGGATGGCATCAAGCTAGAACCACGAATCTTTAAGAGAATGGAGCAAGATTGAGAGAGAAAATCTTCTTCGGTCTTCAGATGTTGAGAATGACGATGAGAAACACCACCATGAATTGTTGAGATACTCCGGGATGACGAATAGAAAGGTTGAGCCAACAATGAAAAGAATTTGACAGGTCTTGGAGAAAGGCATTTGACTAAAGATAACTCATTCTTACATCATACTTTGAAATGAAATTGAGAATAACTCCGCAAAAATAAGAAGAGTCAGGTAAGATCCTGGAAAAATACCTATGGGTTAGGGCCCACTCAAAAGATACACCGTTGAACAATTTAAAAGAGAGATTGCATTGGTTGAATTAAATGGCTTGAATGAGGTTACAACCTCGAAATATCTTGAACGATTGAGAATGGCAACGCGAATCTTTCGAGATATCTTTAGCACTCCGGAACAATTGAATAGCGAGAAATTTTTGATTAAGAGGTTCACCGGCATGAGAAAAGATTTGAAACAATGAAATGAATATGATCAACACTGAAAACTTGAATTGAATCCACCGGAGAAGAAAGAGAACGAATAATGACGAACTTGAGGCTCCGTTAGTATCTTCCTGAGGATCACCGGATAAGAACATTGACGGAAAAGAATGGAGCTACTTCACATGAATAAGATGGATACTTGATTAAGAAACCTGAGTCCTCGGAGAAAAAGGGTGGGAGGGCGGGAAAACAAAGGCAATTTGGGACAGATGAAACAAACAACGTTGAGAAGACTTGAGTTGATCTTGCAGATGTTGAAAAAGATCGGATCCACTTGAAGAGAGACACACCGGTTCAAAAAACATTGAGATGGCAAACTCGAAGATCAAGAATGATTGGTATCCACATAGGAATATGAGAACACCGCTTAGGAATGGTATGGAATCAACATTTGACATTGAAACAACTCGAATACCACAACTCAAAACAAAACAAAGGATTTGGCTTGCAGAATAAGCCGGAAACAAACATATGATAGACCCCATATCGTATCATGTGTCTGTTGGAAAGATATTCTAGGAGCTACTTGAATTCCCACTTATAAACTCCCGAAACTTTCTAGTTATGCAATCAGGTGTTGGGGATACAGGGGAAGCATAATATCTCATTCAAACTAACAATTCCTACATCCAGCTGTATCCATCCTTCAACACATAACCAAGAAACCTTCAAAAATCATTTACCTCAACCTTCGAAAAGCATCCGTTATACGAGTTATGGCAATACTCCCGAACTCCCACCCAGTACTGGGTGGCATCGAGGTTATCTCACCAACAACTGCATAAAAGAGATTTTCGATGTCGGCGAACTCAGGTCTTCTAGAAATGCAACGATAAAATTGTGATGACAACACCTCGGAGCTCAACTCCCCGGGACACTGGCACAACCCCTAAATGTCAGGAGGCACCAAGAACAATGTTCTCGTCACAAAACCATCGGAACGATTCCAAGATACCCCCGTGATCCTAAAAAAATTTAGTGAAATTTGAGGAGAGAAGAGTCAAAACTCTACGTCAGGAGGCCTCACCAGAGCGACGAAGGGACTGAGGAGTAAAAAGAATCCTACTCTCCGATATATATAATCCTATAAGACTCAAAACATTTTTCTAGACTCGACAACACCAGCGATTCGATCAAGCAGGGGGCTCCTAAGTCGGGGAAGGCTCTGATTACCAACTTGTAACACCCACGATGCGGCTATATATCCCACGTGTCGGAGCACGACTTAGAGGCATAACCGCATTGTAGGCATGTCGCAAGAGGGGTAATCTTTACACATCCCATGTACTAAATAAGAAAGAGATAAAGAGTTGGCTTACAATCCCACTTCACACAATACATAATTATAGCATTACATCATCCAGAATACAATCAAGGTCCGACTACGGAACCAAATAAAGAAAGACAACCCCTAATGCAATAGATCCCCGATTGCCCCGACTGGGCTCCACTACTGATCAACTGGAAACGAAACAACACAACGAACATGATCTTCATCGAGATCCCACTTGAGCTGGGTTGCGTCACCTGCACTGGTATCATCGGCACCTGCAAGCTATTTGGAAGTATCTGTGAGCCACGAGGACTCAGCAATCTCACACCCGCGAGATCAAGACTATTTAAGCTTTTGGGTAGGAAAAGGTAGTGAGGTGGAGCTGCAACAAGCACTAAGCATATATGGTGGCTAACTTATGCAAATGAGAGCGAGAAGAGGAGCAAAGCACGGTCGTGAACTAGAAGTGATCAAGAAGTGATCTTGAAACTACTTACGTTCAAGCATAACACAAGAACCGTGTTCACTTCCCGGACTCCGCCGAAAAGAGACCATCATGGCTACACACGCGGTTGATGCATTTTAATTAAGTTAAGTGTCAAGTTCTCTACAACCGGATATTAACAAATTCCCATCTGCCCATAACCGCGGGCACGGCTTTCGAAAGTTGAAAACCCTGCATGGGTGTCGCAACTTAGCCCATCACAAGCTCTCACGGTCAACGAAGGATATTCCTTCTCCCAGGACGACCCGATCAGACTCGGAATCCCGGTTACAAGACATTTCGACAATGGTAAAACAAGACCAGCAAAGCCGCCCGGATGTGCCAACAAATTCCGATAGGAGCTGCACATATCTCATTCTCAGGGCACACCGGATGAGCCAGACGTCAGGTTGGCATAGACCCTGGTTGCCCAGGGGGCGCCGGACATCGCTCAGGTTGGACCAACACTTAGAGAAGCACTAGCCCGGGGGTTTAAAATAAAGATGACCCTTGAGTCTGCAGAACCCAAGGGAAAAAGGCTTAGGTGGCAAATGGTAAAACCAATGTTGGGCCTTGCTGGAGGAGTTTTATTCAAGGCGAACTGTCAAGGGGTTCCCATTATAACCCACCACGTAAGGAACACAAAATCAAAGAACATAACACCGATATGACAGAAACTAGGGAGGCAAGAGTGAAACAAAATACCAGGCATAAGGCTGAGCCTTCCACCCTTTACCAAGTATATAGATGCATTAAATTTAAATAAGAGATATTGTGATATCCCAACATATCCGTGTTCCAACATGGAACAAACTCCAATCTTCATCTGCAACTAGCAACGCTATAAGAGGGGCTGAGCAAAGCGGTAACATAGCCAAACAACGGTTTGCTAGGACAAGGTGGGTTAGAGGCTTGACATGGCAATATGGGAGGCATGATATAGCAAGTGGTAGGTATCGCGGCATAGCAAAAGAGCGAGCAACTAGCAAGCAAAGATATAAGTGATTTCGAGGGTATGGTCATCTTGCCTGAGATCCCGCAAGGAAGAAGAACGAGTCCATGAAGAAGATAAACGGGCGTAGTCGAACGGATCCTCACAAATGCGACGTTATCGGAACTAACCCGAAGAGGCAACACCAGAAAGAAGCAAAAAACATAGTAAACAACCACCACATAAACATGGCATGATGCACAACCAAGTATGATGCATGTCCGGTTTAATGAGGCATGGCATGGCAAGGTGCACAAACAACACTACAAATTAAGTGGAGCTTAATATGCAACGGAGTTGCATATTGAAGAAAACACCACATGACTTATTTAGTTCTCTCTCGTTTAGGTACTCAACAATATTAAATGTTGGTTAGCATGGCAAACGGTGAAGCATAACAAAACTATACTATCTAAACAATTTAAATGGGGCCGGATATAACAAACAACAAATCTAGTAAATCCCCATATGCATTTAGCAAATGAAGCAAACATCAATTTAAAACTTCTTGATGTTGTTATCATGATGCGGATGACATATGCAAGTTTTATGAAAATATTGATAAGAGCATTATGAAGCATTTATCATCATGGCGGAAACGAAAGGGGTGCCACGGCGACGATAACAAAATGGTGCCACGGCAACATTCCGGTTTCATCAACTCATTGAGACGTCGGTGCAAAAGAAAATGTGGCGGGAGCATGCAAAAGATGGTGGGGTGATCCCGGTTACCGGGTTCCCATGTGTCGACGGCATGGCAACAAGGAGGAACAACTAATGTTCACGGGCGAATACAACAACCAACCATGCATCTCACAAAACACAAGCATTCGTCCACGGGCGGTTGTTCTCGACGGTTATACCTTCAAAGCGTGCGTTCTCGGAGCGGTTCGGGTCAAGCGGTGTAGTCGTTCACGATCGTCGTGGGAAGTAGTGGTGCTCGGTGATGGTAGAGGAAGTAGTTGTTCACGCGACGGTTGTCGAACTTGACGGTTCCGTTACACGGGTCTTCGGCAACGGTAGCGGTACACATTTTGTAATCATACACATTCCGTAGATGTTCGAGGTCATGGCGAGGATCTTGACGTCCATGGGGTCGACGGTAGGGTGCACATTTCCTAGGCAAACTTGGCGTATCTGTGCAGTTGTCGAACTTGCCGAACGGCCGAAGCATTACTTGACGATCCAGGTACAGGTCTTGCAAAACCAAAGTGCTCATGTGCCGGGACGTCTCGGTCGTTCAGCGAAGAGGTCGTGTAGACGAACCGAAGTGACAGCAGGTGAGATACACGACCACGGTAGTCTTCGGCCTTGAAGTTTCGTGTAGTCGAACTTGAGGTGGTCCCAGACCGGCTGGACTTGGTGCAACCGACAACAAAAGTACACAAAACAGGTTCGGGTCTTCGGTGTTGTGGTACTTGGTGATCTTCCGTGTTCGGTGGTCTTGTAGCAGCAGCCAGGGCATCGGGGAGGAGATGGTCGTGTTCAGCGGCAGGAAGCAGGGAGCTCGAGCGCGAAGCGGGTGACTGGGCAGACGACGCAGGGACGGACGGGGATGCAGTAGCAAAGCAAAACAGCAGCAGCTCTAGGGACTTGACAGCGCATGAGGGAGGAGGCCGAGGCTAGCGCTAGTCGGCGAGGACGTGGTGGCGGGGTCGAGGTACGGGGCACCGCTGGAAGAAGGAGTAGAGGGGCTCATGGTCGCCGGCGGGGCAGGAGCAGAGCAGCAGCCGCGGCAGGACTTGCGCCTCGATGAAGAGCAGTAGCAGCGGGTGACTCTAGGAGAGGGCGTAGAGAAGGAGCTCCGGTGTGGTTCTGGTTCGTCTTGGTCGCCGGTCGGCACCGTGTGGAGGAGCAGGGGAAGGAGAGGTGGCCGCGGCAAGGTCAGGGCGGCGCTTCGCATCGATGGATGTGGAGGCGGGGCGACGGACGAGGGCGGCTTCTCCAACGGTGATGTGTCGGGCGCTGGAGCCGCGCGGAGCCGCGGGAGCGAGGGAATGAGGGAGAGGCCATGGGGATCAAGAGGAGCTGAGCGAGGGGCTGGGACAAAAGGTGCATCGCGAGGAGGAGAGATGACGACGCTCGGGAGGGAGATCGACAGGAGGGGGGTCGGGCTAGGTTTCGGCGGTGCTAGGGGATCGATAGGAGGCGGCGGCAGAGGAAAAGGGTCGAGGGAGAGAGGAGAGATGCGCTAGGGTTAGAAGGGATAGATGGGCCTGCTGGGCCCCGGGGATGGTGCGGCTTGGATGGGCTGAGGCCCAGCACTCTCTTTCTCTCCTAGATCCCTTTTCCCTGTTTTAGCAAAATAAACAGAGGGTTTGGAAATATAGAGAGAGAGATAGGAGAAGAACTGGAGCACGGGGCAAATTTTCTTGGACTCGCAAAAATATGCTTGGTCCGAGAAAATTAGAAGTGGCAAGATCGGAAGATATGAATTCAAACTCATTTGAATTTAATCAAACGTTTGTCTTCTTCATGGACTCGTTCTTCTTCCTTGCGGGATCTCAGGCAAGATGACCATACCCTCGAAATCACTTCTATCTTTGCTTGCTAGTTGCTCTCTCTATTGCTATGCTGCGATACCTACCACTTGCTATATCATGCCTCCCATATTGCCATGTCAAGCATCTAACCCACCTTGTCCTAGCAAACCGTTGTTTGGCTATGTTACCGCTTTGCTCAGCCCCTCTTATAGCATTGATAGTTACAGGTGAAGATGAAGTTTGTTCCATGTTGGAACATGGATATCGTTTGGGATATCATTGTTGTTATATCTTGTTTACTTTAATGCATCTATATACTTGGTAAAGGGTGAAAGGCTCGGCCTTATGCTTGGTGTTTTTTCCACTCTTGCCGCCCTATTTTCCATCATACCGGTGTTATGTTCCTTGATTTTGCGTTCCTTACGCAGTTGGGTTATAATGGGAACCCCTTGACAGTTTGCTTTGAATAAAACTCCTCCAGCAAGGCCCAACCTTGGTTTTACCATTTGCCACCTAAGCCTTTTCCCTTGGGTGCTGCAGACTCAAGGGTCATCGTTATTTTAAACCCCCGGGCCAGTGCTCCTCTGAGTGTTGGTCCAACCTGTCAGCCGTCGGTGGCCACCAGGAGCAACTTTGGGTTGGCCTATCGGAAGTTTGGACAATCCGGTGTGCCCTGAGAACGAGATATGTGCAGCTCCTATCGGGATTTGTCGGCACATTAGGGCGGCTTTGCTGGTCTTGTTTTACCATTGTCGAAATGTCTTGTAAGAGGGATTCCGAGTCTGATCGGGTCGTCCTCGGAGAAGGAATATCCTTCGTTGACTGTGAGAGCTTGTGATGGGCTAAGTTGGGACACCCCTGCAGGGTTTTGAACTTTAGAAAGCCGTGCCCACAATTATGGGCAGATGGGAATTTGTTAATATCCGGTTGTAGAAATCCTGACACTTAACTTAATTAAAATGCATCAACCGCGTATGTAGCCGTGATGGTCTCTTCTCGGCGAGGTCCGGGAAGTGAACACGGTTCTTGTGTTATGCTTGAACGTAAGTAGTTTCAGGATCACTTCTTGATCATTATAATTTATCGACCGTGCTTTGCTTCTCTTCTCGCTCTCATTTGCATAAGTTAGCCACCATATATGCTAGTGCTTGCTGCAGCTCCACCTCACTACCTTTTCCCACCCATAAGCGTAAATAGTCTTCATCGCGAGGGTGTGAGATTGCCGAGTCCCCGTGACTCACAGATTACTTCCAAAACCAGTTGCAGGTGCCGTTGATACCAGTGCAGGTGACGCAACCCAGCTCAAGTGGGAGCTTGATGAAGATCGTGTTCGTTGTGTTGTTTCGTTTCTAGTTGATCAGTATTGGAGCCCAGTCGAGGCGATCGGGGATCTAGCATTAGGGGTTGTCTTTCTTTATTTGGCTCCGTAGTCAGACCTTGATTGTTTTCTGGATGATGTAATGCTATATTTATGTATTGTGTGAAGTGGCGATTGTAAGCCAACTCTTTATCCCTTTCTTATTCAGTACATGGGATGTGTAAAGATTACCCCTCTTGCGACATGCCTACTATGCGGTTATGCCTCTAAGTCATGCTCCGACACGTGGGAGATATAGCCGCATCGTGGTTGTTACAAGTTGGTATCAGAGCCGACCCTTGCGGTTACACGGGTGGTTGCGGACAGGTGCGTGGTAATGTTGTTCATGACGTTTGTGACCCGTCGTGGCACACGGCATGGCACATCTACTGGACTAGAAGCACAGACGTATGTGCCAAGAGGGAACGTTCATGTGGCCCGACGAGGACGTCGGTTCCTCTAAGTGGGGGTGTATGTGATAGCCTGGCTTAATAGGGATGATAGACTACTCATATCAATAAGGAATTCCTTCTTTTCCGGTAGCCCATTCAGATAGAACTCCAAAGTTAAGCGTGCTCAGCTTGGAGTAGTTTCAGGATGGGTGACCGACCGGGAAGTTGCTCCCGGGTGTGCACGAGTGAGGACAAAGTGCGCAGAAAAGACTAGTATTGATCTGTGGGGCCAGTCTAGATCCCACTAGGAGTAACGACCACCGTCGGGTGTGTCCGGGGCGTTACACCAGCAGCGTAGGGTCATGTCGATGCCAGACAACTTGCTTGAGTGATCACAGTACTGGTACTCCCTACAGTGCTATGCCCTAACTTGCTTGAGTAGAGTAGTAGAGTAGGACTCTGCTCTACTACTAGCACCGGAGGAGTAGTATATTCTAATCTAAAATAGTTACAAACTTCAATGCCCGAGCGTGGAACGACTACGAACCGTGCTCAAAGACCGTGTGTACGTGGTGTTTGTACATGGGCGACAACCTCAACGCCAACGGTGCTTCTCCCGTTGCACCGTATGTGTTTATGTCCTTCCTGTTTGAAATCGTGGTAGAATTCATGATTTATTTTGTGCTTATTCGGATTAAATCTCATAGTAACTTGCTCATATATTCAGATGGCGCAACGTCCCCTACAGCCACTCCCATTTCATGGACGGCCTGGTCGATGCCTCCAAGGAGCCCTCCGTCCACTGCTATGAGTGCCCGATGCCGTTTTGTGGCTCGCCGGCGGACATGGTGCATCACCTCACGGATGCGTGCAGCGGTCACTGCTGGCCCTTGGCGGAGAACATCAAGTACGAGACGTGCTACCCGTTCACCATGCCGGAGTCACTGGAGGATCATCACCGCCTACTAGTCTCGGAGGAGGATGGCAGCGTCTTCCTCTTGATCGTGGGCACCGGCGACGCCCGCGCAGGCCACCGCCCCGTCTCTATAATGTGCGTCAGGGGCGACGGCGCTGACGCTGACACTGACACGAGGCCGATGTACGAGTGCATGGTCAGTGTTACTACCCCTCCAGGTCGCGTGGGCGGCGACACCGGCCTCATCGAACGGACCTGGACTCTAGGGAGCTGGGACTATCCCGCCAATGTGGACTTGGAAAACCCATGGCATCCTTTACCCGCCGACGCGGTGCACGGGGACTCCAAGGAGGTTCACCTAGACATACGCATTTATCAAGTTAAAGGTTGATCATTAGTCTTCGCTTAATGTAATCCGCTGTCTAAGCATGTGGAGACTTCCATGCAGGATCTTGCTCTATTGGAGTATCGCGCATGAATAAAAGTGTATCCGTTTATGGTTTAGTCTAGAATCTTCCATGTATGAATTTTTACTACAGTACTGGTCAAAGACTTACGATGAACCATTTCTTACATATCCTCTGCCTGCTTGCAAGTCATCCTGATTTAATCCCTCTGTCTAGGTGTATAAGGGCGATGGTTAATATTACTTAATAGTATAGCCAACTGTTGTGATAGCCTGGCTTATTAGGGATGATAGACTACTCATATCAATAAGGAATTCCTTCTTTTCCGGAAGCCCATTCGGACAGAACTCCAAAGTTAAGCGTGCTCAGCTTGGAGTAGTTTCAGGATGGGTGACCGACCGGGAAGTTGCTCCCGGGTGTGCACGAGTGAGGATAAAGTGCGCAGAAAAGACTAGTATTGATCTATGGGGCCAGTCTAGATCCCACCAGGAGTAACGACCACCGGCGGGTGTGTCCGGGGCGTTACAAGTTGGTATCAGAGCGGACCCTCGCGGTTACAGGGATGGTTCCAGATAGGTGCGTGGTCATGTTGTTCATGACGTTTGTAACCTGTCGTGGCACACGGCATGGCACATGTACTAGACTGGAAGCACAGACGTATGTGCCAAGAGGGAACGTTCCTGTGGTCAAGGACAAAGTGGGCAGAAAAGACTAGTATTGATCTGTGGGCCAGACTACTCATATCAATAAGTAATTCCTTCTTTTCCGGCAGCCCATTCGGACAGAACTCCAAAGTTAAGCGTGCTCAGGTTGGAGTAGTTTCAGGATGGGTGACCGACCGGGAAGTTGCTCCCGGGTGTGCACAAGTGAGGATAAAGTGCGCAGAAAAGACTTGTATTGATCTGTGGGGCCAGTCTAGATCCCGCCAGGAGTAACGACCACCGGCGGGTGTGTCTGGAGCGTTACAAGTTGGTATCAGAGCCGACCCTCGCGGTTACAGGGATGGTTCCAGACAGGTCCGTGGTCATGTTGTTCACGACGTTTGTAACCCGTCGTGGCACACGGCATGGCACATGTACTGGACTGGAAGCACAGACGTATGTGCCAAGAGGGAACGTTCTTGTGGTCCGACGAGGACGTCGGTTCCTCTGAGTGGGGGTGTATGTGATAGCCTGGCTTATTAGGGATGATAGACTACTCATATCAATAAGGAATTCCTTCTTTTCCAGAAGCCCATTCGGATAGAACTCCAAAGTTAAGCGTGCTCAACTTGGAGTAGTTTCAGGATGGGTGACCGACCGGGAAATTGCTCCCGGGTGTGCACGAGTGAGGACAAAGTGTGCAGAAAAGACTAGTATTGATCTGTGGGCCAGACTACTCATATCAATAAGTAATTCCTTATTTTCTGGGAGCGCATTCGGACAGAACTCCAAAGTTAAGCGTGCTCAGCTTGGAGTAGTTTCAGGATGTGTGACCGACCGGGAAGTTGCTCCAAGGTGTGCACGAGTGAGGACAAAGTGCGCAGAAAAGACTAGTATTGATCTGTGGGGCCAGTCTAGATCCCGCCAGGAGTAACGACCACCGGCGGGTGTGTCCGGGGCGTTACAAGTTGGTATCAAAGCCGACCCTCACGGTTACAGGGATGGTTCCAGACAGGTGCGTGGTCATGTTATTCATGATGTTTGTAACCCGTCGTGGCACACGGCATGGCACATGTACTGGACTGGAAGCACAGACGTATGTGCCAAGAGGGAACGTTCCTGTGGTCCGACGAGGACGTCGGTTCCTCTGAGTTGGGGTGTATGTGATAGCCTGGCTTATTAGGGATGATAGACTACTCATATCAATAAGGAATTCCTTCTTTTCCGGAAGCCCATTCGGATAGAACTCCAAAGTTAAGCATGCTCAGCTTGGAGTAGTTTTAGGATGGGTGACCGACCGGGAAGTTGCTCCCGGGTGTGCACGAGTGAGGACAAACTGCGCAGAAAAGACTAGTATTGATCTGTGGGGCCAGTCTAGATCCCGCTAGGAGTAACGACCATCGGCGGTGTGTCCGGGGTGTTACAACTGTTGACTATAAGAAAGTGCCATGTCATCTGTAGCCAACATGTATAACAATCGATACTCAAAAACTAATTCTTAAAGATCATTTCTTGCAAAGCACAATAAGTGTGATTTCTTCACAAGTTTTGGATGCAGATTGAACAGTTGAACGCTTTTGTTTGCAAAAGATACCTTTTTATCTATTTCACCCGGATGTTTGTGAGCTCTAGAGATGAAATAATACCCGAAGAAACCTATCGATACCCGTTACACATGAGATGACCCCCATATCCTTTGTCAAAATAAACAACTCCCCGATCAATGCATTTCACTCTTCGGTGCAACGCACGGGCACCTTACTACTATAGATTAGTACGACCAAAAATTGAACTAACATTATATATAGTACGATAAATGCTGATGCATGTCACCTAAAATTATATCATTCAAAACTATGTTCAAATACGAATCCAACGATATAGTTTTTGTTGACATGCACTAACATTTTGTCAGTTAAATCTTCAGTCAAATTCAATGGGGGACTAACAAACCACGACTGATGTAGTACAAGTGTAGAGGGCGGCGCTGCACGGGAGTCTCACCTCTCACCCCGCTCATGGCGCGGAAGTAAAGCCGTCGTATCACAAAACCCAACCACTCCCAGTAATAAGTGGCCTGGTAAAATAAACGGACAAGCAACCATCACATCCCTCCGTCTTTTTTGCATTTCATCTCTCTGCATTTACTTTCTCCGGTTCATCTCGCACACTCGATCCCTAGCTACTACTCCTAGGGCCAGTTCTTTTGGCGGCTTCCCCAGCTTTTCCCACAAGACTAGTCACATTGGAGAGTAATAATAAGGCGCCTTACTCATTTATTTGGGCTTCTAAACTACTACTTCGTCCTAGTTTATTCCTCACCATTGTAATTTGTGCTAAATTTTGACCAAAGATTTAACTGGTTATTCCTCACCATTGTAATCCCTCCGTCTAGGTGTGTAAGTCATCTTACGAAAACCAAATAATCCCAAAACACTTAGGCATGGTGCATTAACTTCTACCTCATTTCTTGTTTCTTGACATATCAACCAATAAGAGATAAAGAGTGTGCATGCTTTTAATGACTTGAGATATCAAACACGACATGCAGTGGTTAGTTCATTGCATGCAATACTATTAATTAGCAAATAAACATTAACGTTTCTCATTTTCTCCTCCTCCTTGGTCACGGTGCACAGCCTAAGATGACTTACTCACCTAGACGGATGGAGTAGTGCATGTGACATGCACTAACATTTCATTAGTTAAATTTATGATCAAAATTTGACACAGATTACAATGGGGACCAATAAACCAGGACGGAGGTAGTAGTTATGGGATTACTAATCTAGAAGCCTAAAAGAACTGGCCCCTGGTACTCCTACTAGCAGTAGTACTCAAGTTGGAATTCCAATTGCACGGCACAACTTGTTAGGCAAAAAATTCGATACAGGGTGTAGGAAGAGGTTTCGGAATTTGCATGCCTTTCCAACCAGTGATATACTCCGTACAAAGTATGATAGAGAAATAACCATGGAGAAGGAAGCTAAAAGTAAACAATCAAACGAGCATTTTGGCATTTGTTTTGCATTGAATCGTTTCACAAGCTTGACTAGTGCTATTTTTCTACTTTTACAAAAACCGCATCGTAATGTTAAAACGTGCATTTGCACATACATAAGTAATAGTAGTACTCCCTCTGTCTAGGTGTATAAGTCTTCCCTCCTTCTTGGTCACGGTGCACAACCAAAGATGACTTATTGACCTGGATGGAGGGAGTAGCACAGTCTGCAAGCATATATCGAGAGAAACGTGTAGTGCGATAGTATATAGTAAAGTTTATGCTATATGCACGTACTTGCAAAATGCGTACGAATACACAAGGTTTCCAAACTTTCCCTTTTACATACTTAATTAAGGATGCTAAAAATTCCTGAATGTTCAGGATTTATCATTTGCGTCCCAAAACTAATGAGATCGCCTTACGAAACAAAAATTATACTCCTCCTAAAAGCCACGGCGCCCGGAGGAGCGCTTGCGGCGCGCCACGAGTGCCCTGGTGCGCTGTCGTTTCCCAGCGCGCCGACACAACGCCTCTTCCTCAGCCTCGCAACTCACGAGGTGCTGATTGGTGGCTTGCCGGCGGGTGAGCGCGATCTCACCGGTGTGGTGATCCGACACCAACAGGTACTCCTCCTTGCTGGAAGCATGCACCCGGTCCACGTACCGCTAAGCGTAGATGAGGCGCTTGGGCCCGACTGCACTCAGGGCGTCGACACGGGCGTCCTCCGCCACCCTCACGGCCCTCGCACGAGCCTTCTGCCAAAGAGCCAATTGCCTGACTCTCTCGGACGCGACATAGGCCTCCCAGGCAGCTTGTTCTGCAGTGCGCTTCTCTTCCTCGGCCTTCTTCTCCGCCTCTATTTTGGCGCGCTCTGCTGGAGGCAAAGCCTCCCACAAGGCGACATCCATTTCTTTCCAAAGCTCCTCAAGGCTGGGGGCTCAGCGGGTGGCGCGGTATTCTCCTCGTACCAGGAGCCGACGCGTCCTCCGACGCGCGTGCTGGCGAGATTGGGAACGCCGACGCATCCACCTCGATGCGTGCGGCGAGGAGCGGAACGCCAACGCGTCATCCTCGACTAGTGGCAGCGAGGAACGGAACGGCGACGCGTCACGTCGTGGCGAGGAGCGAAACGCCGACGCGTCCTCCTTGACTAGTGGTGGCGAGGAACGGAACGGCGATGCGTCGCGTAGCGGCGAGGAGCGGAACACCGACGCGTCCTCCTCGACTAGTGGCGGCGAGGAACGGAACGGCGATGCGTGACCGTCCGCGCGGTGCAGTGAGGGGCTCCTAGGGCTTGGGAGGGGCGATGCCATGGTGGTCGACGTGAGAGGGAGGGGGAGGAGAAGCGATGAACGTGAACGTGAGGGGGAGGAGATAGCGATGTCGTGGGAGGCGCAGTATTTATAGCGAGCAATGGCACACCTACGTAAGATATGGACTAAGCTGCACTGACTTAACTGCAGGTCCAGTTGCGTCACTGACATGTGGGCCAGATCCTGTTGGGCCCATATGCTAGTGACCCAATGTACCTGCAGTTAAGTAACAGCTACGTGGGCATATTTGTTGGAGTAAATTACGGAGGCGCGAAGGGGTGGAAATATTGCTGGTCACAACGGGATTGGAAGAGCGTGGGGGAGGAGAGTCATGCATGCAGATTTTTTCACACGGGGTGGAGTGGTGGGACCACCGGAGGGAGAAGGAGAGTTTGGCAGGCATATTGTTTCCACACATGGAGAGGAAAATATTTGGAGACAAACGGGCTTCCTATAGGTATGGGGAACGGTGCATAATAAGTCATCTTGCATGCCGGGGTAGGTATAGTCTCAAGTCATTAAAAACAGACACGCCCCACACATGTTCATATTTCAAGGTGCACTAAATTATTGCATGCGATGATTAAGGCTGGCCATAATGGTGGTATCTTAGCTGGTATCATGCACACTGGAATAGCAAACATGCTGATGTGGCAAAGAATTAAAGAAGAGAGGGGGGTTAGAGTAACTAGTGTTCATGCATGCATTGGTAAACCCATTTTTTGTGAAGAACGACAGCACTAGTTGAGTACTTTTGCAGACTTCAAAAACTATTCCACCACCTCTACTATCTTGCTAAGAGTAGGTGAAATTTTCGATTCGAGCCCTTTAAACTAGAAGGGAGGTAGTGGTACTCTAATAGATAACCTTGTTGTGATGACAAGATAGGACATGGCACGCACCTGGACGGAGGAACTAGTCTGCATTGTGCATTTAAGTTTTGTCGGAAGTCAATGTACCTCTACTTTCACCAGACTTATAGAAAAATGTGTCAACATTCACAATGTCAAATCAATATTTTTACACTCATTATAAAACATAGTTCTTATACTCATTATAATTAGTATTGTAGATATTGATATTTTTAGTATAAATTTGGTCGTGGGATTTCATTGATGCCTGTCAAAGCATGGAGGAAGCGGAGCTTAGGGATTGCATTGCCGGTCTCTACATAGGTATTTCTCTTCATAATCCTGTAATTTTAGAGACTGATTGCACTTTTGTGGTAGCATCTCTTGCATCGGGGGACTATGACAGGTCTACTATGCGTGACCTGAAGATGAAAGCGTTGAGCATCTCGAAGTTGATCAACAATCTTCAATTGTCAAAGATTAGCCATTCGGCCAATAAGGTGGCACACTTAATCGCTAAGTATAGCTTTGACAATAGATTAGATGGTATTCTTGTAAATAACGTACCGCCCAGTGTGGTGAATATTGTATCGAATGAGTGTACTGGTGTGGCTGGTTAATTAATATAAGGTGGTGCTCAAAAAAGTATAAATTTGGTCAAACACTTTGCAAACGGTTGACGGGAGTAAAAAGGACCAGAGGGAGTATCATGCATGCGGAGTGGGCAAAAAAATTGCTTGTCTAAAAAAGGCAAAAAAATTGCTCATTTATAGCCAGTCGAAGTCTCAAAGGGCGCGGCCGCGCGCGGGAGGCGAAGGTCGTGGGAGGCGCGACGTTTGACGGAAATAAGTGAAGTTACATCGACGCGCCGGCATGGCATGCGAACAGGCAGAAGCTATACCGTCAGGCCTACGATATGGGTCTAGTAGACATGACATCTAGTGGGTCCCGCATAGTTCTCGAGAACTCTTTGGGGGCTTGCAGCCGTTTATCCACCGGGCAAGCCAGCAAACCCACGCCGTTCGCACGCCCTACTCGTCCCCGTCTTCTACCTTACAACAGTTCGCTCCCAGTTGTCCCGTCCTTTCACATTAGTTCGCTCCCAGTTTTTTTTGCGGGGTACAACAGTTCAACTTCTCCTAACCCTCCTCCAAAATCCATGGCCTTCCAAATCTCCATGATCGCCGCTGAGTACCAGGTTAGAGCCATCACCGGCAATCAGTTCATCGTCATCTACACACGTGGATCCGAGACGATGAAAGCATGGCTTGCTCGCTTCCTACGCATGTTCAACAGTTCAACGGATGAGTGGGTCGCTGGGCTAGATGTTGAGTACACCACAGTCCTGGGACGAGAGAAGGATCTAAAGGACGAAGAGAGGAAGAAGCCCGTCGTGATCCAGGTTTGCGTACATAACATTTGCTTGGTCTTCCACATATGCCATGCCGACGTTGACTGCCAGGATTTTAAGAACTTCCTCAAGGACAAAAGAGTGAAATTCGTTATTGTAGGCTTTAAGAACGACAGGGATGTCCTGCATCGGATAGGTCTCGTTGTAGGCCATCCCTTCGATCTCCAGAAGGAAAGCCTAGTGTCCTCCTCTCAACCTTCAATGCTGACCCTGGCAGCAGCCATGATTCATCCTTCGTACGCTAAACTGAAGAAACATCATCACGAGTTTCATCATGCATGGGAGTCAAAGACATTAGATGAAGATCACATCCTGTACGCAGCAATGGATGCCTACCTTTGTTTAGATATCTACAAGGGTTGGATGAAGAAGCAGAGCCCAGTGTCCGGTTCAAGCAAAGAAGCGTCAGCGAAGAGGAAGAGGAAGAGGGACGAGGACGAAGTTGAGGACGTGGACTCGGACTCCGAGTAGGTGGCAATGCCGTCGCTCATGCTGGCTCTACTGCAGTGTCAAGCGGACTAGTTGCTTAGTTTATTTTCAAGGGTGTGTTGTGCGGAGGCCCCATCAGAACTATGTTTATGTTCTTTCTCGTTATTTGAACTCTTTAGTATGTACAGTAGTACTAGTACTATGTCTTGCTACTGTTCTTCTTGCAGTTGGTACTACTGCTCATATCTTCGTGTTCCTACTGTACTTAATATGTTCGTACTAGTAGTATAATTTGGGTCAGTCGATTTGTGAAAGAAGTTCGATGGAGCGAAGGAAGAAGACGATAGAAGAGGTGGAAGAAGCCCTTCTAGCCATCCATGTTGCATCAAATGGCTCACATGAGTCGACTGACCCTAATTGCTCCTTCAGATTGCAGGATCCACGTGGCATTCAAGGTCTTGAAGGTAGATTCCGCGTCCGCACCCGGTTTTCGGGCTCGACGCGCACGCGACCGGCTTCCGCCGCGACAGCCACCATACGCGCCTCCTCCGCACTGGCGAAGACGACAATGACACGCTAGTTCCTCCTCGCCGGCGTGCTGGAGAACGCACTCGTCCTCCTCTTCGTACGCTGCGTGCATAGACGCGGCTCCACCAGCTGCTCACGTGCTTGGCAGCGCGGCGGCATCGCAAGGAGGGACTGCAGACGACATGAGCGGGTGAGCCTTCGGCTTCATGGCACAGGGATGGCGGAGACACGGGGCGACGGCATATTGATGAGTGCGCGTGTGGGAGCTTACTTTAGTTTTATATATAAGGTTGGTCAAACTTAAAAGAAAACCGTACTAGTACACATAAACATTAGACTTAGGCAGCACTTTTAATAGTTAGTACCACAGCCATGATACGGAATCCTGTGCAAGCGCGTGAACCGCGGCTGCGCGGTCGATCGAACGGTGCGTCACCGTGTCGCACTCGAAGGACATCCACCGAACCTTTTTGTGTGTGTGAAAACAATCCTCGAATATTACTAAACTTTTTTTTCCTGTGAAAGTTCTTGACGCTGTAATATTTCCATATATTTGAATTTAGCTCAAGTTCGTGTTTATTTGGATTTGGACGTTTTAGGTGCGCCCTAGTTTTTTTTAATACTGATTTTGTGTGTGTGACCGAGAGAGAACGTGTGTATGTGTCCATATGTGTGTTGTGGCGGAAGGGCAATGTGGAGATGGTGTGCGTGTGATACAGACATAGAGAGGTGTGAATGTGCAAATGATCATGCATGAGTGAGACATAGACAGATGCCGATACGTTGTGTATACATGAGAGAACGGTCTTCTAGTTTACTTGTGTGTGTGTGTGAGAGAGAGAGAGAGGAGCATCCGTAACACAACAAACATCTCTCTCGATTCGTCCGCCCTCGCACGGTCGCATGCAACACATGCATCAACGCGCACATTTTGACACCCTCACCCGACCCCCTGCCCACCTCAAGGCCCGCACAATCTCTTCATGAATACCCATTTCTCTCCTTAGGTTTGTTTTCTCTCAATATCTGACACACACACA
>NC_041384.1:164966370-164981771 GCF_002162155.2 Triticum dicoccoides
ACACACACACACACACACACACACACACACAGAGAGAGAGAGAGAGAGACACACGCAGCACAACACACACACACACACACACTCCCCCGAGCACACAATTCATCCCCATCCAAGGTTATACGGCGACCACTCTCGCTTGTGCTTCTTTGCACCCCAACATGCACAACACCTCAATCTTCAAAGAGGGCATCGAGCAGATTGAAGACGGTGACCACACCGCGCTAGAGAATGCAGGGTTATTTGGAAGCAGGTGATGTGACGGCGGCCGACTGACTCCTCCCCCCACCCTCTCTCTCTCTTGCACAAAATTACCAATCGCTCTCTCCGCCGCACAAAATTCTCAATCCCTCAACCCACGAGATCCTTCCCCTCTCGTCCATGTTTTTCCAGATCTGTCATCAAACATGTTGTCTCTTCTCCTTTCATGTATACAGAATCCAGATGCACACGCATCTCATGTATATTACATGTATCCATCTTTCTCACAGACCTAACTTCTTCCTCTATCTTTCTCTCTCTCTCTCTGTCTCGTTAGGTTTGTCTCCTACTCTCTCGTCCACATACATACAATCTTTCCCGCCCTATCTGCTCCATCTTCAAAAGCTATCTCTGCATGTTTCATTCACACATTGGGATATGTCAAAATGTTGCTTCTATAATGGCTGATGTAGAGTTATGGTTGTTTTTGTTGCATCCTACAAAGTAATAACTATGAAATGCATTTAGATTCTCATTTGACTGGGATTATGTGAGTTTGAGCATGTTGTGAAGTACTATAGACCTTGTATACATCTTGGGATTCGAAAATGATTGTAACTATTGAATTGTATAGACCATTACATTCGAGGTCAATAGCCTAATATATTTATTTCACAATTTCAACAAATGATTAGTTCAGTACAAACTAAGAAAACAAATGTGTACTCCCTCCGTTTTTAATTAAGTCCGCATATTAGCATTGGTCAAAGTCAAGTTTTGTAAACTCTCAGAAAGCTTATAACAAAAAATATTAACATATACAATAACAAATAAATACCATTAGATTCATTATTGAATGTACTTTCACATCATACATATTTGTTATGGTAAATGTTTATATTTTTCTATAAACTTGGTCAAACTTTAGGAAGTTTGACTTCGGTCAAACCTAATATGCAGAGTTTACTACTACTACTCGCTAGTTGCTTAGCCGAATCACTCAACACACCACACGGGGAGTCCAGTGTCACAAAATGTTAAGGTCGGCGGGAAAATCTCCCGCGACCCTGATTCGAGCAGTGGGAAGTTACCATCATAGCCTTCGGAACAGGCCTACGGATGACGCTTGGTAGGGGGCTATTTTCGTAACTTCAGGTTCACCCTAGCTAGCCAACCCCACCCCGACACCCAGAGTAGTACACTTGAATACTCCCCATTTTCTATCCCCACCGCAAAATAGACTTCTCCACGGCACCGCAGCCTTCGTGGTCCTCCCCTTTACATCAGCGCACTCATCCACCGCAGCGCATCTGCCTCATCGACGACCTCGTACACCGCACTGGAGCCGGTCCACCGTCGTCGTCGTACATGGAGCCTCTTCCCCGGCATCGTCTTCCACGGTCTCGGATCTGCTTCCCGGAAGCCGACGCCAAGCGCAGAAGTACCACCGTCGTGGACAATGAACTGACTCCCATTGCCGACCATGACTCACAGAGGCCGCCGTGACCATCGTTCTCCTCCTCGATTGGTAATGTGTGTATTGAATCACTTAGCAGTACATGTGCAGTTCCAATTTTGTTTATACCTACCCTTCAAATTTCCTGGGTGCTATTGTTCCCGTAAAAGTAATTGGTTATAGCCTCCATTGTCCAACAGAATATTGGCTTGTAATTGTGTGTCGCTCCTGTATTGCGCTGTGCTTGGGTAGGTTTTTCATCTGCAACCAGTAGTGTGGCAAATGATGGAAAGGTTTTTAGAACTAGCAAGATGCCCATGCGTTGCACGCATCAAGATGCATTTATATGAGTAGTTTATCTTGTGGGAGAAAAGGATGAACGAGGGAAGGCCTTATTTGCAAATCTAGAGAGGGGTATGGGTATCTTTTTGCAAAATTCACATTTGTTTCCTTCCTATCTGTCAGATATAAATTGGACGGCCTATATTGCAAGAAAAAAAGTATAGAGAAAAAAAGTAGACAGTAAAGGAAGTAGAGATAAATATTAAATATTAAATATTAAATAAATATAACAGTAGGGAAGAGAGTAGAGATAGCATGTTGAGATTTTTAAAGCGCCGTGCGTTGTGATTCTGTTGGAGATGCTCTAACATGGCAGATGAGTGCTTTAATGTTGCCCACAAGATGCGCGAGTATTACTAGTAGTATATTTTTATTTCCATGTTGAGATTTTAAAACCACGAGTGCGAACATGCAGAGGAGCAATGAAGACCAAACACGGGATATTCGGGACATCTTTAAGGAGCATGGCAAGTTAAAGAGGAGCTGCACCGAACCCGTAAAACGAGCTTTGGTAAGTAACACCCTTTCAATTACTTTCGTGTAGCCTCGTATTCTTTGATGTGTATATGTTGTAGTTTATGTTTCTCTTAAGCGTGGTGTTCTTCGATGTGTAATAAGAAGAGTCTTAATCGTCCTAATGCTTTCGTTTTTAGCTTGATGTAGGAAGTGGGTGTTCTGACCTTGTAGTCTATTTTTTTCCTTTTGAATTCACTTCTGTGATTTCTGTTTATCTGGATTCTACCAAATGGATCTAGGTTGCTCTGAGTATTGATCTAAAAAAGAAGTAACTTCATGTCAGGATGCAGTTCCTGCGAGGAGGGAAGTATGGTCAACCTCGAGATCATGTTTCCAAAATAAGGCTGGATTACACACAAGGTGCCAGTTCCCTAATGATGCTGGATTAGACACAAGGTGCAAATTCCCAGATGATGCTGGATTACACACAAGCCAGGTGGAGTCGTCAACTGTTCGTGTCCTTGTGGCATTAGTAAAGGCTGAAAGAAAGCGTGCAGCAGCCCTTGAGAATGTAGCTGAGTTCCTAAAGAAGCGAAATGAGCAATCAGATGCTCTCTTCACCCAAGCCAAAGAAGAGATGGAAGAAGCCAGAAATAAGCTAGCAGAGGCAGAGCAGGCTAGGCGTCTCCTACTATCTAAAACTGTTGTCAATACAAAATTTCCTTCATAATAGCTAGGTTCAAATGTTTATCAAGTCAGCATGCCTGTTGTGATGTCTGTGCATCTACTGATGTGGCACAAAATGTTTTTTTTGGGTCATGTAATAACAGCAATTACTTTCCAAACAATAACAGACGAGGCATTGGACATGGTATAGTTCACGCGCAAGCCCGACATTCCAAGTTCAACTTCCACATCAAACTCATGTTCACAGATATCTACACATTCATACATAATGTCCACAACCATGATTCACTTCAAAGCAAAAAAAATGTGAGGAGAGTTATAAATAAAGAAAATCCTCTACTAGTTCCTGCTACCAGTGCGAGCACAACAAGTCAAGACCATGCGTAAATTAATTATATTTTATTCATTTTTGTGTTCTAAAATGCCTGCCGGCTCGTGGAAGGACGTGTTGCCGGCACACGCGCGGATTCAATGAAGGCAGGCGGGGCAGTCTTAAGTTGGTTGCACGCGGCGAGGAGTTGTGCTTAGCCGGGCCTGCAACGATTGCGGCCCTCTTGGCCGGTGCACCGGTTCAATGCCTGCGCTATGAGAGGTCGCGTCCGTGTCAGAGCAATCACTCCCTCCAGTCCTTTTTTGTTTTGGTATAACAAAATCTCGTTTTCCATTCACATTTTACAAGTAAAATTCATGGACAAACTTTGACCCAAAGTACGATGGGGACTAGTAAACCAGAATGTAGGTATTAGTTTTTTTTAATCAAAGAAGGGTTTCCCCTTCCAATTTTCATTACTGAAAACCAGCATCTAAATCTAAACCATAGTATTTGCCCTAGAACTACCAGGTTCAACATCTCGCAACATAAACCCATACAACCTCCATCACAAAAAAAACCATACAACCATACGCCAAGGAGGTACGTAGTACTATGAATTCCATTTTCGCTCCATACCAATTGTTCTAAAAACTACTTACTACTTATAACGCCATTGAAAATCGGAACTCTTAACCCTGCTAAAAAATGATATTTTAAACGTGGCTACTCGATCTGTGGCAACTGGCGAGCCACCGCGCTCCAGGTCGTTCACCTGTGGTCCCGACGATCAACTCCTACAGATCAAATTCTCACGCGAGATGACTATTCTTACAAAGGTGCTCCACCACGTACCCGGTACCCGCGAATGCAGCAACCGTGCACCTAGGATTTTAGGGTTTATTTGTTAACGTCTCCTTTACGTAACACTCATGTGTGCAAGACTGTGAGAGGCCGACTGCGTGCATGCGCCTCTTCTCTTCGTATATGTACTCCACCGTTTGTCTGGTGTCCAAAAATTATAATAACTACTAGCAATGTGCCAATGCGTTGCCACACGATCAAAGTAGATTAATACATATTCACCAATTTGATAGAAAAAAGACTAGTTTTGAAATACGTATATCACTAAAAATATGTTATGTTTCACTCAAAATATATTCCTTTGGCGGTTTTGATGAGATAAGGGCGGAATGTTGTTGGTTTCAAGATTCGAGAAGTGGTATATGTCTAATTTCTACTCTTACTAGCAAGATGCCCGTGCGTTGCACGGAACATCAAGATCTTGTGGGAGAAAAGGATGAACGAGGGAAGGCCTTATCTGCAAATGTGGTGAAGAGTGCGGGTAAATCGGACGACCTACATTGCAGGATGGCAGGCCCACCATCATCACCAACCCTATTTTTTTATCCCTGCTCTTATAAAAAGCATTGTCGGTGATGATCGTGTGCCTGCCATCCTGCAATATAGGCCATCCGATCTATATCTGACGTATAGCAAGCGTCAAAATATCAGATATCGGGTTCGTATCGGTTTGGCTTCGACATATCGGATGTTGAATATCGGGTGATATATCGGACGATATGTAGATATATCGGAGAAAATATGTCTAGTTTTTTTCATTATTCTTGTTCAAAACATTTATTTTTAGTAAAAGAAAATGTTGATGTCAATGTTTTAACATAACACTTTTAGATTCCTAGTTTATTAACTTATTGATTTAGAAAATATTAAGGAAAGATTAACAAAATCCTTACTCTATGATTAAAACCAATACGATATATATGCATTTGTATGAAACACTGTGCATGACTTTGATAATATATCTAATGAAGTTCTAAATGCATAATCTTATTTCACTGCTTTCTAATAAAGAATTGTTGTCATCTACGTAACATTCTATATCGGTGGACATATCAGGCTAGATATCGGCCATATCGGTCGATATTTCAGTCCATATCGTATGATATGTTGGAAAATGATATTTACCAAATGATATGCTATGTTCATATCGGTAGAGCCCCCAAAGTGATATATCGGCCTATATATCGGTCGTATCGGCCTAGATTTAAAAGCTTGACGGATAGGAAGGAAACTATGGCAATTTTGCAAAAAGATACCCACACCCCTCTCCACATTTGCAAATAAGGCCTTCCCTCATTCATCCTTTTCCCCCACAAGATAAACTACTCATACAAATGCATATTGATGTTCCGTGCAACGCATGGGCATCTTGCTAGTTGTTGCAAAAATCCCATGTGTGTGAGAAAGAGAGGGAGAGTGGAGGAGGACGGAGTGCATGTGTGACAAAGACACAAGGAGTGTGTGTGCGATAGGTATCAGCTTAAAATGAGGCAATAGTGTGTGTGTGCATGATCGAGAGTGCCTGTCTCAAGAAGGGAAGAAAAATCTACATAGATACAAGGAGCGGGAGAGAGACATGTATGCGGTGGTGGAAGCACGAGTGTGCGGGTGTATAAACCTATCTAGAGGCTAGCTAGTCGAAAATGTTTGTGAGAGAAATACAAGTCGGGGTGCGAAAGTGAGATTTTTGTGTGTGTGAGAGAGAGACGGTAGTCGGGAAGGGGAGTGGAAGCAGGAGTTGTGTGTGTGTGTGTGAGAGAGAGAGGAGACGGTAGTCGGGGATGTCTGATCGGTAAACAAATGAATAATGTCAGTCTGGGATGGAGACGAAAAGGAGACTGCAACAAATGTTGTGTGTACAGGAGAGAGAGGGTAATTTTAGTGGTATGAGTCATATGTAGAGACATATAGGTTGTGTGAGAGAATCCCATAGAGAGAAACACAAAGTGAAATACGAGTGGAGACTATGTGTGTAGCGGTGAAAAAGAAAGTTTAGGTACCGAGTGATACCAGAGAACAGTAGAGATGTGAGAGATAATGAAAACTGTGTAATGTATAATGATAGGGAGAGTGTGACACTTCTCAAGGGAGACGTCGAGAGACCATGTTTGCAAGGATAGGAGAAACATGAAGTGAGCATGCGGGTGAGCTGGAGAAAAGAGAGTGATAGCTACCTGAAGGAGCATGAATGCGAGAGAGATGGGCATGAAAGGAGTGAACAAAAAAGGGATTCAAATATTTGAATTCGAGATGATGATACATGTAATCCATACTCGAACCAAAATTGATCTATCAAACATGCATACTCATATGAATTCACGCACATCTATGTTATTTAATATGTAGATATTACTAATCCATACATTTTAGTAGAACATAATTTGGTTAAAAAAATTCGAATTCCACCTTAGATTTCGAGATCGTTGTATTTGTAAATCATATTATACATATAAAGGAGCAGAATTATTTGTTGTGCTTTTGAAAGTATATATAAAAAATGATGTATATAGAATGTAATTCCAATTGAAAATGGATCCCACCCGAAAAAAATAGAATACAAATGGGATTCGAATTGAGTTGGCACGATAAACATGCACTCTGCAAAATTTGAACGAAGCGGGTAAAGTCGCAGTAACCGCCCGAAACCAAAATCTGCGAGATGGAAATCACTACTGCCTATCCCTGCCACGCAAAGCCTATCTGCTGGATTTCACCCAAACATGACGTAACCGCCTCTCACCCGGATTCATACACGGTGGGCGCCAAAACACAGTGTGTCCTCGGCCGAAATCGACTCCCTCCCCTATTCATATTCATACACGGTGGGCGCCAAAAACAAACTCTCGTCGGCAAATATCCGGTGTATGCGAGATTACCGTCCTATCCCCAACCGACTAATGTTGCTGTGATGTAGTAGAAATTTGAAACGGGGGCTAAGTTTGTAAATTTCCTCGCATTTGAGACAAGCGCGCCCTGAATACATGGTTCCCCCCTTCCTCTCTACCTCCATTTTCCCCATTCGTACTCCGTGGGCGCCAAAACACCCTCTCCACCCCACCCTCCTCCGTCCGCCGCTGTCCGCCACCCCATCCACCGCCGTCCTCCTCCACCATGCCGGAGCTGATACCCCGACACCGTCGTCCATTACAAGAGATCGACCTCTCTCATCCACGGCTTCGGACCGGGATCCTTGCATCCCGTCCTCTCGCTTCATCCCCGTCGTCGTCCACCTTGCCGGCGCCGCTCCTACGACTGTCTCGTCCACCGCGCCCCGCCGCCACCGTCTACCCTCCTAGATCTGCTTCCACGCCGCCGATAGCCATCGCTATCGCAGCACCGCCAAATTCTCAGCAGATGCGTACACGGTGCCGCACCAGAGGCGGTACTCTTTCGTGTCTGCTCAACTTATTTATCACAGCAAGAAAATAGATCGCCACTGCTTTACTCTAATTTCTTGTCTTGGTTGCGAAGTTGCCTTTGTCCGGTTTGCACCTTCAGATCCGCCATGGCACGCTCAACACTATACTCCCAATGCTTATGGTTTTCCCCTTTTATATTCCACACTAGTTAAATCATAGTAGACTAAATTTCAAAATTGGGTCAGTCGATTTTTCAGAGCTCACCGGAGTTCGCCGGTGCGATCGAAGGGGCTCGGGTGGTTATGGGGCCTCACCGAACGAAGAAAAGTCGACGCGGGTGGGGGTTGGGGCGGGGGTGGGGGTGGCGGAGGAACACGGGCGGTGGGGGCCGGTGGTCCGGCCGGCGGCCCGTGCGGTGTTCTGTATGGGAAGAATCAGAGACGAGGAAGAAGAAGGATTAGGAGACGTAGGATCTTCATCCAACCGCCGGAAATGGTCGAGAGACAGCTGAGAGTTGCAATCTTAATGCACTATGGTTCATCATGTGTGGGCACTGCGCAACCAACATTTTATTATCCAAAATCTGCTTGCTCTTCTTTACCATGTTCCTCTTCTGTTCTTCTTTAATATGTACTCTCTCCGTTCCTAAATACAAGTCTTTGTATAGATTCCACCATGGACTACATATGGAGCAAAATGAGTGAATCTACACTCTAAAATGTATCTGGATACATCTGTATGTGATCCATAGTGGAAATCTCTACCAAGACTTATATTTTGGAACGGAGGGAGTATGATAGTAGTACAGTATGTTCCTTGTACTGAAGATGAGCAGGGACATTTGCAGTGTAGAGGACTATACGGTCAGTTGTGATGGACACTTTGAGCCTCTTTGATTCGTAGGATCTTGTAAACATAGGAATATGATTTGTAGTGGCCTGCCCACTTGAATCCTATAAGAATAGCAAGGAAATGCGGGGAGCTGTGTCGCCTTTGAGAGTTACACTGATATTAACAGTACCGCACCTTCACTTGAAGAGAGCTGGTATCCGAAGCCTTTCTAGACGTACAGGCAATAGTAGCACATATATTCCAGCTAGTTCCACTTTGTTGATTTTACTCTGATGCTTAAGGTTTTCCCGTTATATCTACAGTATGATCTGTGTAGCTGCTTTGTATCGCACTAGCAGCAGTCCACTCTTGAAGCTAAACACTGGAATGAATTACAAAATTGGCACCAAGGCATTGAGTGCCATTCTGGATGCAATGAAACTCATACGCTCCCCACCTGTTGATTCTTGTTCAGAATATGATCCTAATGACTATTCTAACCTCGAGGAGTCAAAGGCAGATGGCCTGTCCTGTTCACCCATCAAGGTGCCTGTTCTAATTTGGTAATGTTTTATTGATTGCGGGTATCTTGCATATGTTGTCTTGCATTTCTTCTACTTTGTTGCACCGCCATCTGCTTAGTTTACTCATCATATATGTCGAGATGCCATGCCCATCCATTATCAATACATATTCCATTTGTCATCATACCATGTTTTTCCACTCAAATGATGTTCTTGTGCATCAGACATCAAAAAGGAAGAGGGTGATTGCCGAACCTGAAGGAGCACCAGCAAAGTCCTTGAAAAACGTGGTGGTGCCGGAGAAATCAGACAACACCCCACTTATATTGGTTGTACAACCAGTGACACAAAACATAGGATCGACTCCACCAGACTGTACCCATACTTTACTGGCCACACCACTAGCCGCACCACACAGGACATGCACTCCAGCAAAAGATATACCGATTTCATTTGCCATAGCACCAGCTGTACCACAGAAAAATCCCACTCCAGCAAAAAGTACAACAAGTCCACCGGCCGAAGACCTATCCCAACTGCAGAGACGGCCAATTCCTGCAGATTGAAACCCCATTCCATTTATTCCTAGTTTAAAAGACAATGCTT
This sequence comes from Triticum dicoccoides, assembly GCF_002162155.2. Lineage (NCBI taxonomy): Eukaryota > Viridiplantae > Streptophyta > Magnoliopsida > Poales > Poaceae > Triticum > Triticum dicoccoides. The sequence goes on from NC_041384.1 coordinate 164,976,004, forward strand.
TCAATGTTGTTAGGGACTACGTGCATATATTCCCATCATGGGAAGATTATTGTGAAGACAAACACCATTTTCACATCTTCCTGTCAAACTTACGTCTAAGTGCTATTATTCATGGTTATTATTTTCCTGTTTTCTGCTGATTGAACACATCAATTATTTACATTACATTGTTGTAACTAGGCGAGGGTCAATCTGGATAGTCATGATGAGCAAAGCTTGCTTGTGCTTTTCAAGGAAGCATTGCAGCAGTATCGGTGTTACCTGAGGAAATCACACTTTGATAGCAAGTCTATAAACGAATTTCTGGTGAAGTCTCCTGTGCTAAATTTAGAAGACATTGAATGGAAAAACCTTGTTATGCACTAGTCTCGTTCCAAGGATGAGGTACTGTCTATGAAATCACATGACAATTTGAACTTCTACTTTTCCGCATGTGCCTTATGGATCTTTTTTGCAGGAAATCTGCTCGAAGAAGAATTCCGGTTTGACAAGAACGACAGGATATCACAAATATGTTGCCCGCTGCTTTGCTCTTGTTAGTACATGTTATCATGTATCACTGTACTTGCATACATACCTGGTTCATTATGTGACAGCAGTATGCATGATAGCTTGCTTATCAATTATTCGCTCCAAATTATCTGATCTGTATGAATGGTTACATTAGTGTAGAATATATCCAATGCCAATGTTTTTTAGCTCTGCGTTGTTCTTGTAAGTACATGTTGTCCTTTATCAGTGTGCTTATAATGACAGGTAGTTGTTCATGTACCATCACTCTGCAGCTTATTTTCCTTTACCCTCCATTTTCTACACATCAGATCTATATTTACTCTTACCATAAGGTTGGTACTGAACAAGTTTAGTTGTGCATTGCTCTTGGCTGTACCTTCTACCTGTATCGCTGCACTTACATTTATAGCTACTTGGTTATGTAGCATCACTCTTCATCTTATCTTAAATATTCTCCATTTTTTGTATATTATCACATCTATATTTACTCTTAACAAAATGTAGAATAAAGGCAATGCTTTTGAAGAATATTCTGTGGTAAACTTCTTGAATTGCCCCCCCCCCCATCAGCATGGACAAGGCCTTTATAGAGCCTGTCTTCACCAATAATGTAAGTTTGTCCATCTCAAGCCTTCAAACTTTGTTGTATATATTTGGTTAGGCATGACTGCAATAGCTGTTTATTTTTGGTGTTTGCATCAAATTGCTTGTTTAAAGTTTATTATGTAGTTCATAAACAAAAGTTTGTCCTTTCTCAATTTAAGTTTTCAGTTGTACAACCAAGTTCCTTATTCATACCATGTAAATTAAACTATACAGAGCAAGTGATCTTCTTCTGCACTGCATGTATGCTTCTGTTCTTCATCCGTAATCCAGTGGTGTGGTGAACCTACCCACTACAGCACAATGTCATATTCTGCAATGTCTTAACTATGAACAATGTCATATCATTCTACTATTATTTAAACCGCCTCTTTATTTTCCAATCTAAAATGGTATAAATTGACAGCACACTAACCATTGATACTTATGAGTTCTTGATATGTAATCCAGTGGTGTCGTGAAGCTGCCAACTCCTTCACAATGTCATTTCATGTCATGTCTTGACCTGAACAATACCATATTGTGTTAATGCAATTTTAAACTATGTCACTTTATTCGTCAGTAAGAAATGTGATGAATTGTCAGCACTGATACTTTTATGTGCAAAACCTGTCATCTGTCTGCTTGTTTATCTTTCAGAGTGAGGAAGATATAAGTGTTGAACAAGCGCAGTCTCATCATCTTGCTCAGCTTCTTGCGCTACAGCTCCCCAGCAGGGCTAACCTTTCTTGAACTCTATTGAAGTGATGTCTGTTTTGTATATTATTTTGTCAGCGTGTTTATTTGCACTGGTGGCGATCTTTGATGCCCAGTGTATGTAATCTGTTGTCTGCTTGTGCTTTATTATCATAGTGGTGAACTTTGATGCCCAGTGGATGTAATATGCCGTAATTTCTTTATTGTATAGTCTAGGTTTTTTCTTATTCATGATGCTGCAGTTATTTTACTGTATATATATCAAGTCTTCGTAGTAAACCGGCCAAACCGTAAAATTACGGTACATAATCGGGCCGTCATGCAATCACGATGTAGGTTGGGCCTGAAACGTGCCGAACAGCTCACGGACCGGCAGCAACCCGAAATGAACCCCAGCCCATGATTGTGCGAATCAAATCACGGGCTTTTAAGGCCAAAATTGTCTCGGTCCTTGTTTGGCCCAATCAGATATCGGTTGCGAGCAGGCCGGATACAAACTGGGCCGTAGTTAGGCCCAACTATATGACGGGCTTTTAACAGACCGAAATTAATATAGGGCCGAAATGTTAAACGGGCCCTTAATAGGCCAAAACTAATATCAGGCCGAATTACTAAGTGGGCCTTTAGCAAGTGGTCCCAAAAGCATAGTGTCCAGTTGACGGGCCGAATCTGATATGGACCATAATTGAGCCCAAAGCCTCTTAAAGGGCCGGCCCTGATCTGGGCCGTAATTTGACCCAGAACGTGGTAGGTTTTTAACGGGCCAGATCTCATATGGGCCACTATTAGGCCCGGAGCGTGGCAGGCCATTAATGGACCGGATCAAATATGGGCCGACATTTGGCCCAAAACATGGCAACCAGTTAATGGGCCGGCCTACTAGGGTCCTCAAAATCTTGTGGGCCTACAGCTGGGCCGATCCATTAATGTCGGCGAAATCTTGTGGGCCTTTAGCTGGGCCAGCCCATTATGATCCGCAAGAATCTTGTGGGCCTTTACCTGGGTCGTCCCATTATGTGACACAAAAATCTTGTGGGCCTTTACCTGGGCCGGCCCATTATGGCCCGCAAAATCTTGTGGGCCTTTAGCTGGGCCAGCCCATTATGGTCCGCAAAATCTCGTGGGCCTTTAGCTAGGTTGGCCCATTATGGTCCGCAAAATCTTGTGGGCCTTCAGTTGGACCGGCCCATTTAAACTTGATGGGCCGGTCCACGTGTCAACATATCATAGGCATGTCTCGCCCATTGGATGAGTGACACTTGTGCCAACGCGGACCTGACATGTGTCTCCTCCAGCCAATGATGATTTTACACATGGAAAATCCCCATTGGTCGGGGTTGTTAATGGGTTATCGGATCCAAAACCCGACCCGATAGCTTAACGGTGTTCCGTTACGGTGGATGCCACGTGTCGGTCACCCTTGACGAAAGCACTTCTGTGACGCATGATTTATCGTCATGGAAGTGGACACTTCCGTGATGATAATTTTGTTAATGTCATGGAACACTTCTACGACAGCACAGGTATGACTATCTTGATTCTGTCATAAAATCGTCATGGATGTACATGCATGACAGAAAATGTGACCTACTGTGACAAACACGTATCATCACGGAAGTGTATTTTTTGTAGTGGGGAGCTCTGTAGCATTTCTCATATTATATGTGGATGACATACTATTGATGGGAAATGATATAAAACTCTTGGAAAGCATAAAGGCCTACTTGAATATGTGTTTTTCAATGAAGGACCTTGGAGAAGCTGCTTACATATTAGGCATCAAGATCTATAGAGATAGATCGAGACGCCTCATTGGTCTTTCACAAAGCACATACCTTGACAAGATATTGAAGAAGTTCAATATGGATCAGTCCAAGAAGGGGTTCTTGCCTGTATTGCAAGGTGTGAGATTGAGCACGGCTCAATGCCCGACCACGGCATAAGATAGAGAAAAGATGAGTGCCATACCCTATGCCTCGGCCATAGGGTCTATTATGTATGCCATGATGTGTACCAAACCTGATGTAAACCTTGCCGTAAGTTTGGTAGGAAGGTACCAAAGTAATCCCGGCATGGAACACTGGACAGCGTCAAGAATATCCTGAAGTACCTAAAAAGGACTAAGGATATGTTTCTCGTTTATGGAGGTGACGGAGAGCTCGTCGTAAAGGGTTACGTCGATGCTAGCTTCGACACAGATCCGGATGACTCCAAGTCACAAACCGGATACGTGTATATTTTGAATGGTGGGGCAGTCAGCCGGTGCAGTTGCAAGCAAAGCGTCGTGGTGGGATCTACATGTGAAGCGGAGTACATGGCAGCCTCGGAGGCAGCACATGAAGCAATCTGGATGAAGGAGTTCATTACCGACCTAGGAGTTATTCCCAATGCGTCTGGCCCGATGACTCTCTTCTGTGACAACACTGGAGCCATTGCCCTTGCCAAGGAGCCCAGGTTTTACAAGAAGACCAGGCATATCAAGCGTCGCTTCAACTCCATTCATGAAAATGTTCAAGATGGAGACATAGAGATTTGTAAAGTGCATACGGACCTGAATGTCGCAGATCCGTTGACTAAACCTCTTCCATGTGCAAAACATGATCAACACCAGAACTCTATGGGTGTTCAATTCATCACAATGTAACTAGGTTATTGACTCTAGTGCAAGTGGGAGACTGTTGAAAATATGCCCTAGAGGAAATAATAAAATGGTTATCATTATATTTTCGTGTTCATGATAATTGTCTATTGTTCATGCTATAATTGTATTATCCAGAAACAACAATACGTGTGTGAATACATAGACCACATTGTGTCCCTAGTGAGCCTCTAGTTGACTAGCTCGTTAATCAATAGATGGTTACGGTTTCCTGACCATGGACATTGGATGTCATTAATTATAGGATCACATCATTAGGTGAATGATGTGATGGACAAGACCCAATCCTAAGCCTAGCACAAGATCGTGTAGTTCGTCTACTAAAGCTTTTCTAATGTCAAGTATCTTTTCCTTAGACCATGAAATTGTGAAACTCTCGGATACGGTAGTAGTACTTTGGGTGTGCCAAACGTCACAACGTAACTGGGTGGCTATAAAGGTACACACGGGTATCCCCAAAGTATCTGTTGGGTTGGCACGAATCAAGACTAGGATTTGTCACTCCGTATGACGGAGAGGTATCTCTGGGCCCACTCGGTAGACATCATCGTAATGAGCTCAATGAGACTAAGGGGTTGGTCACAGGATGATGTGTTACGGAACGAGTAAAGAGACTTGCCGTAACGAGATTGAACAAGGTATCCGTATGCCGACGATCGAATCTCGGGCAAGTGCTATATCAATAGACAAAGGGAATCGTATACGGGATTGATTTAATCCTTGACATCGTGGTTCATTCGATGAGATCATCGTGGAACATGTGGGAGCCAACATGGGTATCTAGATCCCGCTGTTGGTTATTGGCCGGAGAGATGTCTCGGTCATGTCTGCATAGTTCCCGAACCCATAGGGTCTACACACTTAAGGTTTGATGACGCTAGGGTTATAGGGAATAGATGTACGTGGTTACCGAATGTTTTTCGGAGTCCTGGATGAGATACCAGATGTCACGAGGAGTTCCGGAATGGTCCGGAGGTGAAGATTTATATATGGGAAGTCCAGTTTCAGTCACCGGAAAGGTTTCGGGGTTTATCGGTATTGTACCGGGACCACCGAAGGGGTTCCTGGGGTCCACTGGGAGGGTCCACCTGCCCCGAAGGACCTAATGGGCTATAGTTGGGTGGGAACCGACCCCTTAGTGGGCTGGTGCGCCCCCCAAGGGCCCAAGGCACCTAGGGTTGGGAACCCTAGGGGGCACTGCCCCCCCGGGGCGGGCGCCCTCCTAGTTGGAAACCCTAGGGGGCCGCTGCCCCTGGGGGCGGGCTCCCCCCTGGTTGGAAACCCTAAGGGGGCTGCT
>NC_041384.1:164982153-165062679 GCF_002162155.2 Triticum dicoccoides
CTAGATGGATTTAGGGGGCCGGTGCCCCCTCCCCTTCCCCTATATATAGTGGGGGGTTTCGGGCTGCCAACGACACGAGTCTCCCTCTCTCTTGGCGCAGCCCTACCCCTCTCCCTCCTCGTCTCTCGCAGTGCTTGGCGAAGCCCTGCTGGAGTGCCACGCTCCTCCACCACCACCACGCCGTCGTGCTGCTGCTAGACAGAGTCTTCCCCAACCTCTCTGAGGGAGTCCTGGATTAGGGGGTGTTCGGGTAGCCGGACTATACCTTCGGCCGGACTCCTGGACTATGAAGATACAAGATTGAAGACTTCGTCCCGTGTCCGGATGGGACTTTCCTTGGCGTGGAAGGCAAGCTTGGCGATGCAGATATTCAAGATCTCCTACCATTGTAACCGACTCTGTGTAACCCTAACCCTATCCGGTGTCTATATAAACCGGAGGGTTGTAGTCCGTAGGCAATCAACTCAATACACAACAATCATACCATAGGCTAGCTTCTAGGGTTTAGCCTCCTTGATCTCGTGGTAGATCTACTCTTGTACTACCCATATCATCAATATTAATCAAGCAGGAGTAGGGTATTACCTCCATCGAGAGGGCCCGAACCTAGGTAAAACAAAGTGTCCCCTGTCTCCTGTTACCATCCGGCCTAGACGCATAGTTCGGGACCCCCTACCCGAGATCCGCCGGTTTTGACACCGACATTGGTGCTTTCATTGAGAGTTCCTCTATGTCGTCGCCTTTAGGCCCGATGGCTCCTTTGATCATCGACAATGATGCGGTCCAGGGTGAGACTTTTCTCCTCGGACAGATCTTCGTCTTCGGCGGCTTCGCTCTGCGGGCCAATTCGCTCGGCCACCTGGAGCAGATTGAAAGCTACGCCCCTGGCCATCAAGTCAGGTTTGGAAGCTTAAACTATACGGCTGACATCCGCGGAGACTTGATCTTCAACGGATTCGAGCCACAGCCAAGCACGTCGCACTGTCTCGATGGGCATGATATAGCTCTGCCGCCGAACAACGCCTTGGAGGCCGCGCACGCATCGGTTTCGACTGTTGATTCGGAGCCTACTGCGCCAATCGAGGATCACCGGTTGGACGCTGCCTCAGGGGCTGCGATCTCAGAGGCGATTGAGCCGAATTCCAGCCCCGCACTCCGCATGGCCCGTGACTCCGAGGAGCCGGATTACTCTCCGAACTCCGAGCCCCCCGCGCCCCTGCCAATCGAATCTGATTGGGCGCCGATAATGGAGTTCACCGCCGTGGACATCTTTCAGCACTCGCCCTTCAGCGACATCCCGAATTCTCTAAAGTCTCTCTCCTTATCAGGAGAGCCCTGGCCAAACTACGGTCAGCGAGGATGGGATATGGACGATGAAGAAATTCAAAGCCCACCCACCACCCACTTGGTAGCCACTGTCGACAATTTAAAGGACGTGCTCAACTTTGACTCCGGAGACATCGACAACATGGATGACGATGCAGGAGATACCGATGGACCAACGCCCATAGGGCATTGGACAGCCACCTCATCTCACGATGTGTACATGGTGGATACCCCTAAAGGAAGCGACAACGAGGAAAAAGGGGATGGGACGGGAGATCGACCCCCCGAAAAGCAATCAAAGCGTCGGCGTAAACGCCGACCTAAGCCCCGCCTCGACAAAAACCTAGCCATAGAGCAGGACGAGCCGGTAGACGACGAGCAGGCCTTAGAGCAACCGTCCGAACAGGGAAACACAGATAGAGAAACCAAAAATCCCTCCTCCGGTGAAAATGGCATTCCAGACAACCTCATGCCGAATAAACCTATGGAGTAGAAGAATCTCCACGAGAGGCTGGTTGCAATTGCACGCAGCCTAAAGAAGCAGAAGCGGAAGCTAAAAACTGCGGAAGACGCACTCCGGATTAGATGGAGCAAAGTAATCAATACCACAGATAAGTACGGCGACAGTCGCCGCACTAAAAGCTATCCGAAAAGAAAGCTACTGCCTGAATTCGACGAAGAGGCCCTAGAGCCCTCGCATTCCAAAAATGAAAAAGCCACACGGTCGGATAGACGACCCCATAAAGTAGCAAGCGGCGCCGAACCTAGATCGGCATGCGACCCATTTAAGGATCCGCATCATGGCCCAGTCAGGTCCATTTATGGGCCAAGAAAGCAAGCTCTCGTAAGCAGCGCTATGAAGCCATCATCAGAATCCGGCATACCCAAATACAGGGGCGCCGCACACCCCCTATGTTTCACCGATGAGGTCCTGGACCATGAATTCCCAGAGGGATTCAAACCCGTAAACATAGAGGCATATGATGGAACAACAGACCTTGGAGTCTGGATCGAGGACTATATCCTCCACATACACATGGCTAGAGGAGATGATCTCCACGCCATAAAATATCTACCCCTCAAGCTTAAAGGGCCAGCCCGGCATTGGCTTAAAAGCCTTCCCGAAAACATAATTGAAAGCTGGGAAGAGCTCGAGGATGCTTTCCAAGCAAACTTTCAAGGGACCTATGTCCGACCTCCGGATGCAGACGATCTTAGTCACATAACTCAACAACCCGGAGAATCAGCTCAGCAGTTCTGGAATAGATTCCTCACTAAAAAGAATCAGATAGTCGACTGTGCGGACGCCGAAGCCTTAGCAGCTTTCAGGCATAATGTCCGAGACGAATGGCTCGCCAGACACCTCGGCCAAGAAAAGCCAAGAACAATGGCCGCACTAACAAGCCTAATGACCCGCTTTTGTGCAGGGGAGGACAGCTGGATGGCAAGGTGCAGCCCCAGCGACCCAAGTACATCCGAAACTAGGGATGGAAATGGAAAACCGCGACGCAACAAGGACCGTCACTGGACTAAAGACAAAAGTCCGAAGAGCACGACAGTCAATGCCGGATTCAAAGGCTCACGGCAAAATAAGGAAAAATCGCCCCCCCAGGATAACAGGGACGATCCATCCAACCTAAACAAAATCCTGGACAGGATATGTCAGATACACAGTACTCCCGGGAAGCCTGCTAACCATACCCACAAAGACTGTTGGGTTTTCAAACAATCCGGCCGACTCAATGCCGAACACAAGGGGCTCGACACACCAACCGAAGACGAGGACGAACCCCAAAAGCAGAGTACCAGGAAACAAAAGAACTTCCCACAAGAAGTAAAAACAGTGAACTCACTTCACATAACAAAACGTGCGGCGCCCGTCAAGGTACGCACCACACGGCCTAAAGGGTCCTGCCACTGGTCGTCAAAACCGATCATCTTTGATCAGCTAGATTATTCTAGAAATATCAAGAATGTAGGCTGGACTGCCTTGATACTCGATCCAATAATTGGCGGACTCAAGTTTTCGAATGTCCTTATGGACGGCGGCAGTGGACTAAACCTGATATATTAGGATACAATCCAGCACATGGGGATAAACCCAGCAAGAATCCGCCGCAACAAAACCTCCTTTCAAGGGATAATACCTGGTCTGGACACCCATTGTACAGGTGTTCTCCGACTCACAGTCACATTCGGCTCTGCCGATAACCTCCGCCGTGAAAAGCTGACCTTCCACATCGTCCCGTTCTCAAGTCGCTATCAAGCACTACTGGGACGCGAAGCTTTCGCTCGCTTTAACGCAATACCGCATTATGCATCTCTTATGCTTAAGATGCCCGATCCACGAGGCATCATCTCTTTGACAGGGAAGCACTAAAGTGCGCCCCCCCCAAGTGGAGGACTGTGCGGCCGCTTTAACAGCCCCACAGCAAAATGGCCTCACCGGCCAAAAAACTTCAAAATAGGTCATTAAAGACACGAACGCGGACAGACGAGTGCGGCGCAAAATCATCATTGATGCAGGCCTAGAAGCCATATACCCCTGCACTAGGGGCTCCACGCATATACAATAAGAGACAATAAAGCTCAAACTTATATATCTTACTTTATACTTTGCTTATTTTAAAACTTTTTTCGGCACGACCCGTTTTCAACTCAGTTCCTCTCTTTTACAGATGAACATCGTGCGGCGCCCGTCCAGGATACGGCACAACGGAGACACAGGCGCAGATGTGCAGTAGGGACCCGTCCTAAAGGATTCTTTTTAGATTAAGACCCCGCGTAAACCTTTTTTACTGTCTCTTGTTGCTACACATCCCCTGGTTTTTTCTTTCTAATATAACCAAGGAGGAGGCTGGCGTCTTGGCATATGGCCACGTCAGAATTTTTGCACGTACCTGGACACTAGGGGCTTTTTTAATAAAGAGTGTTATTTGGCCCGCACTCATAAAGACCGAACACCTTAGGGAGTGTTCGGCGTCGCGAGTTTTGGCATTATATACATCAGCTCCGAATCATGTCTTTGGTCAAATGTTGGGTTGCCCGGCTCCTGAGTTTGGCTACCTTACGTTCCAATCTATCGGCTAAGGTAGCACCAGGAGAACTACTACGATTGTGCCCCCGGTTCGGCCAGGGCGAGCACCTCAGTAGAGAAAGCCGAAAACTGACTGTCATGATGTAGCGTGAGACTAGTCAGCCACTCGATGACCGATCGGAATCTATCGGATTCCTCCGCTTTAACGAAGGGCCGCTTCCCAGTCAGGCACTCATGCGCCCCGAATTTGGACAAGCGCAGTTGCCACCAAGGAGCTACCTAAAGAGTCTCATTTTCAAACTCCTATGGCTAAGTGAAAGTGTTAAAGCATTACAGTCCGGTTGCCTGGCCCGCTGCGCTATCACCTCCTTTGTAGGACCAAGACGTTGGGTTAAGTGTGAAAATGCATCTTCTGCGAGCACCCCCGCACTATATGCGTGGGGGCTGAAGCCAACGACTGCCATCTTTCAAATTCTATATATATATATACATATATATATATATATATATATATATATATATATATATATATATATATATCTTAAAACAGCCGCATAGAAGGTGTTAACAATACTTGGAGGCACAAGTATAAAAAAGGCCACTACAATTTATCAAACTATTGCTTTATAATTACATATGCTATCATAACATAGCATCTTTCAGGCACTGCGTCTCTATTACACGACAACCTTCAAGAACTTCCTGAAAATAGTGCTCGGAAGGTACTCGGCTTTTGTCCGAATCTCGGGACGCAACAACGGTGGTCTCCATCTCTGACCAGTATGTCTTAACACGGGCAAGAGCCATCAGTGCGCCCTCTATGCATGCTGACTTCTTCATTGCAGTTATACGCGGCACCGCGTCAAGGAATTGCTGCACCAAGCTGAAATAACTCTTCGGCTCTGGTCTCCCAGGCCACAGATGACCCATGACGTACTTCAAGGCGAGTCCAGACAATCTATTCAGCTCGACCCATTGAGCCAGGCGACCGTCCACTGCTAGTGGACGCTCTGGATTATGAAACTGTGACCAGAAAAGCTTTTCCACTTCGTGATCTTCCAGATCTCGAAAGTGTTCAGTCGCATCAGCAGCACTTGCTGCCAAAATCCAGATAGGTGTCCTCCACACTCCACATCCGGTCCAACGGAGCAAACTTTGGATCACAAACCTTCCTCCGCAGCATAAAGGGCTTTCCAGCAGCAATCTGTTCGGCCTGACGCAGCTCCTCTTTCACAGCTCTCATCGCAGAGCGAGCGTCCTTGGCATCGGCAACGGCCTTCTCTAAGTCCGTCTGTCTCGCCTGGCCTTCTTTCTCAAGAAGTTTGCAACGGTCCGCAGCGCTCTTTAACTTCTCGGCCATCTCTTCTTTGCTTCGGCAGTGAGCAGCCTGTTCGGCTCTCAGCTCTTCAAGGGCCTTCTTGGCAGCCGCATCGCTTTTTCTGGCTTGCTCCTTGGCCCGGGCAAGTTCTGCCCTAAGATTCTCCATGGCGGCCGTACCATCCGCGTCAAGCACACACATCGTAAGACACTGGCATGAAGCTCCTCTTACCTGATGCTGCTCGAAGAATTACATACCTTGAGCCTCATCAAGCCGCTTGTTGACAAGCGCGATGTCGGCATCTGCCACATCCAGTTGCCGCTTTAGTTCGGCCACATCATCAGTTCGGCTTGATTCCGGACACCTCGCCACCTACATTCAGTGGCGACATCTTAGACCTGGGATTATGATCCTCTGCGTGCCGCATTTCTTGACAACGCACAGAGTCTCAGGGGCTACTATCTACACAGGGCGCATCTTACTTATGCGCAACTGACAAAAGTGTACATTATCTAACGTACCTCAAAACCCGTCAATAAACTTTTGACGGCTTCATGTAATCCACTTTCTGCGGATGAAATCCTTTCAATCACCATGCCCATCAATGCATGATGCTCTTCTGAGATAGAAGCTCGCCCCAGCAGAATCTTTAGTTCCTCCGGCCGAGCACAAGACGGTGCCAGACTTGTCCTATGGCCTCTTTCGAAGGCCGGACGCGGAGAGCCTTGGGGGGGCACATAGTTATCTTCCGCCCCTGCCGGATTCGGAGAAACCCACCGCGACGACACCTCAGGATCGCCCGCCTCGCTAGGTGGTACGGCAGGGGGAGGCGTCCCGCTCTCCATCATCTCCGGAAGAAGATCCCCCGAAGACGAGCTCTACTGCGAAGGGCTGAGGTCCGAGCTACAAGGTAAAATTTCGGTTAATCTTCTCAGAAATAAAATCAAGTATTTCTCTCATCCCTCAAAAGGAAAATCTTTTCTCCACTTACGGCTCACTAGAGGGCTGATCCCCTTGAGGGCGTAGTCCGGCCGAGGAACTCCCCGGCGTCGGACCCTCTGACGAGGATTTTCTCCCCCATTTCGAGGCCATGGTTTCCAGGTCATCAAAGGCGGCTCTCTTCTTCCCCTTAGGAGAGGAATTGTCGGTTCCTCCCTTCAGAGCAGCCTCCTTCGAGGAGGCCGTAGCTTCCTTGTCCTCCCCCTCCAAAGGCATTATCTCCAGCATCCTGACTAGCACAGGATCCGGCCTGGTTTCAGGAAGGGGAGCCGGACACCTGATCAGCTTCGCCTTCGCTATCCACTCCTGTTTAAAAGGATGGCTCTTTTAATACGGATAGAAGGTCCGGGCATAAGATTGCTTACTTGAGTATCCGGGCGATTGCAGCTTAGGCCTGCGTCCTCGGTTAAATCCGAACACGTCTCTTGTGATCCAAGAACAGTCTATACATCTCCGCGGGTGTTGCGCCCATAAAATGCTGGAGCGCTCGTGGTCCCTCCGGATTAAACTCCCACAGACGAAGGGAGCGACGTTTGCCGAGCAATGTTCGGCGAATCAGCATGACCTGTGTCACCTTGACCAGGTTGAGGTCTCCTTTTAAGAGATCACTAATGTGGCCCTGCAATAGGGGCACGTCTTTGGATAACCCCGAATCTAATCCTTTGTTGACCCATGACGCTAGCCGTGGTGGGGGCCCGAGCGAAAGGCAGGAGGCGCCACCCACTTGGCACTCCTGGGAGCGGTGATATAGAACCACTCTCGTTGCCACAAGCCGAGCTCCTCTTGAAAGGATCCCTCGGGCCATGGAGCATCGGCATTCTTACTGATGACAGCACCTCCGCACTCTGCGTGCCATCCCTCGATCATCTTCGACTCCACTCCAAAAGTCTTGAGCCATAAATCGAAGTGAGGAGTAACACGGAGGAACGCTTCGCACACAATGATGAATGAGGAAATGTGGAGGATGGACTCTGGAGCTAAGTCATGAAATTCCAGCCCATAATAAAACAGCAACCCCCTCATGAAGGGATCCATCGGGAAGCCTAACCCCCGAAGGAAGTGAGATATGAACACTACGCTCTCACTGGGCTGGGGATTGGGAATAGCCTGCCCTTGAGCAGGCAACCTATGCGGAATTTCGGCGGTCAAGAACTTAGCCTCTCTCAACTTTAGCACATCCTCCTCCGTGATGGAGGAGGGCATCCATCGGCCTTGAAGGTCGGAACCGGGCATTGTCGAAGGTCCGAAGCGCCTGGAATCTGAAGCCTAGGGTGTTGGAACTCGAGGCGACGGGCGAACTTGTTTGAGATTGGGAAAAGGAGTAAGGCCTTGGTCTCTTTATAGGAGGTTGAATACCGGGAGCCCTCCCCGTAACCGTTTGGGACTCGCCTTTAATCGAGAAAACATGCTAACGGGCACGATTGGGTTACCCACGTCCGTATTGATGAGAATCCCGTAAAGGGGGGGCACACGATCTCTGCTTTGTCAAGACGTGCCAAGGAAACCGCCTCGCAAAACATGCGGAGGTGGAAGAGTAAAAACGATTCGAGTAAAGGACTTGGCCATAGTGTGATAGTGCACTGCGGAATACGTCAGCAGATTTGGTTTGTGTCAATGTTATTATTCTCTCTATGGCAATATGTGGAAACTAATTTTACAGAGCCAGACACTACTCTTGGTGTTTACAAATCTTCTACGAAGGACTTGGAGGAGGAACCCGCCTTGCAATGCCGAAGACAATTTGCACGCCGGACTCGTCGTCATTGAAGCCTGGTTCAGGGGCTACTGAGGGAGTCCCGGATTAGGGGGTGTTCGGGTAGCCTGACTATACCTTCGGCCGGACTCCTGGACTATGAAGATACAAGATTGAAGACTTCGTCCCGTGTCCGGATGGGACTTTCCTTGGCGTGGAAGGCAAGCTTGGCGATGCGGATATTCAAGATCTCCTACCATTGTAACCGACTCTGTGTAACCCTAACCCTATCCGGTGTCTATATAAACCGGAGGGTTGTAGTCCGTAGGCAATCAACTCCATGCACAACAATCATACCATAGGCTAGCTTCTAGGGTTTAGCCTCCTTGATCTCGTGGTAGATCTACTCTTGTACTACCCATATCATCAATATTAATCAAGCAGGAGTAGGGTATTACCTCCATCGAGAGGGCCCAAACCTGGGTAAAACAAAGTGTCCCCTGTCTCCTGTTACCATCCGGCCTAGACGCACAGTTCGGGACCCCCTACCTGAGATCCGCCGGTTTTGACACCGACACTCTCCCTCTCTCCTTGCTGGATCAAGGCGCGGGAGACGTCACCGGGCTACACGTGTGTTGAACGCGGAGGCACCGTTGTTCGGTGCTTAGATCGGAATCAACCGTGATCTGAATCGCTACGGGTATGACTCCTTCATCCGCATTCTTCTAACGCTTCTGCATCGCGATCTTCAAAGGTATGAAGATGCACTCCCCTCTCGTTGCTAGTAAGCTCCATAGATTGATCTTGGTGATGCATAGAATTTTTTTAATTTCTGCAACGATCCCCAACAGGGACACGATCTCTGCTTCGACAAGACGTGCCAAGGAAACCACCTCCCGATATGTGCAGTAGCTGGTTGAGAAAAACGGTTCGAATAATGATCGGGCCGTTGCGTGATGTCATGTTGTCAAACGTGTCAGCAGATTAGATTTGTGGAAATATTATTCTCTCTACGGTGGTATGTGGAACTTGTTTTGCAGAGCCGGACACTATCCTTGTGTTCAAAATCTTCTATGGAGTATTCGGAGGAGGAACCCGCCTTGCAATGCCGAAGACAAATCTGCGCGCCGGACTCATCGACATTGAAGCCTGGTTCAGGGGCTACTAAGGGAGTCCTGGATTAGGGGGTCTCCGGACAGCCGGACTATATCCTTTGGCCGGACTGTTGGACTATGATGATACAAGATTGAAGACTTCGTCCCATGTCCGGATGGGACTTTCCTTGGCGTGGAAGGCAAGCTTGGCAATACGGATATGTAGATCTCCTCCCTTGTAACCGACTCTGTGTAACCCTAGCCCCCTCTGGTGTCTATATATACCGGAGGGTTTAATCCGTAGGACAACAACAATCATACCATAGGCTAGCTTCTAGGGTTTAGCCTCTACGATCTTGTGGTAGATCAACTCTTGTAATACTCATATCATCAATATCAATCAACCAGGACGTAGGGTATTACGTCCATCAAGAGGGCCCGAACCTGGGTAAACATCATGTCCCCTGCCTCATGTTACCATCCGCCTTAGACACACAGTTTGGGACCCCCTACCCGAGATCCGCCGGTTTTGACACCGACAATGATCATGAAAACTTCTGATCAAGTTACTACTGAACCTCATAGGTCAACCAAAGTAAGATCCGCACCAGAGTGGTAAGGTAATCCTGTTCTGGAGGTCATGTTACTTGACCATGACGAACCTACTAACTATAAGGAAGCGATGATGAGCCCAGATTCCGCTAAATGGCTTGAGGCCATGAAATCTGAGATAGAATCCATGTATGAGAACAAAGTGTGGACTTTGGTGGACTTTCTCATTGATCGGCAAGCCATTGATAATAAATGGATCTTCAAGAGGAAGACGGATGCTAATAGTAGTGTTACTATCTACAAAGCTCAAATTGTCGCAAAAAAGGTTTTCGACAAGTTCAAGGTGTTGACTACGATGAGACCTTCTCACCCGTAGCGATGCTTAAGTCTGTCTGAATCATGTTATCAATTGTCGCATTTTATGATTATGAAATTTGGCAAATGGATGTCAAAACAACATTCCTTAATGGATATCTTAAAGAAGAGTTGTATATGATGCAACCAGAAGGTTTTTTCAATCCAAAAGGTGCTAACAAAGTGTGCAAGCTCCAGCGATCCATTTATGGACTGGTGCAAGCCTCACGGAGTTGGAATATACACTTTGATAGTGTGATCAAAGCATATGGTTTTATACAGACTTTTGGAGAAGCATGTATTTATAAGAAAGTGAGTGGGAGCTCTGTAGCATTTCTGATATTATATGTAGATGACATATTGTTAATTAGAAATGATACCGAATTTATGAATATCATAAAAAGGATACTTGAATAAGAATTTTTCAATGAAAGACCTCGGTGAAGCTGCTTATATATTGGGCATCAAGATCTATAGAGATAGATCAAGATGCCTAATTGGACTTTCACAAAGCACATACCTTGATAAAGTTTTGAAGAAGTTCAAAATGGATCAGGCAAAGAAAGGGTTCTTGCCTATGTTACAAGGTGTGAAGTTGAGTCAGACTCAATGCCCGACCACTGCAGAAGATATAGAGAAAATGAAAGTCATTCCCTATGCTTCATCCATAGGTTCTATCATGTATGCAATGTTGTGTACCAGACCTGATGTGTTCCTTTCTATTTGTTTAGCAGGGAGGTACCAAAGTAATCCAAGAGTGGATCCCTGGACAGCGGTCAAGAACATCCTGAAATACCTGAAAAGGACCAAGGATATGTTTCTCATATATGGAGGTGACAAAGAGCTCGTCGTAAACGGTTACGTCGATGCAAGCTTTGACACTGATCCGGATGACTCTAAGTCACAAAGCGGATACATGTTTTTATTAAATGGTTGTAACGCCCCATGACCGATGTGCCAGGTGTCGTCCAGTTATTCGTTGTTGTTGCCTTGTCATTTCTTGCGTGTCATGCATTGCATATCATGTCATCATGTGCATTTCATTTGCATACGTGTTCGTCTCATGCGTCCGAGCATTTTCCCCGTTGTTAGTTTTGCATTCCGGCGCTTCGTTCTCCTCCGGTGGTCATTTCTATCTTCTTCTCGTGTGTGGAGATTAAACATTTCCAGATTGGACCGAGACTTGCCAAGCGGTCTTGGTTTACTACCGGTAGACCGCCTGTCAAGTTTCGTACCATTTGGACTTCGTTTGATGCTCCAATGGTTAACCGAGGGACCGAAAAGGCCTCGTGTGTGTTGCAGCCCAACACCCCTCCAAGTTGGCCCAAAACCCACCAAAAACCTATCCATCATCTAGAGCATTCGATCATGATCGTGTGGCCGCAAACCGCACCTCATTTGGACTCTCCTAGCTCCCTCTATGCCTATTTATACACCACCCTCCCATAAATTCGCGGATCCCCTTCGTCCAAACCCTAGTCTTCTTCCACCTCCTGACGCCGGACAGTGTCCATCCCAATCGGACGTGTCCGCATCGCCGCGCCGGACCTATCGGTGCGCGCCACGTGTCCGCCGCCGCCCTCTCTCTCCTCCCACCGCCGCTGCGGCCCGTAGAGCCATCCGGGGCCCGCGCGGGCCCAGATCCACCGCCGCCTGGCGCGCAAACCGCCGCCACCTGCGCGAGGCCCAAGCCCGAGCGCCGCCGCCTTCTCCACCGCCGTCAGCCTCCGTTGCCTCGCCGGCGAGCGCCGCCCGGCGCCGCCACCGCCATCGCCGGCGGCCCGCACCTCGCTGCTGCTCCGGCCACCTTGGCCCGCCTCCGCCGCCGCCATGTGCCTCGCCCCGCCGCCGCTCGTCGCGGATCCGGTTGGGCCGGAACGGATCTGGCAACCTCGAGCCCCGCCGCCGTCTCTCCTCGCGCTCCGGCGCTAACTCCGACGAAGATCCCGCCGCCTCGGTTCGCGCGCTGCCAAAACCCTAGATTTGGAGGTGGTTATTTCAGCTAAGTCCTGAGATTCCAGTTTCAAATGCACATGTTCATCGCGTCGTAACTTTGCATCCATAGCTCCGATTCATGCATATAGCATATGAAAATGTTCGTCTTAGAGAGTACATCATTTAATCTCATTGCATCATTTTCATTTGAGCTCATCTTGATGCCCGAAATGCTGTTAGAATAGTTCTACTTGAGTTATTTGTCAGATCTGCTGCACCATTTAGATATTTGTCATTTTTGCCATGATTATTGTGTGCATGATATGCCCATGAGCTCTACATATGTTTTGTTAAGGGTTTTGCCATCTTTCTAGAGGTGCAACCCATGTTTTTTTTGTGATGTGTGTGGTGACTAGCACAAGCTTGCAAAGTGAGGCACTTGGCAATGCTGATTTCAGGGACTTAGCATTTCCACTAAGTCCTTGATCTGTTCATTTCATGATGTCATATGTTCATGTTGTTTTCTAGTGATCCGTGCCTCTTTTGAGGATGATCAGTAAAGATGTTTTGTTAATATTGTAGTGCTCTATCCATCCATGTCTTTGTTTGCAATTATGGAGCAGCCTAGCTTGAGTCAATCGACCTCTACTTTTTCTATTTCGTGAATCTGGGCAGATTGTCTACTTGTTAGCAATTTTGCCGAGGATGTTGTAGTTGATCCGTGCATGCTATGCTATTGTTCTTGCCATGTCTAGCTTGATTTTTGTGTATTCTTGATGGGTGTATGCTTAGCTTGTCATTACATGCTCTGTAGTGAGTGCATCGAGCTCGTAAACATGCCTACTTGATATCTGTTTTCAGCATGCTCCAGTTTTCACAAAGTGTGTGATCTGATTATGTTTTTGCCATGTTCACATGCTTGCAATTGTATTTTCTGATCCCTTTTGGCTCAAGGTCACTAAGGGACTTTTGTTAATCTCTTTGAGTAGCTCCATGCCATGCTTTACTTTGCCATGTTCAGGTCCTATAGCATATAGTTTTCATGCTCCAAAGTGTGCTACCTGTTCTGAAATTCCAGACAAGTGTTAATTTCACTGTCTGAAATCTGTTTACCATATGCATTTTTGTCATGCTTGTTTGAACCTGTTAATGTATGAATTGGCCGTAGCTCAGTGCTAGACTTTTGTTAAGCATCATGAATGGATTCCTTCCATGTATTTTGTTGCCATGTTTGAGTGCTGTAGCATGTTCATCTTGTTGCTTTTAGTTGGCTACTTGTTGTAAATCGCAGAACGTGGCCATATTTGAATTGTTTGCCATTTCCAAACCGTAACTCCGATTCCGGTGATCTTTATATCATTTTCAAGCGATTTCATCTCACCTTTCCAGTGGCACACTTGGTTTTCCAAGTTGAGGCCAGGTTCATTCATTCCTTGTCAAATCATGCATATGCATCGCATACCGCATCCCGCATATCATACCATGTTCATGTGTTGGTTGTTTACTATGTTGTGTGCTTCTTTTCCGGTGTTTGCTTCTTCGGGTTGGTTCCGATAACGTCGCGTTGTGAGGACCCGTTCGTCTAAGTTCCGTTTGTCTTCTTCATGGACTCGTTCTTCTTCCTTGTGGGATTTCAGGCAAGATGATCATACCCTCAAAATCACTTCTATCTTTGCTTGCTAGTTGCTCGCTCTTTTGCTATGCTTATGCTGCGATACCTACCACTTGCTTATCATGCCTCCCATATTTTTAAACCAAGCCTCTAACCCACCTTGTCCTAGCAAACCGTTGTTTGGCTATGTTACCGCTTTGCTCAGCCTCTCTTATAGCGTTGTTAGTTGCAGGTGAAGATTGAAGTTTGTTCCTTGTTGGAACATGGAGATGTTGTTCCTTGTTGGAACATGTTTACTTGTTGGGATATCACAATATATCTTATCTAATTAATGCATCTATATACTTGGTAAAGGGTGGAAGGCTCGGCCTTATGCCTGGTGTTTTGTTCCACTCTTTCCGCCCTAGTTTCCGTCATATCGATGTTATGTTCCCGGATTTTGCGTTCCTTACGCGGTTGGGTTATAATGGGAACCCCTTGACAGTTCGCTTTGAATAAAACTCCTCCAGCAAGGCCCAACCTTGGTTTTACCTTTTGCCACCTAGCCTTTTTTCCCTTGGGAGTCGTGCATCCCGAGGGTCATCTTTATTTTAACCCCCCCGGGCCAGTGCTTGTCTAAGTGTTGGTCCAAACTAGAGCCCCTTGCAGCGCCACCTCGGGAAAACTCGAGATCTGGTTTTAGTTGTACGGATTGCTTATCCGGTGTTACCCTGAGAACGAGATATGTGCAGCTCCTATCAGGATGTCGGCGCATCGGGTGGTCTTGCTGGACTTGTTTTACCATTGTCGAGGATGTCTTGGAGTACCGGGATACCGAGTCTGATCGGAATGTCTCGGGAGGAGGTCTATTCCTTCGTTGACCGTGAGAGCTTGTGATGGGCTAAGTTGGGACACCCCTACAGGGATTTGAACTTTTGAAAGCCGTGCCCGCGTTTATGGGCAGATGGGAATTTGTTAATGTCCTGTTGTAGAAAACCTGACCTTAAATTAAAATGCATCAACTGCGTGTGTAACCGTGATGGTCTCTTTCCGGCGGAGTCCGGGAAGTGAACACGGTTGTTGGAGTTATGCTTGACGTAGGTTGCTATAGGATCACTTCTTGATCATACTTTTATCGATCGTGCTTTGCCTTCTCTTCTCGCTATCATTTGCGTATGTTAGCCACCATATATGCTAGTCGCTTGCTGCAGCTCCACATCATACCTCTACCTTACCCATAAGCTTAAATAGTCTTGATCGCGAGGGTGCGAGATTGCTGAGTCCCCGTGGCTCACAAATACTTCCAAAACCAGCTTGTAGGTGCCGATGAGTCCGTGCAGATGACGCAACCAAGCTCAGGAGGAGCTCGTTGAAGATCTTGTCCTTTGTGTTGTCTCGTTCTAGTTGATCAGTAGTGGAGCCCAGTTGGGGTCGATCGGGGACCTTTGTCGCATTTGGGGGTTCTTCTTTTATTTTGGTTCCGTAGTCAGACCATGAGTGTATTTGGATGATGTAATGCTTTATTCATGTAATTGTGTGAAGTGGCGATTGTAAGCCAACTATGTATCTCTTTCCCTTATGTATTACATGGTTTGTGTGAAGATTACCTCACTTGCGACATTGCTTTCAATGCGGTTATGCCTCTAAGTCGTGCTTCGACACGTGGGAGATATAGCCGCATCGAGGGCATTACAAGTTGGTATCAGAGCCTTCCCCGACCTTAGGAGCCCCCATTGCTTGATCGTTTTTAGCAGCCGAGTTGTGTCTAGAAAAATGTTTTGAGTCATTTAGGAATTATATATCGGAGAGTTTAGGAATTCTTTTTACTCCCCAGCCCCCTCATCGCTCTGGGAAGGCATCCTGGCGTAGAGTTTTGACTCTTCTCTTCTCAAATTTCACAAAAAAATTTAGGATCACGCGGGTATCTTGGAATCGTTCCGATGGTTTTGTGACGAGAACATTGTCTTGGTGCCTCCTGTCAGGGGTTTTGTGGCAGTGTCCCGGGGAGTTGAGCTCCGAGGTGTTGTCGTCATAATTTTATCGTTGCAGTTCTGGAATACCTGAGTTTAGTCCGCCAACATTGAAAATCTCTTTTATGCAGTTCGTTGGTGAGATAACCTCGACGCCACCCAATACTGGGGCGGGAGTTCGGGAGTATTGCCATAACTCGTATAACGGATGCTTTTCGAAGGTTGAGGTAGACGATTTCCGAAGGTTTCTTGGTTATGTGTTGAAGGATGGATACAGCTGGATGTAGGATTTGCTCGTTTGGGTGAGATATTATGCTTCCCCTGTATCCCCAACACCTGATTGCATAACCGGAAAGGTTCGGGAGTTTCATAGGTGGGAATTCAGGTAGCTCTTAGGATATCTTTCCGACAGATGTATGATATGAAATTGGGGTTCGACGTCTACTGGTCCGCCTATTCACGGTCGGTTTTACAGTGGTCTCGTTGTGTCTTAAAGAGTCCTTGGCTATGTGTAAGTGCATCTAGTGCCACCCCTAGTTGGTTTTGGAGTATTGACGACAAACCTAGTTGAGGGACTAATGTGTTTGTGAGAATTGCAGGATAACACAGGTAGAAGTCCCTCATTGATTCGGTTTTCCTACCAGAGATGACCCCTAAAAATGTATGAAGACATTGGAGTCAAAGGTGGTATATGAAGATATTCACATTGAAGACTATGGCAAGAGAAGACACCACATGAAGCCTATGGAGCTCGAAGACATAGATCTTTCGTAGTTCTTTTTCTTTTGTGTTGAGTCATAGGAACCACCGTACTGTTAAGTGGGGTCCAAGAGAACCAGTCAGACTGACTGAAGTGATGCCTAAACAAAAACCTATGTCCTCGAGTGAAGACTATGAGAGCGAATCTTGTCCAGAGTCAGACAAGTCAGCTTTGCTTGTAGCCCAAGTAAAGTTGCCGTGTGAGTTTGAAATCTGACCGTTGGAACACGTGTCAGTTCCTTAGTGACCCAGGGTCATTTCGGACAAATCAGGTCGGGTTGCCAAGTGGCTATAAATAGCCCACCCCCACAACCATAAACGGTTGGCTGCTCAGATTGAGAGTACGGCTTTTGTCGTTTTAGAGCAACCCACCTCGAAGCCTTTGAGAGAGGATTCCTTGCGAGGATAAAGCCCTAACCACCCAGGGCCAGAGAGAATTGGGCATCACTTAAGTCTTCTTGTCTGTGTGATCTGAAGACTTATTACACTTGAGGACTATGCATCCTCCAGCCGGTTAGGCATCGCGTTCTGAGCATCCAAGAGACATTTTGGATTGCCGGTGAACGAAGTCTGTGAAGGTTTGGGAGTCTACCTTGAAGACTTACCAGAGTGATTGGGCGAGGTCTGTGTGACCTTAGCTCAAGGGGAATACGGTGCGGACTGGGTGTCCTGAGCTGCGTGTTCAGGACTGGGTGTCCGGGACTGTGTGTCCTAAGGTTTAAATACCTAGCCGCCCCAACCAGACGTACAGTTGTCACAGCAACTTGAACTGGTCCAACAAATCATTGTCTTCAACGAGTCACTGGTTTCATCTTCCCTTCCCTTTACTTACCGTTGCTCCTTGTGAAGTCATTGTATGTTTGCACTATCTTTTGTCTTCACTGAGTGACTGCATGTTCTGTATGGCTTCATAATATCTTCCTACCTGATCCTTACTACATTGCTGCTATTAAGTCATTGTGCTTTCACTTCATTGAATACTTGACTATGGATTGTCTAGTGTAGTCTACCTTCCGCTGCATGGTAATAGGTTTATTTCTATCATTTATCTTCATAACTTCCACGTTTTGAAGACTTTCATAAAAATTGCCTATTCACCCCCCTCTAGTCGATATAACGCACTTTCAATTGGTATCAGAGCAAGGTGCTCCCTTGTTCTGTGTGATTCGGTTTAACCACCTGGAGTTTTAGCTATGTCGACTGCAGGGATAATTAAAGTCTCCGCTGCGTGCCCCGTCTTCGATGGAACTGAATATCCCTACTGGAAGAATAAGATGTGCATGCATCTTGAAGTCATTGATGTCGACCTATGGTATGTCGTTGAAAATGGCGTTCCCAAGGCTGGAGAAGGTGTCACTGCTGCTGACGTCAAGAAATTTGTTCAACTGGACTCTACTGCCAAGAATATCATCTGTGGTCACCTGACCAAAGGACAGTATGGCCGTGTGAGTGCTTTGAAGACATCTAAGCTGGTCTGGGACTGGCTCTCCAAGGTCAATGAAGGCATCTCAACCCAGAGAGATCAGAGAATCAGTGTCCTTCACAACCTCTTCAACCGCTTCAAGTGAAATGACAATGAGAATGTCCAACACACTGTTGACCGACTCACTGACATCACAAGTGAGCTTCAAGCCCTCGGCGCTACTAAGATCACCAAACATGAAGTCGTCAAGACACTACTGAGATCACTTGATAGTTCATTTGACATCCTAGCCCTGATGATTCAAGAACGTCCTGATTTCAAGACACTCAATCCATCTGACATACTTGAGAGGCTCAGCACACATGAGTTTCAGCTTTCTGAAAAAAGAGATATCTACGGTCCAAACTATGGGCGAACTCGTGCCTTGAAGGCAAAAGCTGTCTCCTCATCTGAAGAAGAATCTGATAGTAGTTCTGATGATCGTGAAGACATTGGAAGAGAACTTGCTATCCTTGTGAAGAAGTTCCAAAAATTCACCAAGAAGAAAGGCTTCAGAAAGTCTTCCCGATCAAGCTCAAGGAATGATGAAGCTTCTGCTCACGACTACAAGAAGAAAACATGTCACAAGTGCAAGAAACCTAGCCACTTCATCTCTGAGTGTCCACAGTGGGACAATGAGAACAAAAAGAAGAAGAAGAGCAAGGAACATGACTCTGACGACAAGAAGAAGAAGAAATACTCAAAGTCTTCGTCCAAGTCTTCCTCAAAGTCTTCATCACACAAGAAGAGCTCATCTGGCAAGGCACATGCATTTGTTGGCAAGGAAATGGACTCGAAGGAGGAGTCCGATTCTGAGGAGGCGGAGGTGGAGTCAGAGCAGGAGTCCGATTCAGGCGTCGCAAGTCTGGCTACAGCATACGTTGCCAAGTCCATCTTCAACACTGAAGACAATGACCTCGTCACCGACACCGATGCAATTGACAAGGACTACTCCGCTTCTACCTACTGCTTCATGGCACGCGGTGCCAAGGTAAACACACGCACTACTCACTATCAAACATCTAGTGACGATGACTCTGATTGTGATTCAAAATCCAGCTACAAAACACTTGCTAATATTGCAACTGAACAATAGAAAGCTATGGAACATATTCAAAAACTGTTAGACAGAAGCGATGATCTGTTAGGTGCTGAAATGACTCGATCTGAATCCTTAATTGAAGACAAAAAAATCTTCACGTTAAGTATCAGGAACTTGAAAGTCGTCATGAAACTCTCTCAACAACTCATGAAAAGCTTTCCTATGATTATCTTCAAAGGAAGCAAGATCTTGAGAAATTGAGAGCGGTTCATGAAGATCTTCAAAAGGAAAACGAGTCACTTCACTCCAAACAGATCAGTCCCGCTCAGGAAGGATTTGAACCACCATGTATTAAATGCATTGAGCGTGATAATGCTACTTCTGTTGCTGAATGTTCTACTGCTACTACTGTTGCAATATCTTCAACTGTTGATGTGGTAACTAACCCCTCTGCTGAGGATACCACTGCTCTTGCTGATGAGAATGCTAGGTTGAAGACATTGCTTGAAACAAGGATGTACAAAAGTCTTAAAGGGCATCAGACACTATGTGATGTCCTCAAAAAGCAGATTCTGAACCGAAACCCGAGGAAAGAGGGTGTTGGGTTCGTAAGGAAAATGAATGCTGATGGCTCTTACTGGAAACCTGAGCAGTACCCCAAAACCATGTGGGTTGCTGCAAAGGAACCTCCAGCAGACCCATCCAATCTATCTGGCTTCACCTGTGCTAACCCCATTATCATTGATGAATCCTTTGATGCAAACTATATACTGTTTAAGAATCAGAATGGTGAAGTGTTTGCCAGGTACATTGGTACTAACTGCAGGAATGGACCGCCTATGAAGAAGATCTGGGTTCCGAAAAGGTGTCTGGAGAATCTTCCTGTGAATGTCATCATGACACCTCATGTGAAGAAGACAAACCTCAGACCAAAGGCTTCATACGGTCCAAAGGCTTCATACAGACAGAGGACTCACCTGAGTGGTACTAACGCAAATGTTTTGCAGGGAAACCATACTCAGGCATATGAATATGAGAGCGGTTCATCAAACCGCCATGTTCATAAGACCAAGAACTATTCTGCTTATTCTTATGAGTACTATTGTCCGCCTGCAAGACTGTTTGCTAGGGCTCCAAAGCCAAAATTCTCAGATGCTGCACTTAGACTTATTGCTTCTCAGCCACCCTTGAAGATGTGGGTGGCTAAGAAAGCTTAACTCTCTTTTGCAGGGAAATGTCTCCAGCAGAAAACCAAAATCGTCTGACGCCATTGTTGGGGACCTTAAACATCTTGTAGGGCGCAAGATCAAATGCCCGAATGGTCTTACTATGTACTTCGTTCCTGAATCGCTTGCTACTCTCCCTATTAGTCCTAATCTGGATCTAAGCTTTCATAACCCATTGGTTCGTCAAATGTTTTTGCTTCACAATGCTCTTGGTGAAGCCTATCCCCCTAACTACACTGTAGGGTACGACACCAGCGTCTTCAGAATGGATTATTGACAGTGGGTGTACAAATCACATGACTGGCAAAAGAAGTCTTCTTATGGACTCAACCTTACGTCCATCTGACAAGAGCCACATCACCTGACACTGGTAAAAGTAAGGTATTGGGTCTAGGTAGAGTTGCAATCTCAAGGGATCAACACATGGACAAAGTCATGTTTGTTGAATCCCTTGGCTTCAACTTAATGTCTGTCTCAATGCTTTGCAATTTGAACATGATCGTAATATTTGGAAAATATCGTTGCCTTGTACTAATGGAATCTGACAAGTCTCTAGTGTTTGAAGGGTATCGAAAAGATGATCTGTACGTAGTAGATTTCTCAGCAGGACCATAGCTTGCTGTATGTCTTCTAGCAAAAGCTTCAGAATGCTGGCTCTGGCATCGGAGGCTTGGGCATGCTGGCATGAGGAACCTCCACACCCTTGCGAAGAAGAAGCATGTCATAGGCATCGAGGGCGTCAAGTTCAAGAAAGACCACTTATGCGGTGCCTGCGAAGTAGGGAAGATGACGAGGGCCAGACATCCTTCAAAGACAATCATGACCACTACTCGACCCTTCAAACTACTTCACATGGATCTTTTCGGTCCCACTCATTACTCAACTCTTACTACTACTGCATGCCTCTATGGTTTCGTTATTGTTGATGATTACTCTAGATACACTTGGGTGCACATAATCCTTTACAAGACTGAAGTGCAGGATGTCTTCAGACGCTTCGCCAATCGAGCTATGAACAATTATGGCGCCAAGATAAAGCACATCAGAAGTGACAATGGCACTGAATTCAAGAACACTGGCCTTGATACATATATTGATACCTTGGGCATCACACATGAATTCTCAGCCCCGTACACGCCACAGCAGAATGGCGTCGTCGAACGCAAGAACAGAACACTCATTGAGATGGCCAGAATGATGCTAGATGAATACAAGACCCCAAGAAAATTCTGGCCTGAAGCCATTGATACTGCATGCCATACAATCAATCGTGTTTATCTTCACAAGCTTCTGAACAAGACATCTTATGAGCTCCTTACTGGCAAGAAGCCAAATGTCAGTTACTTCAGAGTATTTGGCGCAAGGTGCTGGATCAAGGACCCACATCACACCTCAAAGTTTGCACCAAAAGCACATGAGGGTTTTATGCTTGGATATGGAAAGGATTCGCACTCCTACAGTGGATGTGCGGTTCGATGAGACCAATGGTTCACAAAGAGAGCAACTGCCAAATGTGCTAGATGAAGTTCCATCTAGTGAATCAATCAAGCTAATGGGAACTGGAGAAATTATACCTTCTGAAGCTCATCCTGAAGAAGAACTTATCATCTCAGCACCTGATCAACATGAAGACAATGCTCAGCCTGAAGACATTCCTTCTAACAACGACAATGATCAGCAAGAGCAAAGTCTTCGCCCTGTACATCCTCGCGTTGCCAATGAAGTGCAGATTGAAAGAATAATTGATAACATCAATGCACCCGGTCCACTCACTCGTTCAAGGGCAACTCGGCTAGCAAATTTCTGTGGGCACTTCGCATTCGTCTCAATAATAGAACCCAAGAAAGTTGAAGAAGCCTTCATGGAACCTGAATGGATTCAAGCTATGCAAGAAGAGCTTCAACAGTTCGAGCTGAATAATGTATGGGAACTAGTTAAGCGTCCTGATCCACGGAAGCACAATATAATAGGCACCAAATGGATATACCGCAACAAGCAAGATGAGCATGGTCAAGTTGTCAGAAACAAAGCTCGTCTCATTGCTCAAGGATATACTCAAGTGGAAGGCATTGACTTCGATGAAACATTTGCTCCTGTGGCTAGACTTGAAGCCATACGCATACTGCTGGCCTATGCAAATCATCACAACATACTTCTATATCAAATGGATGTGAAGAGTGCTTTTCTCAATGGCAAGATTGAAGAAGAAGTGTATGTTGCACAACCGCCTGGCTTTGAAGATCCAAAACATCCTGACATGGTATACAAGCTCAACAAGGCACTGTATGGCCTCAAACAAGCCCCTCGGGCCTGGTATGACACACTCAAATACTTCCTGAAGAGCAAAGGCTTCATACCTGGTTCCCTAGACCCCACTCTCTTCACGAAGACATATGATGGTGAACTGTTTGTGTGCCAAATATATGTGGATGACATTATCTTCGGCTGCACCAATCAGAAGTACAGTGAAGAGTTTGGATATATGATGCAAGAGCAATATCAGATGTCCATGATGGGAGAGCTGAAGTTCTTCCTCAGTCTTCAAATACGACAACAACGCAATGGCATCTTCATATCTCAAGAGAAGTATCTCAAAGATTGCATGAAGAAGTTTGGTATGCAAGACTGCAAAGGCTTCACAACACCAATGCCAGCCAAGCATCATCTGGGTCCCGACGACAATGGTAAAGAGTTCGATCAAAAGCTATACCGCTCCATGATTGGTTCTTTACTTTATCTATGTGCATCTAGGCCAGATATTATGCTTAGTGTTTGCATGTGTGCTCGATTTCAAGCGGCACCAAAGGAGTCGCATCACTTAGCTGTGAAGCGAATTCTTCGATATTTGGCTCACACCCCAACTCTAGGATTATGGTATCCAAAGGGCTCAGAGTTTGATCTGGTTGGATTCTCGGATGCTGACTATGCTGGTGACAAAGTTGATCGAAAGTCTACATCAGGCACATGTCACTTTCTGGGACGATCACTTGTATGTTGGTCTTCAAAGAAGCAGAACTGTGTATCTCTCTCCACTGCTGAATCTGAATACATTGCTGCTGGATCTTGCTGCGCTCAGCTTCTGTGGATGAAGCAAACACTCAAGGACTATGGTATTCATCTGAAGCAAGTGCCACTTTACTGCGACAACGAAAGTGCCATCAAGATCACCAACAACCCAGTTCAGCACTCGAAGACAAAGCACATTGAAATTCGTCATCACTTTCTCAGAGATCATGTTGTGAAGGAAGATATTGATATCATACGCGTCAACACTGAAGAGCAATTGGCAGATATCTTCACCAAGCCCTGGGATGAGAAGAGATTTTGCAAGTTACGGTGTGAGCTAAATATCCTGGAATCCTCAAATGTCCTATGATCAGGCACACATCCTAACCCTTATGCATATTGATAACTTAGATGTGCAACACACGAAGTAAAGTATATCTTCAATCAATGAAGACATACATTCTAAGTGCGAATACATTAATGTGGAATTTGACTTCGGAGCGCCACGATAATTGTGCGCCGTGTCTGGGTCTAATACTTCCTATACGGTGGGTAACGCCACCACCAAATGTTCTGTTTTGAAGTGTTTCACTCATGACATTACCTTGCAATGTCTTCACATTTGGTTTGGCTTCGATCTCAACATATCTTCATGATTATCTTCACTATGTTGATTATATAGATATATATATATATATATTAGTGTTCTGTCCTCTACAACATTCACTTATAGCTATGTCTTGATTGTTGAATCTTTTGAACTAAGTGAATGTGATCGGACCCTAACCTCTCTATGCTTTCTATCTCAAATTCTATCTCTCCAAATCATATGCATTCTATTGAAACTGTCAAATGTCTTCTCTGCGTCCTTGTCAGCAGAAGATACAGAGACAACCATTAAGTCCGTTTTCAATGCTCATTCCTCCACATGAAACCCGGAGAAGTAGGAACGACCACCCGACAATCAAAGCGTGCGTGGGACGTGGAACAAATCCCAAAATTCCGCATGATGGCCATGTGTTCCTCAGATGCGAATCGCCAGGGGCACCTATGTAATAGCACAGTGCCGCCCATGTACCTATAAATACACACTTCACAGCGGTCATTATCTCTTCTTCCACTCTCGCACGAACCCTAGCGCCGCCGCTAGCCCTCGACGACGCCGGCGACGAAGCGCTTCGCTGCCGCAACCTCTCCGACGCCGTCTTCACGCCGACCGCGGACATCGTCCTCTCCGCCGTCGCCGTAGGTGTCCTCCGTCGCCAAGTTAGGGCACGGAAGATCGAACTGCTCGGCCTCATCTTCCACTTCGTCTAGCAGTTCTTAGAGTGATAAATAAAACTTCCCTTTTACAGCATCGTTGATCATATGGATTTGTCACTTTCTACCACAAGCAGTTTCTATTCACACAAGTTAGATCTCTCTCATACTGCATCTCATAACATGCCTAGTATATTCACTTATGCTTCACAAAGTAGTTAGATTCCTCACTTGTACTGATCTGTGGATTCGTACAAATCTGGAACCAACTCCTTATCTATGAGTGAATGTCTTCACAAAATGAGGTCAATGTCTTCTAAACTGATTTATCTTCAAAATCTTCTGAGAATGCATAAGACCTCTTCCCCTTCCCTCGCACCTTAATGCTGTCATAGGTACATGTCCGTGGGAGAATCCTTTGGTTCTCATAGTCTGCATTCATTTGTAGAATTCTTACAGCATCACATTAATTCTCTCGAAGCCAGTTCCTGTTGGTGCAGCAAGAGAAAACCTTTGAAACCTTTGAACGTGTTGAAGCCTTTCAAGTTAAAGTTTATGGCTTCAGAGAAAGCAACAAGGAAGGGTGGCAGAAAGCGTCGTGGAGAAACATCCAGAGATCTGCCAGATGAACTCTCAGAACTGTACAAGACAGATCCTGAAGAGGATTACAATCAGCGCAAGACCCGAATCCAATGGATTCGAAGATATTGGGCAGAACAATGGTTCAAATACCGATTTGTAACCCAAGAATATGCTGAGAAAAATGCCATCAAGAGACCGTGGGGAGACATCCAATACAAGAATCTTCTACCCAGGTCCAGAGATGAAGCCATTGCTCAAGGCTTCTATCCCTGCATGGTCCGTGGGCCACATCCAGCTGATGCACACCCATCGTCACTACTATGGTGTCGTGACGACAATCTGTTCAAGTGCAACTTCCAGTTTGCCCAGAACTCAGCGAAGCAGAACAAGAAGACTTTGGGGTTAGACTTCAACCCTGGTCCCTCAGCACCAAGGGCAGATGGCACACGAGATGCAGAACCCAATGTCATCGGTCCTTTCCACAACCTTGAAGGCCTCATCACCCGCATCTTAGTTCAAGGGACTGCAGTGAATGAGCCTGGAGCTAACGCTGAATTAGAAGAAGCTCCTGCAGCACCGAAGACAAAGAAGATGAAGAAGCCTAAAGCTTCAAAGCCTGCCCCCTCACCAAAAATCTCAAGGGCGAAGCCACTGGCAACTGCACCTCCTGAAGACAGTGTGCAGTCTGAAGACTTATCTCGCATCTCCAAGACCCAGAAAGTCAAGATGCCTTTGCCTCACACCGGACAAGAGCTAACTGCTGCTGCCATTCTGCGCAATGACGACATTGATCTGTCAAGTGATGAAGATCTAGCAGATGACGCTCTTGAGCAACTCATCAAGAGCAAAGAAGAAGCAGAAATCTTCAATGATCTGCCTCTCTTTGATGTGACCATCATCCACAACTTCATTGACGAGTGGTTTGACACGCCAAACATCAGCTTTGAAGATCTGCAGCTACCAATTGGCCTCAGTGTCGCCTTCCAAGGCGCCATTGCTTCAGAACTCGCTATTGCCCAGCGCACTGTTGAACTGAAGCAAAAGATTGACTATGAAAAGGCTCAGTTCAAGAAGCATATGGCCAAGCTCAGCGTGCAGGAAGTGAAGAACTTCAAGAGTATGATGCACGAGCTCAAGGAAGCCTTTGTAAAGAAACGTGCAGAAGCTCAGGGTTCGCGTGAGCACATGAAGACTCTGGCTGACAGATGTTTGCAAGCCTACAGTGAGGCTGAGAAGCGCAAGGCCCTTGGGCGTCCTGGCATCGACCCTAGGATGGCCGCAAAGAAGAAGAACAAGCCTGCTACGGCTGAACCTGACGCACCAAGGCAGGAAGCAGTTCCTATTGCCTTCCCAACTAAAATGACTGGCTCGAAGCCAAAAGGCCGGTCAATAGCTTCAGAGCTCAAGAAGACAAGGACTGCTGAGGCTGAAGCTAGGAAGAGGAAACATTCTGAAGCCTCTCCAACTGCCTCCTCCAAGAAGAAGAGGAAGACCAAGAAAGATCGGGCTGCTTCCACAGAGCCCTTGATAGTTGAACCCATTTCTATGGTCTATCCTGAAGCTGAACGCCAACTGACTATCCATGAGCCTGCTTCCACAGAGGCTCATGAAGCTGAAGACTTTCCAGCAGCTGATCCCATCACTGCTGAAGACATTGGTCAACATGACAATGTAGAAGATGGTGCAGTCCTTCCTCAGAACAGCGAACTCATCAGCATTGGTCGTCCACTGACGCCAATTGCACAGGATGCTTCATGGGCAGATCACCCACAAGAGGAAGAAGACTATGAGGCCCAACCCACTCCAACTCCACAGGCGTCGCCCGTGTTGCGCAGGCTTCGCAAAGGTCCAAGGCCTCAAGTCTCTGCTGAAGACAATCCGGCTGCATCAGACGTGGAAGATGAAGTCCCACAAGTTCCCACTCCCCTGTCCCAACAAGAAGCAGTTCTCAAGGAGAACGTGCCTGTGACCGACCCTCCAACTCGTCAAGTGGAGGATGAAAATCTTGCGGCTGCCACAACCACCAATGAAGCTAATGTGGAGCCCTCCCCAACAGAAGAAGAAGACAGCGAAGCCACTAATCCCGTCACTTCTGTTCCCGAGTCTGCTGTCGGTCCCTAGTTCGACTATCATGTTGAGCACAGGCCTCAGGTACAGAAGCCAATCCCAAGACTGCCAAGGTTCCCAGGTCCTGCATCAGCACCTGTCTCCTTCAATATCAATGGCTTCAGGGTAGACAACACATTCTTCGATAGCTCCAGGAACCCCTACTCAAGGGAAAGGATATCAACTGATCGGTTCTAGAGCTATCCTCAGCGAAGCTATTACTCATGCATTCTTTACAACCAAGGTCGCATCTTCCCACACAAGCGCCTTGACATTGAAGCCATAGCTGGTCTACCCTGTCTGGAAGAAGCTTTGGATTGCTTCAAGGAAGTTGGACTGCTGTCGTTCGTTACTGACCAAGAGCATTGGAATGAAGAGCTGCTGCTCCAATTCTATGCCACACTTCACATCCGCGGGTACAGCAGAGATCCGAAGACTTGGGTCCTGGAGTGGATGACCGGAAATGTTCATCACGAAGCCAATGCATTTGACATCATTGAGCTCACTGGTTTGCCCACTCCTGGCGATCTCTACGAGCATGGCTGTCAGCTGCATAGTGAAGCCATTGAGAGCATCTTTAAGAGGTCGGAACCTGATATGAGTCGGATGCTCAGCATGATGAAGCCATTGCCCCAAGATGCTACTCATCCAACAGAGTTCTTTGTTGAAGACCTTGAGTATCTGCCAAGGACCATCTATCACATCATCAGGCGAACTCTCTGGCCCATCAAAGGGCACTCTCCAAATGCCAAGCTTGAGGGTGCAATGAAGACTTTGGTCTTCTATATTCTTCATGGAAAATGCTTCAATGCACAGGACTTATTCATCCGCCAACTTGCTGCATCGGGCTCTCATCTGTTTGGCTTGAAGTTCTACGCCCCATGGGTAATGCGGCTAATTAAACTTCACTCCGATATCTCATATCAGCCATCTGCTCGCAATCATAGGATTTTTCTGCCTGATGTGGATATCTCTACTGAAGCCATCTATTCTGAGCCTGCAAAGGAACCTCTAAGTCTTCAGAATGCAGAGCATCAGAGTTTCTCACAGAACATTGAAGGAGTTGAAGCAGTCACTCGGGTGTATCCTTTGGCTGGCACTACACGTGCACCACACCCTGCGTCTACTGAAGCCACTGATGGTACAACTGCTCCAAGACCCAAGAAGCGCACTCGTGTTCTCAACGACTGAGAGCTTCTTGTGGCTCTTCATTAGAAACAGGATAGGCATCATGACTGGCTGAAGCGTTAGATGAAAAGACTCTTGGTGGAAGTTAATCGCATTCGCAATCTTGCCACCAAGAATGCTTTCGTTGCCCATGAAACATGTCGCCGTACATGGAAAGGGCTAACGATGATGTGTTCTGAAGATGATCTCCAAGAGGATGGCTTCACTGAGCGATTCAAGTTTGACTCCACACCTCCTCGAAGAGCTGTGCTGCTAGGAACTCCACCTCTTGAAGACTCTGAGTTCTCTTCATCTGCTGCAATAGTGACTGCCAGAGTTATCAAGGATGAAGATGATGCTACTTCACCACCACCTCCTTCAGCACGCGTCAACTCTGCTCCAAGCTCTTCAGCACCGCCAAACACCACCAACGACCCTGCTACTTCACCTACTCCACATGGGAACGAGTAGATGCTCTATGTCTTCAAACCTTTTTGGTCCTTACTGACAAAAGGGGGAGAAGCATATGAGGTTGATAGTCTTCAAGCGGGTCCATATGGGCGGGTGCTTTATATTTTGCTTCGTGCTTACAACTCTCGTTTTGCTACATTTGGTTCTTTGAGTTGTAACACTTAAACTCGATGGTCGTCTGCTACTTATCTGCCACTTTGTTTCGTGATGATAAATTCTGCATGTGCGACGATAAATTCCGCACTTAGATCATTCTGCATACGTCCATTTTCCATTATGCATGTCATTATCTTCATATACTTTCACATGCATAGTGGATTGTCATCATAAGTTGAAGTGGATCTCCACAAGTACAACCTGCCATGTGCATTTGCATTCCAAAAGCAAATTACCTATATGCACATCTTCAGGGGGAGCCCTTGCAACTTATGAAGACAATTCCTTATCCTTTACAATTTCACAGATTATATTCCCCGTTGAAAACTTCAACTGGTTTGTCATCAATCACCAAAAAGGGGGAGATTGTAAGTGCATCTAGTGCCACCCCTAGTTGGTTTTGGAGTATTGACGACAAACCTAGTTGAGGGACTAATGTGTTTGTGAGAATTGCAGGATAACACAGGTAGAAGTCCCTCATTGATTCGGTTTTCCTCCCAGAGATGACCCCTAAAAATGTATGAAGACATTGGAGTCAAAGGTGGTATATGAAGATATTCACATTGAAGACTATGACAAGAGAAGACACCACATGAAGCCTATGGAGCTCGAAGACTTAGATCTTTCGTAGTTCTTTTTCTTTTGTGTTGAGTCATAGGAACCACCGTACTGTTAAGTGGGGTCCAAGAGAACCAGTCAGACTGACTGAAGTGATGCCTAAACAAAAACCTATGTCTTCGAGTGAAGACTATGAGAGCGAATCTTGTCCAGAGTCGGACAAGTCAGCTTTGCTTGTAGCCCAAGTAAAATTGCCGTGTGAGTTTGAAATCTGACCGTTGGAACATGTGTTAGTTCCTTAGTGATCCAGGGTCATTTCGGACAAATCAGGTCGGGGTGCCAAGTGGCTCTAAATAGCCCACCCCCCACAACCATAAACGGCTGGCTGCTCAGATTGAGAGTACGACTTTTGTCATTTGAGAGCAACCCACCTTGAAGCCTTTAAGAGAGAATTCCTTGCGAGGATAAAGCCCTAACCACCCAGAGCCAGAGAGAATTGGGCATCACTTAAGTCTTCTTGTCTTTGTGATCTGAAGACTTATTACACTTGAGGACTGTGCATCCTCCAGCCGGTTAGGCGTCGCGTTCTGAGCATCCAAGAGACATTGTGGACGGTGAACAAAGTCTGTGAAGGTTTGGGAGTCTACCTTGAAGACTTACCAGAGTGATTGGGCGAGGTCTGTGTGACCTTAGCTCAAGGGGAATACGGTGAGGACTGGGTGTCCTGAGCTGCGTGTTCAGGACTGGGTGTCCGGGACTGTGTGTCCTAAGGTTTAAATACCTAGCCGCCCCAACCAGACATACAGTTGTCACAACAACTGGAACTGGTCCAACAAATCATTGTCTTCAATGAGTCACTGGTTTCATCTTCCCTTCCCTTTACTTACTGTTGCTCCTTGTGAAGCCATTGTATGTTTGCACTATCTTTTGTCTTCACTGAGTGACTGCATGTTCTATATGGCTTCATAATATCTTCCTACCTGATCCTTACTACATTGCTGCTATTAAGTCATTGTGCTTTCACTTCATTGAATACTTGACTATGGCTTGTCTAGTGTAGTCTACCTTCCGCTGCATGGTAATAGGTTTATTTCTATCGTTTGTCTTCATAACTTCCACGTTTTGAAGACTTCCATAAAAATCGCCTATTCACCCCCCCTCTAGTCGATATAACGCACTTTCACTATGCCGACTCGGGGACACTTCGTATGTCTTGTGCACTGCCTTGTACATGATGGTGCTGTACGATCGAGCCCATGTAGGCCCCACCACGAAAACTTCAGGCGAAATCTCAATCATATGTTTGTTCCGGCTTACTCTGCAAGCCAATCCTTTGTTTTGTTTTGAGTTGTGGTATTCGAGTTGCTTCAATGTCAAATGTTGATTCCATACCTTCCTGAAATAGTGTTCTTATACTCCGATGTGAACACCAATCCTTCTTGATCATCGAGATTGTCATCTAAATTCCTTCTCTACCGGCGTGTTTCTCGTCAAGTGGATCCGATCACTTAAACATTTGCAAGATCCAATCTCAGTTCTTTTCAACGGTGTTCATTTCATTCATCCCAAATTGCCTTTGTTTTCCCTCCCTCCCACCCTTTTCTTCAAGGAACCAGATTTCTTATTCAAGTATCATTTTATTGTTGTGAAGCCTCTCCATTCTTTTCTTCATGTTCTTATCCAGTGATTCTCATGAAGATTCTAATGGAGCTTCAAGTTCGTCATTCCTCATTCCTTTTCTTCTCTGGTGGTTTCAAGTCAAGCTTTGTTGCCATATCTTTTCCTCGTTTCAATGCTTACTTATGCCAGTGCACCTCTTAATCTTCCCCGCTTGCCATTCAATTATTCCGGAGTGCTGAAGATATCTCGAAGATTCGTGTTTTCCACTCTACATTCGTTCAAGCTCTTTCGAGGATGTTATCTCATTCAAGTCATCTAATTCAACCGATGCTTTCTCCTTTTCAAGTAATCTTTTCAACGGTGTTTTTCTTTCGAGTGGGCCCTAACCCACAGGTCTTTTCCCAGGATCTTACCTGACTCTTCTTATTTTATCGGAGCTATTCTAAAATTTATTTCGAAGTTTGACGTAAGAATGAATTATCATCAGTCAAATGCCTTCTCCAAGATCGTTTTCGATTTCTTCATTGTTGGCTCTACCTCTTCGCTTTTCATTCTCCCAGAGTATCTCAACAATTCTTGGTGGTGTTCCTCGTCGTCATTCTCGGATTTGAAGACCGAAGAAGATTTTCTCTCAATCTTATTCTTGCCTCTTCAGGATTCATGGTGCTAGCTTTATACCATTCTCTCATAATTATTTTCGGTTGTGAGAATTCTTTTCACCTATCCGGAGAAATTCAGGAGCCTTTTCAGTTTGTTCATCCAGAGCCCATCATCTAATATTTATTCATTCTCAGCTTTCAGCTATGGTTCTCCAAATCTTACCGGTGCTTCGTTCAAGTATTTCTCCAATCAGCTCGTGATCTCTTCGTTTTCATATATTTATTTTACCTCAAGTATCTTCATTCATTCTCCAATTCTTTCCGGTGAATTGTGCCTTTGTTACTTTCATTTTCAACTCTTATGGTGGTTCGCTCAAGATCTCTTCCTTGGTTGTCATACTAATTCTTTCGTTGTTTTTCTTTCCTACCGGTGACTTGTTGAAGACTTTCTCAAGTTGGCGCTATATCTATCATAATCCTTTCTATGAGAATAAGTAGTATGCCAAATCCGTTGCTTGTCAGCAATTAAATAGTTGAAGGATACGCATAACATAATTCTTATTCTTGTTCCATCCAAGTGATTAATTCCTTTTTCCGGAGTGGTTCATCATATCATATTCTCAGTTCGAGATGCTTTATCTTTTCTTTCCCGGAGTTCCAAGCTCTAATTATCACGGAGATCCATCTAAATCATCGCAAGGCTTCACCTTGTGTTTTCAACTTCTTTTTCCTTCCGTTTGATCATTCTTTTGTTTAACGGAGTTCTTCATGGAGGTTCTACATGATGGTTCATCAAGGATTTATTTCCTTCTCGAAGTTTTCATCGAGATTCTTTTAAGGAGCTCAAGCATTCTTCTTCTTGTAATCCGGAGTGCAATTCTTTCTTCTGTACCATTGGAGGTGGTATTATGTCATTCTTGATAATTTGAGTTCATGTTTTCATGATTCACATGTTGTCATGAATGAGATATTTTAAATCCATCAATCTCGTCATTGAAGTTATCTTGGGGTATATTTCACCTAAAGCCTTCCCTAAGGATTGTTGCTATAATGGTGCTCATATAGGATCCAAGTTCTTCACATATCCTTCCGGTGATAAGTTTTTCGTCTCCTTGTTCATTCCAATCCAATTCTTTCCCGTGAGTGGCAGATTGTCACCTCATAATTTTGAGATGTATTTCATAAGACCATATCAAGCTTATTCTTTTCGTTGCCAGTTTTCCAACAACTCCGTTCTAGCCTTTGTTGTAAGCATGCCCCCTCAAGACCTTGTTTCCCTTCGTTCACTTCATTCCATTCTTACTTTTGTTCCGAAGGCATTGTGATGTTGCTCTCTTCAACCCATCTTGTTTTGTCAGGATCATGTTCTTTTCATGCTTATCCTTTAACCGGAGTGTGTGCCCGCTGTTCAAGTTCTTTCATTTTATCAAGTCTTTCATCTCTTTTAACCGGAGTGCTTTCAACATTGTTCTTCTTCGTTGTATTTTTTTCTTTTAATTTGTCCAGCCTTTTCAAGGTTCTTTGGGTTCACTCGCTTGTCAAAGAAGCAACTTAGTTTTACCTCTTCTCTTTGTCTTCCGTTTTTCCCTCCGGTGCCATTCTAGATCTCGGGACGAGATCCTCTCGTAGTGGTGGAGTGTTCTAACGCCCCGTGACCGATGTGCCAGGTGTCGTCCAGTTATTCGCTGTTGTTGCCTTGTCATTGCTTGCGTGTCATGCATTGCATATCATGTCATCATGTGCATTTCATTTGCATACGTGTTCGTCTCATGCGTCCGAGCATTTTCCCCGTTGTCAGTTTTGCATTCCGGCGCTTCGTTCTCCTCCGGTGGTCATTTCTATCTTCTTCTCGTGTGTGGAGAATAAACATTTCCGGATTGGACCAAGACTTGCCAAGCGGCCTTGGTTTACTACTGGTAGACCGCCTGTCAAGTTTCGTACCATTTGGACTTCGTTTGATGCTCCAACGGTTAACCGAGGGACCGAAAAGGCCTCGTGTGTGTTGCAGCCCAACACCCCTCCAAGTTGGCCCAAAACCCACCAAAAACCTCTCCATCATCTAGAACGTTCGATCATGATCGCGTGGCCACAAACCGCACCTCATTTGGACTCTCCTAGCTCCCTCTATGCCTATTTATACATCACCCTCCCATAAATTCGCGGATCCCCTTCGTCCAAACCCTAGTCTTCATCCACCTCCTGACGCCGGACAGTGTCCATCCCAATCAGACGTGTCCGCATCGCCGCGCTGGACCTATCGGTGTGCGCCACGTGTCCGCCGCTGGCCTCTCTCTCCTCCCACCGCCGCCGCGGCCCACGGAGCCCATCCGGGGCCTGCGCGGGCCCAGATCCGCCGCCGCCTGGCGCGCCAACCGCCGCCGCCTGCGCGAGGCCCAAGCCCGAGCGCCGCCGGCTTCTCCGCCGCCGTCAGCCTCCGTTGCCTCGCCGGCGAGCGCCGCCATCGCCGGCGGCCCGCACCTCACTGCTGCTCCGACCACCTTAGCCCGCCTCCGCCGCCGCCATGTGCCTCGCCCCGCCGCCGCTCGTCACGGATCCGGTCGGGCCGGACCGGATCCGGTGACCTCGAGCCCCACCGCCGTCTCTCCTCGCGCTCCGGTGCTAACTCCGGCGAAGATCCCGCCGCCTCGGTTCGCGCGCTGCCAAAACCCTAGATCTGGAGGTGGTTATTTCGGCCAACTCCTGAGATTCCAGTTTCAAATGCACATGTTCATCGCATCGTAACTTTGCATCCATAGCTCTTATTCATGCATATAGCATATCAAAATGTTCGTCTCAGAGAGTACATCATTTCATCTCATTGCATAATTTTCATTTGAGTTCATCTGGATGCCCGAAATGCTGTTGGAAGAGTGCTATTTGAGATAATTGCCAGATCTGCTGATCCAATTAGCTTTTTGTCATTTTTGCCATGATTATTGTGTGCATGATATGCCCCTGAGCTCTACATATGTTTTGTTATATGCTTTGTCATCTTTCCAAAGGTGCCATCCATGTATTGTTGTGATGTGTGTGGTGACTAGCACAAGCTTGCAAAGTGATGCATCTGTTAATGCTGATTTCAGGGACTTAGCAATTCCACCAAGTCCTCGAACTGTTCTTATCAATATGCCATATGTTCATGTTGTTTCCTAGTCATCCATGCATCTTTTGAGGATGATCAGTAAGGATGTTTTGTTAATCTTGTAGTGCTCTATCCATCCCTGTCTTTGTTTGCAATTATGGAGCACCCTAGCTTGAGTCAATCGAGCTCTACTTTTGCTATTTCAGGAATCTGGGCAGATTGTCTACTTGTTAGCGATTTTGCCGAGGATGTTGTAGTTGATCCGTGCATGCTATGTTATTGTTCTTGCCATGCCTAGCTTGTATTTTGTGTATTCTTGATGGGTGCATGCTTAGATTATCATGCCTTGCTCTGTAGTGAGTGCATCGAGCTCGTAAACATGCCTACTTGATATCTGATTTGCATGCTCCAGTTTTTCACCAAGTCTGTAATCTGATTATGTTTTTGCCATGTTCACATGCTTGCAATTGTATTTTCCGATCCCTTTTGGCTCAAGGTCACTAAGCGACTTTTGTTAAGCTCTTTGAGTAGCTCCATGCCATGCCTTGCTTTACCATGTTAAGGTCCTGTAGCATATAGTTTTTATGCTCCAAAGTGTGCTACCTGATCTGAAATTCCAAGCTTGTGTTAATTTCACTAAGTCTGAAATCTGTTTACCGTTTGCATTTTTGACATGCTTGTTTGAACCTGTTAATGGCTGAATTGGCCATAGCTCAGTGTTCATCTTTCGTCAAGCATTATGAGTGGATCTCTGCCATGTATTTTGTTGCCATGTTTGAGTGTTGTAGCATAATTATCTTGTTGCATTTATATGGCTACTTGCTGTTTATCGCAGACCGGTGCCATATTTGTTTCGCTTGCCATTTCCAAACCGTGCCTCTGATTCCGGTGTTCTTTATATCATTTTCAAGCGTAATCATCTCACCTTTCCAGTGGAACACTTGGATTTCCAAGTTCAGGCCAGGTTCATTCATTCCGTGGCAAATCATGCATATGCATCGCATACCGCATCCCGCATATCATACCATGTTCTTGTGTTGGTTGTTTACTATGTTGTGTGCTTCCTTTCCGGGTGTTTGCTTCTTCGGGTTGGTTCCGGTAATGTCGTGTTTGTGAGGACCTGTTCGTCTGAGTCCGTTTGTCTTCTTCATGGACTCGTTCTTCTTCCTTGCGGGATTTCAGGCAAGATGATCATACCCTCGAAATCACTTCTATCTTTGCTTGCTAGATACTTGCTCTTTTGCTATACCTATGATGTGATACCTACCACTTGATTATCATGCCTCCTATATTGTTGAACCAAGCCTCTAACCCACCTTGTCCTAGCAAACCGTTGATTGGCTATGTTACCGCTTTGCTCAGCCCCTCTTATAGCGTTGGTAGTTGCAGGTGAAGATGAAGTTTGTTCCTTGTTGGGACATGGAGATGCTGTTCCTTGTTGGAACATGTTTACTTGTTGGGATATCACAATATCTCTTATTTAATTAATGCATCTATATACTTGGTAAAGGGTGGAAGGCTCGACCTTATGCCTGGTGTTTTGTTCCACTCTTGCCGCCCTAGTTTTCGTCATATCAGTATTATGTTCCTGGATTTTGCGTTCCTTACGCGGTTGGGCTATTATGGGAACCCCTTGACAGTTTGCCTTGATTAAAACTCCTCCAGCAATGCCCAACATTGGTTTTACCATTCGCCACCTAGCCTTTTCTTTCCCTTGGGTTCTGCAGACTCAAGGGTCATCATTATTTTAAACCCCCCCGGGCCAGTGCTCCTCTGAGTGTTGGTCCAAACTAGAGTCCTGTGCAGCCCCCTCGGGGAAACTCGAGGTTTGGTTTTAGTTGTATGGAGAGCTCATCTGAGTGTGCCCTGAGAACGAGATATGTGCAGCTCCTATCGGGATTTGTCGGCACATTCGGGCGGTGTTGCTGGATTTGTTTTAACTTTTCGAAGTGTCTTGTAGAACCGGGATACCGAGTCTGATCGAAATGTCTCGGGAGAAGGTATATCCTTCGTTGACCATGAGAGCTTGTCATGGGCTAAGTTGGGACTCCCCTGCAGGGATTTGAACTTTCGAAAGCCGTGCCCGCGGATATGGGTAGATGGGAATTTGTTAATGTCCGGTTGTAGAAGACCTGAAGATGACCTTAATTAAAATGCACCAACCGCGTGTGTAACCGTGATGGTCTCTTTCCGGCGGAGTTCGGGAAGTGAACACGGTGTTGGAGTTATGCTTGACGTAGGTTGTTCTAGGATCACTTCTTGATCATACTTTTATCGACTGTGCTTTGCCTTCTCTTCTCGCTCTCATTTGCGTATGTTAGCCACCATATATGCTAGTCGCTTGCTGCAGCTCCACCTCATACATTTTACCTTACCCATAAGCTTAAATAGTCTTGATCGCGAGGGTGCGAGATTGCTGAGTCCCCGTGGCTCACAGATACTTCCAAAACCAGCTTGCAGGTGCCGTTGAACCGTGAAGATGACGCAACCAAGCTCAAGGAGGATCTCGATGAAGATCTTGTCCTTTGTGTTGCTTCGTTCTAGTTGATCAGTAGTGGAGCCCAGTTGGGGTCGATCGGGGACCTTGTCGCATTTGGGGTTCTTCTTTTATTTTGGTTCCGTAGTCGGACCTTGATTGTATCTGGTTGATGTAATGCTTTATTCATGTAATTGTGTGAAGTGGCGATTGTAAGCCAACTATGTATCTTTTTCCCTTATGTATTACATGGGTTGTGTGAAGATTACCTCACTTGCGACATTGCTTTCAATGCGGTTATGCCTCTAAGTCGTGCTTCGACACGTGGGAGATATAGCCGCGTCGAGGGTTTTACAAGTTGGTAATCAGAGCCTTCCCCGACCTTAGGAGCCCCATTGCTTGATCGAATTAGCGGATGAGTTGAGTCTAGAAAAATGTTTTGGGTCATTTAGGATTATATATATCGGAGAGTTTAGGAATTCTTTTACTCCCCAGTCCCTTCATCGCTCTGGTAAGGCATCCTGACGTAGAGTTTTGACTCTTCTCTTCTCAAATTTCACTAAAAAAATTTAGGATCACGCGGGTATCTTGGAATCGTTCCAATGGTTTTGTGATGAGAACATTGTTCTTGGTGCCTCCTGTCATTTAAGGGTTGTGGCAGTGTCCCGGGGAGTTGAGCTCTGAGGTGTTGTCATCACAATTTTATCGTTGCAGTTCTGGAATACCTGAGTTTAGTACGCCGACATCGAAAATCTCTTTTATGCAGTTGTTGGTGAGATAACCTCGACGCCACCCAGTACTGGGGCGGGAGTTCGGGAGTATTGCCATAACTTGTATAATGGATTCTTTTCGAAGGTTGAGGTAGACGATTTCCGATGGTTTCTTGGTTATGTGTTGAAGGATGGATACAGCTGGATGTAGGATTTGCTAGTTTTGGGTGAGATATTATGCTTCCCCTGTATCCCCAACACCTGATTCCATAACTTGGAAAATTTCGGGAGTTTCATAAGTGGGAATTCAAGTAGCTCTTAGGATATCTTTCCGACAGATGTATGATATGAAATTGGGGTTCGACGTCTAGTGGTCCGCCTATTCACGGTTGGTTTTACAGTGGTCTCGTTGTGTCTTAAAGAGTCCTTGGCTATGCCGACTCGGGGACGCTTCGTATGTC
Source organism: Triticum dicoccoides (assembly GCF_002162155.2). Lineage (NCBI taxonomy): Eukaryota > Viridiplantae > Streptophyta > Magnoliopsida > Poales > Poaceae > Triticum > Triticum dicoccoides. The sequence goes on from NC_041384.1 coordinate 165,020,766, forward strand.
ATGTGCACTGCCTTGTACATGATGGTGATGTACGATCGAGCCCGTGTAGGCCCCACCACGAAAACTTCGGACGAAATCTCTATCATATGTTTGCTCTGGTTTATTCTACAAGCCAATCCTTGTTTTGCTTAGAGTTGTGGTATTCGAGTTGCTTCGAAGTCAAATGTGGATTCCATACCTTTCCTAAATGGTGTTCTCATACTCCGATGTGAATACTAATCCTTCTGGATAATCGAGATTGTTTTTGTAAATCCTTTTTAACCGGTGTGTCTCTCTTCAAGTGGATCCGATCACTTCAACATTCGCAAGATCAAGTATTAGTTCTTTGCAAGGGTGTTTGTTTCATTCGTCTCCAAGTTGCCTTTGTTTTCCCGCCCACCCTCCCTTTTCTTCAAGGACCCAGATTTCTTAATCACTATCCATTTTATTGATGTAAGTCTCTCCATTCTTTTTCCTTCCTGTTTTTTTACCCGGTGTTTCTCATGAAGATGCTCTACTCGTTCGTCATTCTTCATTCTTTTCATCTCTGGTGGTTTCAAGTCAAGTTTTATTGATCATATCCTCTCCTCGTTTCAATACCTTCTCATGTTAGTGCACCTCATATTCATTCACTTCTCGCTATTTAATTGTTCCGGAGTGCTCAAGATATCTCGAAGATTCGTGTTGTCCACTCTGCATTCATTCAAGATCTTTCGAGATTGTTATCACATTCAAATTATTTAATTCAACCGGCGTAATCTCTCCTTCAAATCGTTCAACGGTGTATCTTTTGAGTGGGCCCTAACCCACAGGTCTTTTCCCAGGATCTTACCTGACTCTTCTTATTTTCCCGGCGCTACTCTCAAATTCTTTTCCAAGTTTGATGTAAGAATGATGTATCATCAGTCAAATGTCTTTCTCCAAGATCGCTTAAATTCTTTTCATCACTGGTTCAACTTTTCTATTCTTCTTTATTCCGGAGTGTCTCAACAATTTGGTGGTGTTTCTCATCGTCATTCTCAGATTTTGAAGACCGAAGAAGAGTTTCTTTTAAATCTTTCCCCATTCTCTGCCATCCTCCCATAATTGTTTCGGTTGTGAGAATTTCTTTTCACCCATCCGGAGTAATTCAGAGTATTTTCAATTTGATTCTCCGAAGGCCATCATTTCAAGATTATTCATTCTAGCTTTCAGCTCTCATCCTCCTAATTTTACTAGTGCATCGATCAAATATCCATTAGTCAGTGCATGATCTCTTCGTTCTCTCATATATAAATTCTCTCAAGCATCTTCATTCATTTGCTAATTCTTCCCAGTGTTTCTTCATGGTTTATTCGTTCTTTTTCAATTCTTACGGTGGTTCGTTCAAGAGTTTTCTTCCTTCGTGTATCATATCTATACATTCGTGCTTTTCAAATTCTACGGGTGGTTCGTTGAAGACCTTCTCAAGTTTTGCGCTATATCTCTCTTAATCTTTCTACGAGGATAAGTAGTATGCCAAATCCGTTGCTTGTCATCAATTAAAATTGGTGAAGGATACGCATAACGTAATTCTTATTCTTATTTCATCCAAGTGATTAATTACTTTTTTTTGGAGTGGTTCATCGTATCATATTCTCAGTTTGAGATGCCTTATCTTTTCTTTCCCGGAGTTCCAAGCTCTAATTATCACGGAGATCCATCTAAATCATTGCAAGGATTCACCTTGTGTTTTCAATCCCTCTTTCTTGTTATGCTTTTCTTACCGGAGTTTCTTCATGGAGGCTATACATGATGGTTCATCAAGGATTTATTTCCTTCTTGAAGCGTTCTTCAAGATTCTTTTCTAAGGAGCTTAAGTTTCTTCATCTTGCAATCAGGAGTGCAATTCTTTCTACCATATTATTGGAGATGGTATTATGTCATTCTCGATAATTTGAGTTCTTGTTTCATGTTTCACAAGTTATAGAGAATGAGGTATTTTAAATCCATCAACCTCTTCGTTGGAGTTATCTTGGGTTATATTTCACCTAAAGTTTTCCCTAAGGATTGTTGCTATTATGGTGCTTATAATTGACCCAAGTTCTTCATTTGTCCTTCCGGTGAATAGTTTCTCGTCTCCTTGTCATATATACCCAATCAAATCTTTTCCGTGAGTGGCAAGTTGTAACCTCATAATGTTGAGATGCCTTCTATAATCCCACTTCAAGTTTGGCCTTCCGTTGTTGGTGTTCTAACAACTCCGTTCGACCCTTCTCCTAAAGATGCCTTTTCAAGCTATTTTGTGGCACAAGTTGGCATTTTCTTCTCAATTCTCCTATTTCAATTATCTATCTTCTATTCTTCAGTTCCGGAGGCATTATGATGTTGCTCTCCTCAACCCATCTTCTCGGATTGTCAGGACCATGTTTTGATCATGCGTATCCTTTTAACCGGAGTATTGTGTCCCTTTTCTCAAGCTCTTTCATTTTATCAAGTCTTTCATCTCTTTTAAACCGGAGTGCTGTCTGAGATATTTCTTACCCCTTGTTCCATTCATTCAATAGTTACGGAGACAGTGTATTGTGATTCCATCAAGTATCTTCTCATCTTATCAAGTTCTTATTTAATTTCTTTTCTTTTCAATCAGAGTGCTGCCCGAAGTTGTTCTCCCTTGTTCCTCTTTTCTAACGGAGTGTTTTCAGCTTCGATCATCTCCGTTGTTTTCTTTACTCAAAATGGCTTAACCTTTGCAAGGTTCTTTGGTTTCACTCATTGGTCAAAGAAGCAACTTAGTTTTCTCTTCTCTTTCTCTTCCGTTTTCCCTCCGGTGCCATTCTAGATCTCGGCACGAGATCCTCTCGTAGTGGTGGAGTGTTGTAACGCCCTGAGACCGATGTGCCAGGTGTCGTCCAGTTATTCATTGTTTTTGCCTTGTCATTGCTTGCGTGTCATGCATTGCATTGTTGGAAATATGCCCTAGAGGCAATAATAAAAGTATTATTATTATATTTCCTTGTTCATGATAATTGTCTTTTATTCATGCTATAACTGTATTATCCGGAAATCGTAATACACGTGTGAATATATAGACCACAGTATGTCCCTAGTGAGCCTCTAGTTGACTAGCTCGTTGTGATCAACAGATAGTCATGGTTTCCTGGCTATGGACATTGGATGTCGTTGATAACGGGATCACATCATTAGGAGAATGATGTGATGGACAAGACCCAATCCTAAGACTAGCACAAAAGATCGAGTAGTTCATTTGCTAGAGCTTTGCGAATGTCAAGTATCTCTTCCTTTGACCATGAGATCGTATAACTCCTGGATACCGTAGGAGTGCTTTGGGTGTATCAAACGTCACAACGTAACTGGGTGACTATAAAGGTGCACTACAGGTATCTCCGAAAGTATCTATTGTTTTATGCGGATCGAGACTGGGATTTGTCACTCCGTGTAAACGGAGAGGTATCTCTGGGCCCACTCGGTAGGACATCATCATATGCGCAATGTGACCAAGGATTTGATCACGGGATGATGTGTTACGGAACGAGTAAAGTGACTTGCCGATAACGAGATTGAACAAGGTATTGGATACCGACGATCGAATCTCGGGCAAGTAAAATACCGCTAGACAAAGGGAATTGAATACGGGATTGATTAAGTCCTTGACATCGTGGTTCATCCGATGAGATCATCGTGGAACATGTGGGAGCCATCATGGGTATCCAGATCCCGCTGTTGGTTATTGACTGGAGAACATCTCGGTCATGTCTGCATGTCTCCCGAACCCGTAGGGTCTACACACTTAAGGTTCGATGACGCTAGGGTTGTATAGGAAGCTTGTATGTGGTTACCGAATGTTGTTCGGAGTCCCGGATGAGATCCCGGACATCACGAGGAGTTCCAGAATGGTCCGGAGGTAAAGATTTATATATAGGAAGTCCTGTTTCGGCCATCGGGACAAGTTTCGGGGTCATCGGTATTGTACCGGGACCACCGGAAGGGTCCCGGGGGCCCACCGGGTGGGGCCACCTGCCCCGGGGGGCCACATGGGCTGTAGGGGGTGCGCCTTGGCCTACATGGGCCAAGGGCACCAGCCCCAAGAGGCCCATGCGCAAGGAAACTTGGAGAGGGAAGAGTCCTAAAGGGGGAAGGCACCTCCGAGGTGCCTTGGGGAGGATGGACTCCTCCCCATCCTTAGCCGCACCCCTTCCTTGGAGGAGGGGGCAAGGCTGCGCCCTCCCCCTCTCCCTTGGCCCTATATATAGTGGGGAAAAGGAGGAGCAATCATACCTAAGGCCTTTGGTTGCCTCCCTCTCCCTCCCGTGACACATCTCCTCTCCCGTAGGTGCTTGGCGAAGCCCTGCAGGATTGCCACGCTCCTCCATCACCACCACGCCGTTGTGCTGCTGCTGGATGGAGTCTTCCTCAACCTCTCCCTCTCTCCTTGCTGGATCAAGGCGTGGGAGACGTCACCGGGCTGTACGTGTGTTGAACGCGGAGGTGCCGTCCGTTCGGCACTAGGATCATCGGTGATCTGAATCACGACGAGTACGACTCCATCAACCCCGTTCACTTGAACGCTTCCGCTTAGCGATCTACAAGGGTATGTAGATGAACTCTCCTCTCCTTCTACTCGTTGCTGGTCTCTCCATAGATAGATCTTGGTGTTACGTAGGAAAATTTTGAATTTCTGCTACGTTACACAACAGTGGCATCATGAGCTAGGTCTATTGCGTAGATTCTATGCACGAGTAGAACACAAAGTAGTTGTGGGCGTTGATTTTGTTCAATATGCTTGCCGTTACTAGTCTTATCTTGATTCGGCGGCATCGTGGGATGAAGCGGCCCGGACCGACCTTACACGTACTCTTACGTGAGACTGGTTCCACCGACTGACATGCACTAGATGCATAAGGTGGCTAGCGGGTGTCTGTCTCTCCTACTTTAGTCGGATCGGATTCGATGAAAAGGGTCCTTATGAAGGGTAAATAGCAATTGGCATATCACATTGTGGTCTTTGCGTAGGTAAGAAACGTTCTTGCTAGAAACCCATAGCAGCCACGTAAAACATGCAAACAACAATTAGAGGACGTCTAACTTGTTTTTGCAGGGTATGCTATGTGATGTGATATGGCCAAAAGGATGTGATGAATGATATATGTAATGTATGAGATTGATCATGTTCTTGTAATAGGATTCACGACTTGCATGTCGATGAGTATGACAACCGGCAGGAGCCATAGGAGTTGTCTTTATTTTTTGTATGACCTGCGTGTCATTGAAGAACGCCATGTAAACTACTTTACTTTATTGCTAAACGCGTTAGTCATAGAAGTAGAAGTAGTCGTTGGCGTGACAACTTCATGAAGACACGATGATGGAGATCATGATGATGGAGATCATGGTGTCATGCCGGTGACAAGATGATCATGGAGCCCCGAAGATGAAGATCAAAGGAGCTATATGATATTGGCCATATCATGTCACTACTCTATTTGATTGCATGTGATGTTTATCATGTTTATGCATCTTGTTTGCTTAGAACGACGGTAGTAAATAAGATGATCCCTTACAAAATTTCAAGAAGTGTTCTCCCCTAACTGTGCACCGTTGCTACAGTTCGTCGTTTCGAAGCACCACGTGATGATCGGGTGTGATAGATCCTTACGTTCACATACAACGGGTGTAAGACAGTTTTACACAGCAAAAACATTTAGGGTTAACTTGACGAGCCTAGCATGTACAGACATGGCCTCGGAACACGGAGACCGAAAGGTCGAGCATGAGTCGTATAGAAGATACGATCAACATGAAGATGTTCACCGGCGTTAACTAGTCCGTCTCACGTGATGATCGGACACGGCCTAGTTGACTCGGATCATGTAATCACTTAGATGACTAGAGGGATGTCTATCTGAGTGGGAGTTCATAAGATGAACTTAATTATCCTGAACATAGTCAAAAGACCTTTTGCAAATTATGTCGTAAGCTCGCGCTTTAGTTCCACTGTTTAGATATGTTCCTAGAGAAAATATAGTTGAAAGTTGATAGTAGCGATTATGCGATCAGTAGAAAGCTTATGTCCTTAATGCACTGCTCAGTGTGCTGAACCCCAAACGTCGTTTGTGGATGTTTCGAACATCGAACATACACGTTTTGATAACTACGTGATAGTTCAGTTAAATGGTTTAAGTAGAGGCACCAAAGACGTTTTCGAAACGTCGCAGAACATATGAGATGTTTCGAGGGCTGAAATTGGGATTTCAAGCTCGTGCCCACGTCAAGAGGTATAAGACCTCCGACGATTTTCTTAGCCTGCAAACTAAGGAGAGAAGCTCAATTGTTGAGCTTGTGCTCAGATTGTCTGAGTGCAACAATCACTTGAATCAAGTGGGAGTTGATCTTCCAGATGAGATAGTGATGTTTCTCCAAAGTCATTGCCACCAAGCTGCTAGAGCTTCGTGAAGAACTATAACATATCAGGGATAGATAAGATGATCCTTGAGGTATTCGCATTGTTTGACACCGCGAAAGTAGAAATCAAGAAGGAGCATCAATTGTTGATGGTTGATGAAACCACTAGTTTCAAGAAGGGCAAGGGAACAAAGGGATACTTCATGAAACGGCAATTCAGCTGCTGCTCAAGTGAAGAAACCCAAGGTTGAACCCAAACCCGAGACTAAGTGCTTCTGTAATAAGGGGAACAACCACTGGAGCAGCATTACCCTAGATACTTGGTAGATGAGAAGGCTGGCAAGGTCGATAGAAGTATATTGGATATACATTATGTTAATGTGTACTTTACTAGTACTCCTAGTAGCACCAGGGTATTAGATACCGGTTCGGTTGCTAAGTATTAGTAACTCGAAATAAAAGCTACGGAATAAAAGGAGACTGGCTAAAGGTGAGCTGACGATATGTGTTGGAAGTGTTTCCAAGTTTGATGTGATCAAACATCGCACGCTCCCTCTACCACCGAGATTGGTGTTTGCGTTGAGCATAGACATGATTGGATTATGTCTATCGCAATACGGTTATTCATTTAAAGAGAATAATGGTTACTCTATTTATTTGAATAATACCTTCAATGGTCTTGCACCTAAAGGAATGGTTTATTGAATCTCGATCGTAGTGATACACATTTTCATGCCAAAAGATATAAGATAGTAATGATAGTTCCACTTACTTGTGGCACTGCCATGTAAGTCATATTGGTTTAAAACGCATGAAGAAGCTCCATATTGATGGATCTTTGGGCTCACTCGTTTTTGAAAAGTTTGAGACATGCGAACCATGTCTATTGGTGTATATGCATGAAGAAACTCCATGCAAATGGATCGTTCGGACTCACTTGATTTTGAATCACTTGAGATATGCAAATCATACCACATGGCCAAGATGACTGAAAAGCCTCATTTTCAGTAAGATGGAACAAGATAGCAACTTGTTGGAAGTAACACATTTTGATGTGTGTAGTCCAATGAGTGCTGAGGCATGCAGTGAATATCATTATGTTCTTACTTCACAGATGATTCGAGTAGATGTTGTATATATATTTACTTGATGAAACACAAGTCTGAATTATTGAATGGTTCAAGTAATTTCAGAGTGAAGTAGAAGATCATTGTGACAAGAGGATAAAATGTCTATGATATGATCATAGAGATGAATATCTGAGTTACGAGTTTTGGCACACAATTAAGACATTGTGGAAATTGTTTCGCAATTAATACCGCCTGGAACACCATAGTGTAATGGTGTGTCCGAACATCATAGTTGCACCCTATTGGATATGGTGCATGCCATGATGTCTCTTATCGAATTACCGCAATTGTTCATGGGTTAGGCATTAGAGACGACCACATTCACTTTAAATAGGGCACCGCGTAATTCCGATGAGATGACACCGTATGAATTATGGTTTAGAGAAACCTAAGTTGTCGTTTCTTAAAAGTTTGGGGCTGCGACGCTTATATGAAAAAGTTTCAGGTTGATAAGCTCGAACCCAAAGCGGATAAAATGCATCTTCATAGGAAACCCAAAACAGTTGGGTATACCTCCTAATTCAGATCCGAAAGCAATATGGATTGTTTCTAGAATCGGGTCTTTTCTCGAGGAAAAGTTTCTCTCGAAAGAATTGAGTGGGAGGATGGTGGAAACTTGATGAGGTTATTGAACTGTCTCTTCAACTAGTGTGTGGCAGGGCACAGGAAGTTGTTCCTGTGGCACCTACACCAATTGAAGTGGAAGCTTATGATATTGATCATGAAACTTCGGATCAAGTCACTACCAAACCTCGTAGGATGACAAGGACACGTACTACTTTGGAGTGGTACGGTGATCCTGTCTTAAAAGTCATGTTGCTAGACAACAATGAACCTACGAGCTATGGAGAAGCGATGGTGGGCCCAAATTCCGACAAATGGTTAGAAGCCATGAAATCCGAGATAGTATCCAAATATCAGAACAAAGCATGGACTTTGATGGACTTGCCCGATGATTGGCAATCCATTGAGATAAATGGATCTTTAAGAAGAAGACGGACGTGGATGGTAATGTCACCGTCCATGAAGCTCGACTTGTGGCGAAAAGTTTTTCACAAGTTCAAGGAGTTGACTACGATGAGATTTTCTCATCCGTAGCGATGCTTAAAGTCCGTCGGATTCATGTTAGCATTAGCTGTATTTATGAAATCTGGCAGATGGATATCAAAACGAGTTTCCTTACCAGTTTTCGTGAGGAAAGGTTGTATATAATACAATCAGAAAGTTTTTGTCGATCCTAAGGATGCTAAAAGGTATGCTAGCTCCAGCGATCCTTCTAAGGACTGGAGTGAGCATCTCGGAGTTGGAATGTATGCTTTGATGATGATCAAAGATTTTGGGTTTGTACAAAGTTTATGAGAAACTTGTATTTCCAAAGAAGTGAGTGGGAGCACTATAGAATTTCTGATGAGTATATGTTGTTGACATATTGATGATCAGAAATGATGTAGAATTTCTAGAAAGCATATAGGGTTATTTGAAAGGTGTTTTTCAATAGAAAACCTGGATTAAGCTACTTGAGCATTAAGCATCAAGATCTATAAGGATAGATCAAAACGCTTAATGGTACTTTCAAATGAGCACATACCTTGACATGATCTTGAAAGTATTCAAGATAGGATCAGTCAAAGAAGAAGTTCTTGCCTGAGTTGTAAGGTACGAAGTTAAGACTTAAAGCTCGACCACGGCAGAATAGAGAGAAAGGACGAAGGTCGTCCCCTATGCTTAAGACATAGGCTCTTCAGTATGCTATGCTGTGTACCGCACCTGAAGTGTGCCTTGCCATGAGTCAGTCAAGGGGTACAAGAGTAATCCAAGAATGGATCACATGACAGCGGTCAAAGTTATCCTTAGTAACTAGTGGACCAAGGAATTTTCTCGATTATGGAGGTGGTAAAAGAGTTCGTCGTAAAGGTTACGACGATGCAAGCTTGACACCTATCCGGATAGCTCTGAGTAGAGAGACCGGATACATATAATGGAGCAACAATTTAGAATAGCTCCAAGTAGAACAGTTATTTGGAACAGCTCCAAATAGAGCGTGGTAGCTGCATCTAGGAGATGACATAGAGATTTGTAAAGCACACATGGATCTGAAAGGTTCAGACCCGTTGACTAAAACCTCTCTCACAAGAAACATGATCAAACATAAAACTCATTGAGTGTTAATCACATAGTGATGTGAACTAGACTACTGACTCTAGTAAACTCCTGGGTATTAGTCACATGGCGATGTGACCTGTGAGTGTTAATCACATGGCGATGTGAACTAGATTATTGACTCTAGTGCAAGTGGGAGACTGTTGGAAATATGCCCTAGAGGCAATAATAAAAGTATTATTATTATATTTCCTTGTTCATGATAATTGTCTTTTATTCATGCTATAACTGTATTATCCGGAAATCGTAATACACGTGTGAATATATAGACCACAATATGTCCCTAGTGAGCCTCTAGTTGACTAGCTCGTTGTGATCAACAGATAGTCATGGTTTCCTGGCTATGGACATTGGATGTCGTTGATAACGGGATCACATCATTAGGAGAATGATGTGATGGACAAGACCCAATCCTAAGACTAGCACAAAAGATCGAGTAGTTCATTTGCTAGAGCTTTGCGGATGTCAAGTATCTCTTCCTTTGACCATGAGATCGTATAACTCCTGGATACCGTAGGAGTGCTTTGGGTGTATCAAACGTCACAACGTAACTGGGTGACTATAAAGGTGCACTACAGGTATCTCCGAAAGTATCTATTGTTTTATGCGGATCGAGACTGGGATTTGTCACTCCGTGTAAACGGAGAGGTATCTCTGGGCCCACTCGGTAGGACATCATCATATGCGCAATGTGACCAAGGATTTGATCACGGGATGATGTGTTACGGAACGAGTAAAGTGACTTGCCGATAACGAGATTGAACAAGGTATTGGATACCGACGATCGAATCTCGGGCAAGTAAAATACCGCTAGACAAAGGGAATTGAATACGGGATTGATTAAGTCCTTGACATCGTGTTTCATCCGATGAGATCATCGTGGAACATGTGGGAGCCATCATGGGTATCCAGATCCCGCTGTTGGTTATTGACCGGAGAACGTCTCGGTCATGTCTGCATGTCTCCCGAACCCGTAGGGTCTACACACTTAAGGTTCGATGACGCTAGGGTTATAAAGGAAGCTTGTATGTGGTTACCGAATGTTGTTCGGAGTCCCGGATGAGATCCCGGACGTCACGAGGAGTTCCGGAATGGTCCGGAGATAAAGATTTATATATAGGAAGTCCTGTTTCGGCCATCGGGACAAGTTTCGGGGTCATCGGTATTGTACCGGGACCACCGGAAGGGTCCCGGGGGCCCACCGGGTGGGGCCACCTGCCCCGGGGGGCCACATGGGCTGTAGGGGGTGCGCCTTGGCCTACATGGGCCAAGGGCACCAGCCCCAAGAGGCCCATGCGCAAGGAAACTTGGAGAGGGAAGAGTCCTAAAGGGGGAAGGCACCTCCGAGGTGCCTTGGGGAGGATGGACTCCTCCCCATCCTTAGCCGCACCCCTTCCTTGGAGGAGGGGGCAAGGCTGCGCCCTCCCCCTCTCCCTTGGCCCTATATATAGTGGGGAAAAGGAGGAGCAATCATACCTAAGGCCTTTGGTTGCCTCCCTCTCCCTCCCGTGACACATCTCCTCTCCCGTAGGTGCTTGGCGAAGCCCTGCAGGATTGCCACGCTCCTCCATCACCACCACGCCGTTGTGCTGCTGCTGGATGGAGTCTTCCTCAACCTCTCCCTCTCTCCTTGCTGGATCAAGGCGTGGGAGACGTCACCGGGCTGTACGTGTGTTGAACGCGGAGGTGCCGTCCGTTCGGCACTAGGATCATCGGTGATCTGAATCACGACGAGTACGACTCCATCAACCCCGTTCACTTGAACGCTTCCGCTTAGCGATCTACAAGGGTATGTAGATGAACTCTCCTCTCCTTCTACTCGTTGCTGGTCTCTCCATAGATAGATCTTGGTGTTACGTAGGAAAATTTTGAATTTCTGCTACGTTACCCAACATGCATATCATGTCATCATGTGCATTTCATTTGCATACATGTTCGTCTCATGCATCCGAGCATTTTCCCCGTTGTCCATTTTGCATTCTGGCGCTCCTATCTCCTCCGGTGGTCATTTCTACCTTCCTTTCGTGTGTGGAGGTTAAAAATTTCCGGATTGGACCGAGACTTGCCAAGCAGCCTTGGTGTACTACCGGTAGACCGCCTGTCAAGTTTCGTTCCATTTGGACTTCGTTTGATACTCCGACGGTTAACCGAGGGACCGAAAAGGCCTCGTGTGTGTTGCAGCCCAACAACCTTCCATTTTGGCCCAAAACCCACCTAAGCCTCCTCCATCATCCCGGTCGTTCGATCATGATCGCATGGCCGAAAACCACACCTCATTTGGACTCTCGTAGCTCCCTCTACCTATAAATATGTGATCCCCTCCGAAAATCCCGCAGTCCAAACCCTAGCCCCGCTCCTCTCGCGCCGCCGGACAAAAATACCCACGCCGGACATGTCCGCGCCGCCGTCCCCGACGAATCCGCCGCCGCCACGTCGCCATCTCCCTCCTCCCACCGCGCCGGCCACACGGGGCCCAGATCCGGCCCGCCCCGGGGCCGAACCAGGCTGCGACGGGCCCGTCTCGTCGCGCGCCCGAGGGCACCTTGCGCCGCGCCTCTCTCCACCGGCCCCGTGCCGCCCGCCGGCGACCGGCGCCTCGCCGGGACTCCACCGCGCCGCCCCGCTCGCCCCCAGCCACCACGCGCCGCCGCATCGCTTTCGTCCACCCCGCTGCCCCATGCCTCAGTGCCGCCACCTGGCTTCCCGCCGGCGAGCATCTCCGCCGCCTCGCCGCCCTAGCGCCACCGCGCCTGCGCCGCCTGTTTCGTTCTCCGCCGCCACCATTACGCCTCCCCGCGCCAGGTTTGGTTCCGGCTCGGGCTCGCCGCCCCCGACGCCGGCAGACCTCACCGGCCGGCGAGCGCGCCCGCCGCCCCTGCCTGAGGCCCGGATGCTCGCTGCCACACCCGCCGGGGCCTTCCGACGACCTCCTCTGCCGGATCCCGCACACCGCACCTCCCCGAGCGTCGTCTCCTCTGTCTCCGGCCCAACTCCGGCGAGGGATCCGGTCAACCTCGAGATCCGTGCCAAGAACCCTAGATCTGGGTGGGTAGATATCTCAAAGTCCTTTTTCCCAGTATTTTGTTTGGCCTTTTCATCGCATCATAATTCATCATCTGTGGCTCCGTTTTGAGCATATAGCATATCAAAAGTTCGTCTCAGAGAGTACATCATTTCATCTCATTGCATCATTTTCATTTGAGTTCATCTGGATGCCCGAAATGCTGTTGGAAGTGTGCTATTTGAGATAATTGCCAGATCTGCTGATCCAATTAGCGTTTTGTCATTTTTGCCATGATTATTGTGTAAATGATATGCCCCTGAGCTCTACATATGTTTTGTTATATGCTTTGTCATCTTTCCAAAGGTGCCATCCATGTATTGTTGTGATGTGTGTGGTGACTAGCACAAGCTTGCAAAGTGATGCATTTGTTAATGCTGATTTCAGGGACTTAGCAATTCCACTAAGTCCTCGAACTGTTCTTATCAATATGCCATATGTTCATGTTGTTTCCTAGTCATCCGTGCATCTTTTGAGGATGATCAGTAAGGATGTTTTGTTAATCTTGTAGTGCTCTATCCATCCCTGTCTTTGTTTGCAATTATGGAGCACCCTAGCTTGAGTCAATCGAGCTCTACTTTTGCTATTTCGGGAATCTGGGCAGATTGTCTACTTGTTAGCAATTTTGCTGAGGATGTTGTAGTTGATCCGTGCATGCTATGTTATTGTTCTTGCCATGCCTAGCTTGTATTTTGTGTATTCTTGATGGGTGCATGCTTAGATTATCATGCCTTGCTCTGTAGTGAGTGCATCGAGCTCGTAAACATGCCTACTTGATATCTGATTTGCATGCTCCAGTTTTTCACCAAGTCTGTAATCTGATTATGTTTTTGCCATGTTCACATGCTTGCAATTGTATTTTCTGATCCCTTTTGGCTCAAGGTCACTAAGCGACTTTTGTTAAGCTCTTTGAGTAGCTCCATGCCATGCCTTGCTTTACCATGTTAAGGTCCTGTAGCATATAGTTTTTATGCTCCAAAGTGTGCTACCTGATCTGAAATTCCAGGCTTGTGTTAATTTCACTAAGTCTGAAATCTGTTTACCGTTTGCATTTTTGACATGCTTGTTTGAACCTGTTAATGGATGAATTGGCCGTAGCTCAGTGTTCATCTTTAGTCAAGCATTATGAGTGGATCCCTGCCATGTATTTTGTTGCCATGTTTGAGTGTCGTAGCATAATTATCTTGTTGCATTTAGATGGCTACTTGCTATTTATCTCAGACCGGTGCCATATTTGTTTCGCTTGCTATTTCCAAACTGTGCCTCCAATTCCGGCATTCTTTATATCGTTTTCAAGCGTAATCATCTCACCTTTCCAGTGGCACACTTGGATTTCCAAGTTCAGGCCAGGTTCATTCATTCCATGTCAAATCATGCATATGCATCGCATACCGCATCCCGCATATCATACCATGTTCTTGTGTTGGTTGTTTACTATGTTGTGTGCTTCCTTTACGGGTGTTTGCTTCTTCGGGTTGGTTCCGGTAACATCGCATTTGTGAGGACCCGTTCTTCTACGTCCGTTTGTCTTCTTCATGGACTCGTTCTTCTTCCTTGCGGGATTTCAGGCAAGATGATCATACCCTCGAAATCACTTCTATCTTTGCTTGCTAGATGCTCGCTCTTTTGCTATGCCTATGCTGCGATACCTACCACTTGCTTATCATGCCTCCTATATTGTTGAACCAAGCCTCTAACCCACCTTGTCCTAGCAAACCGTTGATTGGCTATGTTACCGCTTTGCTCAGCCCCTCTTATAGCGTTGGTAGTTGCAGGTGAAGATGAAGTTTGTTCCTTGTTGGCACATGTTTACTTGTTGGGATATCACAATATCTCTTATTTAATTAATGCATCTATATACTTGGTAAAGGGTGGAAGGCTCGGCCTTATGCCTGGTGTTTTGTTCCACTCTTGCCGCCCTAGTTTCCGTCATATCGGTGTTATGTTCCCGGATTTTGCGTTCCTTACGCGGTTGGGCTATTATGGGAACCCCTTGACAGTTCGCCTTGATTAAAACTCCTCCAGCAATGCCCAACATTAGTTTTACCATTCGCCACCTAGCCTTTTCTTTCCCTTGGGTTCTGCAGACTCAAGGGTCATCATTATTTTAAACCCCCCCGGGCCAGTGCTCCTCTGAGTGTTGGGTCCAAACTAGAGTCATGTGCAGCGCCCCCTCGGGGAAACTCGAGGTTTGGTTTTAGTTGTACGGAGAGCTCATCTGAGTGTGCCCTGAGAACGAGATATGTGCGGCTCCTATCGGGATTTGTCAGCACATTCGGGCGGTGTTGCTGGATTTGTTTTAACTTGTCGAAGTGTCTTGTAGAACCGGGATACCGAGTCTGATCGGAATGTCTCGCGAGAAGGTATATCCTTCGTTGACCGTGAGACCTTGTCATGGGCTAAGTTGGGACTCCCCTGCAGGGATTTGAACTTTCGAAAGCCGTGCCCACGGATATGGGCAGATGGGAATTTGTTAATGTCTGGTTGTAGAAGACCTGAAGTTGACCTTAATTAAAATGCATCAACCGCGTGTGTAACCGTGATGGTATCTTTCCGGTGGAGTCCGGGAAGTGAACACGGTGTTGGAGTTATGCTTGACGTAGGTTGTTCTAGGATCACGTCTTGATCATACTTTTATCGACCGTGCTTTGCCTTCTCTTCTCGCTCTCATTTGCGTATGTTAGCCACCATATATGCTAGTCGCTTGCTGCAGCTCCACCTCATACATTTTACCTTACCCATAAGCTTAAATAGTCTTGATCGCGAGGGTGCGAGATTGCTGAGTCCCCCTGGCTCACAGATACTTCCAAAACTAGCTTGCAGGTGCCGTTGAACCGTGAAGATGACGCAACCAAGCTCAAGGAGGAGCTCGATGAAGATCTTGTCCTTTGTGTTGCTTCGTTCTAGTTGATCAGTAGTGGAGCCCAGTTGGGGTCGATCGGGGACCTTGTCGCATTTGGGGTTCTTCTTTTATTTTGGTTCCGTAGTCGGACCTTGATTGTATCTGGTTGATGTAATGCTTTATTCATGTAATTGTGTGAAGTGGCGATTGTAAGCCAACTATGTATCATTTTCCCTTATGTATTACATGGGTTGTGTGAAGATTACCTCACTTGCGACATTGCTTTCAATGCGGTTATGCCTCTAAGTCGTGCTTCGACACGTGGGAGATATAGCCGCATCGAGGGCGTTACAATGGATAAGACAATTCTCGACCTCTTCGCGATGCTAAAGGTTGCGAAGGTAGAAATCAAGAAGGAGAATCAAGTGTTGATGGTCAACAGGACCACCAGTTTCAAGAACTTCAGGAAGAACAGCAAGCAAGTTGGTGCTCAAGTGAAGAAGCCCAAGTCTGGACCTAAGCCTGAGACTGACTGCTTCTACTGCAAAGGGACTAGTCACTGGAAGCGGAACTGCCCCAAGTATTTGGCGGATTAGAAGGATGGCAAAGTGAAAGGTATATTTGATATACATGTTATTGATGTGTACCTTACTAATGCTCGCAGTAGCACCTGGGTATTTGATACTAGTTCTGTTGCTAATATTTGCAACTCGAAACAGGGGCTACGGATTAAGCGAAGATTGGCTAAGGACAAGGTGACGATGCGCGTGGGAAATGGTTCCAAAGTCGATGTGATCGTCGTCGGCATGCTACCTCTACATCTACCTTCAAGATTAGTTTTAGAGCTGAATAATTGTTATTTGGTGCCAGCGTTAAGCATGAACATTATATCTGGATCTTGTTTGATGCGAGACGGTTATTCATTTAAATCAGAGAATAATGGTTGGGATACACATATTCATAATATTGAAGCCAAAAGATATAAGTTTAATAATGATAATGCAACTTATTTGTGGCACTGCCGTTTAGGTCATATTGGTGTAAAGCGCATGAAGAAACTCCATGCTGATGGGCTTTTGGAATCACTTGATTCTTGCGAACCATGCCTCATGGGCAAGATGACTAAGACTCTTTTCTTCGGAACAATGGAAGGAGCAACAGACTTATTGGAAATAATACATACTGATGTATGCGATCCAATGAGTGTTCATGCTCGTGGCAGGTATCATTATTTTCTAACCTTCATAGATGATTT
Organism: Triticum dicoccoides; assembly: GCF_002162155.2. Lineage (NCBI taxonomy): Eukaryota > Viridiplantae > Streptophyta > Magnoliopsida > Poales > Poaceae > Triticum > Triticum dicoccoides. Next base: position 165,037,574 of record NC_041384.1, read on the forward strand.
TGAGCAGATATGGGTATATCTACTTGATGAAACATAAGTCTGAAACATTTGAAAAGTTCAAAGAATTTCAGAGTGAAGTGGAAAATCATCATAACAAGAAAATTAAGTTTCTACGATCTGATCATGGAGGAGAATATTTGAGTTACGAGTTTGGTCTTCATTTGAAACAATGTGGAATAGTTTCACAACTCACGCCATCTGGAACACCACAGCGTAATGGTGTGTCCGAACGTTGTAACCGCACTTTATTAGATATGGTGTGATCCATGATGTCTCTTACTAATTTACCGCTATCGTTTTGGGGTTATGCTTTAGAGACGACTGCATTCACATTAAACATGGCACCATCGAAATCAGTTGAGACGACACCTTATGAACTATGGTTTGGCAAGAAACCCAAGTTGTTGTTTCTTAAAGTTTGGGGCTGCGATGCTTATGTGAAAAAGATTCAACCTGATAAGCTCAAACCCAAATCGGAGAAATGTGTCTTCATAGGATACCCAAAGGAGAATGTTGGGTACACCTTCTATCACAGATCTGAAGGCAAGATATTCGTTGCTAAGAATGGATCCTTTCTAGAGAAAGAGTTTCTCTCAAAAGAAGTGAGTGGGAGGAAAGTAGAACTTCATGAGGTAATTGTACTTGCTCCCTTATTGGAAAGTAGTTCATCACAGAAATCAGTTCTAGTGATTCCTACACCAATTCGTGAGGAACCTAATGATGATGATCATGAAACTTCTCATCAAGTTACTACCAAACCTCGTAGGTCAACGAGAGTAAGATCCGCACCAGAGTGGTACGGTAATCATGTTCTGGAGGTCATGTTACTTGACCATGACAAACCTACTAACTATGAGGAAGCGATGATGAGCCCAGATTCCGCAAAATGGCTTGAGGCCATGAAATCTGAGATGGGATCCATGTATGAGAACAAAGTGTGGACTTTGTTTGACTTGCCCAATGATCGGCAAGCCATAGAGAATAAATGGATCTTCAAGAAGAAGACTGACGCTGACAGTAACGTTACTGTCTATAAAGCGACCTATTGCGAAAGGTCTTCGACAAATTCAAGGAGTTGACTATGATGAGACCTTCTCACCCGTAGCGATGCTTAAGTTTGTCTGAATCATGTTAGAAATTGCCGCATTTTATGATTATGAAATTTGGCAAATGGATGACAAAACTGCATTCCTTAGTGGATATCTTAAAGAAGAGTTGTATATGATGCAACCAGAAGGTTTTGTCGATCCAAAAGGTGCTAACAAAGTGTGTAAGCTCTAACGATCCATTTATGGACTGGTGCAAGCATCTCGGAGTTGGAATATATGCTTTGATAGTGTGATCAAAGCATAAGGTTTTATACAGACTTTTGGAGAAGCCTGTATTTACAAGAAAGTGAGTGGGAGCTCTGCAGCATTTCTAATATTATATGTGGATGACATATTGTTGATTGGAAATGATATTGAATTCTGAATAGCATAAAAGGATACTTGAATAAGAATTTTTCAATGAAAGACCTCGGTGAAGTTGCTTATATATTGGGCATCAAGATCTATAGAGATAGATCAAGATGCTTAATTGGACTTTCACAAAGCACATACCTTGATAAAGTTCTAAAGAAGTTCAAAATGGATCAAGCAAAGAAAGGGTTCTTGTCTGTGTTACAAGGTGTGAAGTTGAGTCAGACTCAATGCCCGACCACTGTAGAAGATAGAGAGAAAATGAAAGTCATTCCCTATGCTTCAGCCATAGGTTCTATCATGTATGCAATGTTGTGTACCAGACCTGATGTGTGCCTTGCTATTAGTTTAGCAGGGAGATGCCAAAGTAATCCAGCAGTGGATCACTTAACATCGGTCAAGAATATCCTGAAATACCTAAAAAGGACTAAGGATATGTTTCTCGTTTATGGAGGTGACAAAGATCTCATTGTAAATGGTTACATCGATGCATGCTTTGCCACTAATCCGGATGACTCTAAGTCACAAACCAGATACATATTTTTTATTGAATTGTGGAGCTGAAAGTTGGTGCGGTTCTAAGAAAAGCATTGTGGCGGGATATACGTGTGAAGCGGAATATATAGCTGCTTCGGAATCAGCAAATGAAGGAGTCTGGATGAAGGAGTTCATATCCGATCTAGGTGTCATACCTAGTGCATCGGGTCCAATGAAAATATTTTGTGACAATACTGGTGCAATTGCCTTGGCAAAGGAATCCAGATTTCACAAGAGAACCAAGCACATCAAGAGACGCTTCAATTCCATCTGCGATCAAGTCAAGGAGGGAGACATAGAGATTTGCAAGATACATACGGTTCTGAATGTTGCAAACCCATTGACTAAGCCTCTCTCACAAGGAAAACATGATCAGCACCAAGACTCCATGGGTGTCAGAATCATTACAATGTAATCTAGATTATTGACTCTAGTGCATGTGGGAGACTGAAGGAAATATGCCCTAGAGGCGATAATAAAGTTTTTATTTGTATTTTCCTTATATCATGATAAATGTTTATTACTCATGCTAGAATTGTATTAACCAGAAACTTAGTACATGTGTGAATACATACACAAACAGAGTATCACTAGTATGCCTCTACTTGACTAGCTTGTTAATCAAAGATGGTTAAGTTTCCTAGCCATGGACATGAGTCTTCATTTTATGAACGGGATCACATCAATAGAGAATGATGTGATTGACTTAACCCATTCGTTAGCTTAGCACTATGATCCTTTAGTTTTTTGCTATTGCTTTCTCCATAACTTATACATGTTCCTACGACTATGAGATTATGCAACTCCTGAATACCGGAGGAACACTTAGTGTGATATCAAATGTCACAACGTAACTGAGTGATTATAAAGATGCTATAGAGGTGTCTCCGATGGTGTTTGTTGAGTTGTCATAGATCGAGATTAGGATTTGTCACTCCGATTGTCGAAGAGGTATCTCTGGGCCCTCTCGGTAATGCACATCACTATAAGACTTGCAAGCAATGTGACTAATGAGTTAGTTGCAAGATGTTGCATTAACGAGTAAGGAGACTTGCTGGTAATGAGATTGAACTAGGTATGATGATACCGACGATCGAATCTCGGGCAAGTAACATACTGATGACAAAGGGAACAACGTATGTTGTTATGCAGTTTGACCGATAAAGATCTTCGTAGAATATGTAGGAACCAATATGAGCATCTAGGTTCCGCTATTGGTTATTGACCAGAGATGAGTCTCGGTCATGTCTACATAGTTCTCGAACCCGTAGGGTCCGCACGCTTAACGTTCAATGATGGTCGGTTTTATGAGTTTATGTGTTTTGATGTACCGAAGGTAGTTCAGAGTCCCGGATGTGATCACGGACATGACGAGGAGTCTCGAAATGGTCGAGAGATGAAGATTGATATATTAGAAGGTTATGTTTGGACACCGGAATGGTTTCGGATAAGTTCGGGCATATACCGGAGTACCGGGGGTTACCGGAACCCCCCGGGGGCTTAATGGGCCTACATGGGCTTTAGTGGGAGAGAGAGGATGTGGCCAAGAGGTGGGGGCGTTCCCCCAAGCCCAATCCGAATTGGGAAGGGGGCCGGCCCCCCTTTTCTTCTTCTTCTCTTCCCCTTCCTTCCCCCTCCTATTAGTACTAGGAAAGGGGGAAACCTACTCCTAGTAGGAGTAGGAATCCCCCCTTGGGGGCGCACCATGAGGGTCGGCCCCCTCCTCCTCTCCTTTATATACGGGGAGGGGGCACCCCATAGACACACAAGTTGACAATTGGTTTAGCCATGTGCGGGTGCCCCACCTCCATAGATACACACCTCGGTCATATCGTCGTAGAGCTTAGGCGAAGCCCTACGCCCATCAGCACCGTCAACAACTGTCGTGCTGACGAAACTCTCCCTCGGCCTCAATTGTATCAAGAGTACGAGGGACGTCACTGAGTTGAACGTGTGCAGATCGTGGAGGTGTCGTGCATTCGGTACTTGATCGGTTCGATCGCGAAGACGTTCGACTACATCAACCGTCTTTCTTAATGCTTCAGCTTTCGATCTACGAGGGTACGTAAACACACTGTCCCCTCTCGTTGCTATGCATCCCTAGATAGATCTTGCATGATCGTAGGAATTTTTTTGAAATACTGCGTTCCCCAACAATGTCAAGCCGCAAAGTGACTAAGTGGTAGCCATTCGCCACACGACGGCCTCTTTCTACAGGAGAAACCTACAAGCGACACCCGTCCTACAACGTGTCAAGCAAGCAGGTGTGAAGCTGGCAAGATAGCCCCGCAAGACTTGCCAAGCAAGCAACGATGTGGAGTTGAGTGGCGCATTTAATGCTCCTTGTGAGCCTGCAGGGTTAGGTATGATAGCACTGTTTGCTATCTTATTAGTGCATAATGACTACTTTGCCATTGTGGTGACCCCTTTAACCTATAAAAGGAGGCCCATGGCAACCACAGAAAGGGTTAGAAGGTTGAATCCCCACGCATTCATACACATGTAGCCACTACAGTGCCGAGGAAACCCTGTCGGGAAAGTGTACTACGCTCTACCACCATTCTCCCACCATCAATCCACCAAAGCAGGAGTAGGGTTTTACGCCTCACGGCGGCCCGAAGCTGGGTAAAATCGCCCGTGTGATCTCTACCGTGTTGTCCCACGCTTTTCTGCTTTTTGTGCAATGTGACATCCCCCCTGTCGAACTAGCAAGGGACCCTTGGTCCCATAGGTGGCCATGGTTTCCCATGACACTTCCTTTACCATTGCTTAATAAGGCACTCTTCCCCAATATTCTGTTAGCATTCTAAAAGAGGAAACAAGCAGACACATAACATGTTTAGGATGTACTAGTATATGAAACTCATTTCGGTGAACCAGTTCAGTAGTAAGGTGGACAAGATTAAACCACCAAGTCTTCTATGGCCAAGTAGTACATTATAAAAGCATCAAACAAACATATATCTATGTCCTATGGTCACTGAATTGTCTTGCCAAATCAAAATAGAGACACGGTTCAAATCATATCAGTTCAAGACAAAAGCAGCACTGAAAGAATACAAAGCATGGGAAACTACACGGCACAACAGGATTTCAGATGGGTACCAAGGGGCTACATGTACAACAACACTATTGGCTATGTTGTGATGCTAGTAATGTGCATGATATGAGAAGTCAACTGTATACACAATTGAAATTGAAATCAACATAGCTATTTATAAGAGCGAACCTATTAAAGAAACATGCGTAAACATACCTGTTGTGCCATTGGAGTTTCGATTGGATCCTTCAATTTTAAAATAAGTTTGTATGATTAAATACAGTGATACAAGAGCAAAGCAGTATGCACGATAGCAATTGAATCTTAAATGAGAATAGTTGTTCTTCAGGTTTAAGCACTTGTTCTACATGAACGGAGTACAGTTAGACACCAACATATAGTACTTAAAAATAAAAAATGAGCTCATAGACCTTACCACATTCTTGGTTCGGGACTAGTACAGAACAAGGTGTTCCCAGTCATGATCCAGTAAATGTGTCTCAGGAGAACGTAAGGGAATTTGATGAGTATCTTTGCCAATGAAGTATGTTTTCGTCAGGTAATTCCGATACTGCCACCAAGAATTCTTGAAGATAGCAGAGGTATTACCACAGGTTACCTCATCCTAAGTTTCCAAATCGGTCCTTGTCTATAGAGAAAAATGGGAAAATTTGTTGTATTATAACCATCATGGAGGTAGAATGTATGGGACAAAGCAAAGTAATTGCCATGAATAACATTACTTACACATAACTCCTAGACAAACACCTGCAACTAGCATTTTCGTTCATCTTCAGCATTATATTTCCATGATGGGAAGATATGCACATAGGATTTAACAACATCAAATGTGATAGATGCTAAACTATGAATGGCTGGTTGTGCTTCCTCCACAAGAATAGGTGTACTGACTGGTGGAGTTGGGGTTCGCCATGGTAGTATTGGCGCTTTGGGCACTGGAGCTGCCTTACTAACTGTTCTTGTTTGGGAGATCTGTGGTGGAGATGGTGTTGTGTCAACAAGAACTGGTTTACTCTCTACTGGGGTGGGGGTTAGATTGGGTGAAGCTGGTTCTCTGTCCATCGTAGTAGGGCTACAATCTGCGAGAGTTTGGGTTATGTGTGGTAGGGCTGGTTCTCATGCATGTACAACCGGGATGCTATCTCCACCAAGAGGTAGCACTATTTTATTTGAAGACCGTGTTTTTACTCCGCTAGATACTGCCATCACCCGCTCCAATTCAAATGACTGATAAACAGGAAACATAGTTGAATGTACAGACATTGTATGAGAGACAGATGCAATAGATAGTTTGGAAAAAACAGGGCATGAAATAGTTGACATGTATATTGTTTAACTAAAACGGATAGCATGACATAATTTCACATATATGATGTCTTTCTAAACTGGATAGCATAGCATGCCATAATTCAAAGATATGATGACTAACTAAACAAGATGGCATGAGATAATTATATGATGTCTTTAGTAAACAGGTTCACATGACATAATTCACATACATATTATCTAAGTAATCAGGATTGCATGATTTAATTCACATATGTAATTTATATGCTAAGCAGAGGGCATTCACATATATGATGTCTGAACTAAGAACATGGTGTTGAATATTGTGTATATGATGTCTAAACTATGCAATGCAAGGCACCATATGCATAATATGAGCAATATAACCATGCCAAGTTAGAGCATACACCTCGGTGGGGGAAAAGGACTGGTCATCAGTCTCTGAATCCATCTCTGAGGAGCTATTGGGACCCAGCAAGAGATCTGCTTCGACAGGTAGCACTGTCTGCTCTGAAGACCTTGTTTTCATTCCAGATTTTTCCATCACCCACTCAAATGGCTGATTCACAAGAAGAGTAGTTCAATGTACAAACACTGTCGATAAATGGAAATGTAATGATGAAAAGGATGGGCAAGATATCATTCAAATATATGATGCCTGGTTAAACAAGATGGCATTGCATATTTCACATATATTATGGCTGGCTAAAAGAGATGAGACTGCATAATTCCCATATATGGTATAGAAAGTAAACAGGTGGCATTATAGAACATGTCTGAACTAAGAAGATGACATATATGATGTCGCAAGTAGGCACTACAAGGCAACATATGCATGATATGACTAACATCATCATGCCAAGTTAGAGCAAACACCTTGGGAGGTAAATAGGAGTGGTTAGCTGCGTTTGAATCCGCCTCAGAACAGATATCTTCCTCTGGATTACAATCTGGAGAGGGGGGGAGGGTTTGCCATTGAACCCACCATGGAGCGATGTCTACATGACATTGTATTGCCGCGCAAAACTCTTCTCTTTTTCTCTACATGTTCAGCATGACTGTGTACAATATCTGACATGCATACGAGAAAAATATAGTGAGATTATGTAAGGAGAGCATGCAGAAATCTAGAGTGATGGTAACAACCAATGGATGGATCCAAAAATAATGATAGCAGGCTGATGATAGCTTTAATTTAATAAAAAAAGACAGATGATAATTGCTTTACTATTTGTTTCCCACCCAAGATGAACAACATAGGCATACCCTAGGTGAACCAGATAATAGACAAAGATACTATTCATTGCTGCCTCGATATGTGCTCCACAACTAATTTTAAAACTCAAGTTTGAACATTAATTTGGACCTAACTTGGAGTCTAAGAGGTGAACATGATGATAAAGTAGCAAGTAATATTAAGCAATGCATAACATAAGCAGAAACAAAAGAGTGTGACCTCTCTTGTGGACCCGTGTACTCCTCAGATTCATCTGCTGAGTCAATGATGGTGATGTTGTTGTGGTGGGTGCCGGCGACAAGGAAAGAGATCAGAGGTGGCGAAAGACGGTCAGGAGTCGTGATGTCTGGTTTGGTGGATGCTTCTGTCGATGGAGCAGCTCAGGTGACGTGGACAATGTCGCGGCAGGAGCAGGACAAACCACACAAAGTTTTCTTTCACACCTACCCATAACTGAAGTAATTTTGTAAAGGCTCCTTTGGCTTGCAGGAATCTAAAAACACAGGGATAGGAAAAACACTGGAATAGGATAGGAGTGCACGTGGGAAACAGAGCATTTGTAAACACATGATTTCTATCAACTTGGGTGTTTGGTTCATAGGAATTGGAAGAGCAGAGGAATGCAAAGAAACATGTCCAAATTAAAGTGAAACCATATGAAAGCGTGTAGAGTTAGAATGTTATTTTGCCATTAATGCACTTGGTCTTGTTTTCATGCATAGGATTTTGAAAAGTAGGTTCAGGTGGATGTTTTGCTCCATTCCTTTCAACAAAATGCATGAATAATTGAATAGTAGAGTGCCATAGGAAAATTTCATATTGCTATGTTTTTCCCTTCAGTTTTTCCTTTGAACCAAAATAGCCCTAATGGATCGACATGAATGTAGAGTAATAAGTGATGTGACAAGTGCACAACCTCTTTGCCGTAGCCGTGTCAACCTCAGCATCATTGGGTTAGTCGTTGATGAAGTTGAGGTAGAGGTGGCTGTCGGAGGTGTGGAGGAAGATCTGAGGAATCTGTAGACGGCGTCAAGGGCACTGCTTTGTTGTGATGGATGGTTCCGTCATTGGAGTAGCTACGGCGAGCCATAAGATGTCGAGGCTGAAGCAGTACAAGACACACATCGTTAATCTCAAGTGGAATTCTAATAGCATCTCCTATAGATGATGTAAAATACATTACCAAAAAGTGATAGATGTAAAATTTACATCACCAAAAAACACCTGACTACAACTATTCACTCTAGACTTAACTGTCGAAAATGAAATTTACTGTCGAATCTGAGTGTTACTATTGAAACTGAACGCACTGGTAGCACAGAGGCACTTCCCATGTAGTTTAGGTTGTTGGAAATATGCCCTAGAGGCAATAATAAAGTGGTTATTATTATATTTCCTTGTTCAGGACAATTGTCTATTGTTCATGCTATAATTGTGTTATCTGGAAATCGTAATACATGTGTGAATACATAGACCACAACATGTCCCTAGTGAGCCTCTAGTTGACTAGCTCGTTGATCAAAAGATAGTCATGGTTTCCTGACTATGGACATTGGATGTCACTGATAACGTGATCACATCATTAGGAGAATGATGTGATGGACAAGACCCAATCCTAAGCATAGCTCAAAGATCGTGTAGTTCGTTTGCTATAGCTTTTCCGAATGTCAAGTATCATCTCCTTAGACCATGAGATTATGCAGCTCCCGGGTACCGTAGGAGTGCTTTGGGTGTGCCAAACGTCACAAGTAACTGGGTGACTACAAAGGTGCACTACGGGTATCTCCGAAAGTGTCTGTTGGGTTGGCACGAATCGAGACTGGGATTTGTCACTCCGTATGACGGAGAGGTATCTCTGGGCCCACTCGGTAATGCATCATCATAATGAGCTCAATGTGACCAAGTGGTTGATCACGGGATCATGCATTACGGTACAAGTAAACTAACTTGCCGGTAACGAGATTGAACGAGGTATTGGGATACCGACGATCGAGTCTCGGGCAAGTAACGTACCGATTGACAAAGGGAATTGTATACGGGATTGATTGAATCCTCGACATCGTGGTTCATCTGATGAGATCATCGAGGAGCATGTGGGAGCCAACATGGGTATCCAGATCCCGCTGTTGGTTATTGACCGGAGAGTCGTCTCGGTCATGTCTGCGTGTCTCCCGAACCCGTAGGGTCTACACACTTAAGGTTCGGTGACGCTAGGGTTGTTGAGATATTAGTATACGGTAACCCGAAAGTTGTTCGGAGTCCCGGATGAGATCTCGGATGTCACAAGGAGTTCCGGAAAGGTCCGGAGGTGAAGATTTATATATAGGAAGTCAAGTTTCGGCCATCGGGAAAGTTTCGGGGGTAATCAGTATTGTACCGGGACCACCGGAAGGGTCCCGGGGGTCCACCGGGTGGGGCCACCTATCCCGGAGGGCCCCATGGGCTGAAGTGGGAGGGTAACCAGCCCCTGGTGGGCTGGTGCGCCCCCCATGGGCCTCCCCCTGCGCCTAGGGTTGGAAACTCTAGGGGTGGGGGGCGCCCCACTTGGCTTGGGGGGCAAGCCACCCCCCTTGGCCGCCGCCCCCCTTGGAGATCCCATCTCCTAGGGTCGGCGCCCCCCTAGGGGTCCTATATATAGTGGCGGGAGGGCAGCCGCACCCTAGCACCTGGCGCCTCCCTCTCCTTCCCATGACACCTCTCCCTCTCGCTGAGCTTGGCGAAGCCCTGCCGAGATCGCCGTTGCTTCCACCACCACGTCGTCGTGCTGCTGGATCTCCATCAACCTCTCCTTCCCCCTTGTTGGATCAAGTTGGAGGAGACGTCTTCCCAACCGTACGTGTGTTGAACGCGGAGGTGTTGTCCGTTCGGCGCTAGGTCATCGGTGATTTGGATCACGACGAGTACGACTGCATCAACCCCGTTCTCTTGAACGCTTTCGCTCGCGATCTACAAGGGTATGTAGATGCACTCCCCTCTCCCTCGTTGCTAGATGACTCCATAGATTGATCTTGGTGATGCATAGAAAATTTTAAAATACTGCTACGTTCCCCAACAGTGGCATCATGAGCTAGGTCTATGTGTAGTTTCTATGCACGAGTAGAACACAAAGCAGTTGTGGGCGTCGATATTGTCAATTTACTTGTCGTTACTAGTCTTATCTTGATTCGGCGGCATCATGGGATGAAGCAGCCCAGACCGACCTTACACGTACGCTTGCGTGAGACTGGTTCCACCGACTGACATGCACTAGTTGCATAAGGTGGCTAGCGGGTGTCTGTCTCTCCCACTTTAGTCGGATCGGATTCGATGAAAAGGGTCCTTATGAACGGTAAATAGAAATTAGCATATCACGTTGTGGTTTTGGCGTAGGTAAGATACGTTCTTGCTAGAAACCTATAGCAGCCACGTAAAAACTTGCAACAACAATTAGAGGACGTCTAACTTGTTTTTGCAGCATGTGCCGTGTGATGTGATATGGCCAAAAGGATGTGATGAATGATATATGTGATGTATGAGATTGATCAGGTTCTTGTAATAGGAATCACGACTTGCATGTCGATGAGTATGACAACCGGCAGGAGCCATAAGAGTTGTCTTAATTTATTTATGACCTGCGTGTCAACATAAACGTCATGTAATTACTTTACTTTATTTCTAAAGCGTTAGCCATAGTAGTAGAAGTAATAGATGACGAGACAACTTCAAGAAGACACGATGATGGAGATCATGGTGTCATGCCGGTGACAACGATGATCATGAAGCCCCGAAGATGGAGATCAAAAGGAGCAAATGATATTGGCCATATCATGTCACTATTTGATTGCATGTGATGTTTATCATGTTTTACATCTTATTTGCTTAGAACGACGGTAGCTTAAATAAGATGATCCCTTGTAATAATTTCAAGAAAGTGTTCCCCCTAACTGTGCACCGTTGCGAAGGTTCGTTGTTTCGAAGCACCACGTGATGATCGGGTGTGATAGATTCTAACGTTCGAATACAACGGGTGTAAGCCAGATTTACACACGCAATACACTTAGGTTGACTTGACGAGCCTAGCATGTACAGACATGGCCTCAGAACACGGAAGACCGAAAGGTCGAGCATGAGTCGTATAGAAGATACGATCAACATGAAGATGTTCACCGATGTTGACTAGTCCGTCTCACGTGATGATCGGACACGGCCTAGTTGACTCTGATCATGTTTCACTTAGATGACTAGAGGGATGTCTATCTGAGTGGGAGTTCATTGAATAATTTGATTAGATGAACTTAATTATCATGAACTTAGTCTAAAATCTTTACATTATGTCTTGTAGATCAAATGGCCCACGCTAATGTTTCCCTCAACTTCAACGCGTTCCTAGAGAAAACAAAACTGAAAGATGATGGCAGCAACTATACGGACTGGGTCCGGAACCTGAGGATCATCCTCATAGCTGCTAAGAAAGATTATGTCCTAGAAGCACCGCTAGGTGATGCACCCATCCCAGAGAACCAAGATGTTATGAACGCTTGGCAGTCACGTGCTGATGATTACTCCCTCGTTTAGTGCGGCATGCTTTACAACTTAGAACCAGGGCTCCAAAAGCGTTTTGAGGAACACGGAGCATATGAGATGTTCGAAGAGCTGAAAATGGTTTTCCAAGCTCATGCCCGGGTCGAGAGATATGAAGTCTCTGACAAGTTCTTCAGTTGTAAGATGGACGAAAATAGTTCTGTCAGTGAGCACATACTCAAAATGTCTGGGTTGCATAACCGCTTGACTCAGCTGGGAGTTAATCTCCCGGATGACGCGGCCATTGACAGAATCCTTCAGTCGCTTCCACCGAGCTACAAGAGCTTTGTGATGCACTTCAATATGCAGGGGATGGAAAAGACCATTCCTGAGGTATATTCAATGCTGAAATCAGCGGAGGTGGAGATCAAAAAGGAACATCAAGTGTTGATGGTTAATAAAACCACTAAGTTTAAGAAAGGCAAGGGTAAGAAGAACTTCAAGAAGGACGACAAGGGGGTTGCCGCGCCCGGTAAGCAAGCTGCCGGGAAGAAGCCAAAGAATGGACCCAAGCCCGAGACTGAGTGTTTTTATTGCAAGGGAAGTGGTCACTGGAAGCGGAACTGCCCCAAATACTTAGCGGACAAGAAGGCCGGCAACACTAAAGGTATATGTGATATACATGTAATTGATGTGTGCCTTACCATTACTCGTAGTAGCTCCTGGGTATTTGATACCGGTGCGGTTGCTCACATTTGTGACTCAAGGCAGGAGCTGCGGAATAAGCGGAGACTGGCAAAGGACGAGGTGACGATGCATGTCGGGAATGGTTCCAAGGTCGATGTGATCGCCGTCGGCACGCTACCTCTACATTTTTACCTACGGGATTAGTTTTAAACCACAATAATTGTTATTTAGTGCCAGCTTTGAGCATGAACATTGTATCAGGATCTTGTTTAATTCGAGATGGCTACTCATTTAAATCTGAGAATAATGGTTGTTCTATTTATATGAGAGATATGTTTTATGGTCATGCTCCGCTGGTGAATGGTTTATTCTTAATGAATCTCGAGCGTAATGTTACACATATTCATAGTGTGAATACCAAAAGATGTAAGGTTGATAATGATAGTCCCACATACTTGTGGCATTGCCTCCTTGGTCACATAGGTGTCAAACGCATGAAGAAGCTCCATGCAGATGGACTTTTGGAGTCTCTTGATTATGAATCATTTGACACGTGCGAACCATGCCTCATGGGTAAAATGACCAAGACTCCGTTCTCAGGAACAATGGAGCGAGCAACCAACTTATTGGAAATCATACATACTGATGTGTGCAGTCCAATGAGTGTTGAGGCTCGCGGTGGCTATCGTTATGTTCTCACCCTCACTGATAACTTGAGTAGATATGGGTATGTCTAGTTAATGAAACACAAGTCTGAGACCTTTGAAAAGTTCAAGGAATTTTAGAGTGAGGTTGAGAATCAACGTGACAGAAAAATCAAGTTCTTGCGATCAGATTGTGGGGGAGAATACTTGAGTCACGAATTTGGCACGCACTTAAGGAAATGTGGAATAGTTTCACAACTCACGCCGCCTGGAATACCTCACCGTAATGGTGTGTCCGAACGTCGTAATCGCACTCTATTGGATATGGTGCGATCTATGATGTCTCTTACCAATCTACCGCTGTCATTTTGGGGCTATGCTTTAGAGACTGCCGCATTCACTTTAAATAGGGCTCCGTCGAAATCCGTTGAGACGACACCGTATGAATTATGGTTTGGGAAGAAACCTAAGCTGTCGTTTCTAAAAGTTTGGGGATGCGATGCTTATGTCAAGAAACTTCAACCTGAAAAGCTTGAACCCAAATCGGAAAAATGCGTCTTCATAGGATACCCTAAAGAAACTATTGGGTATACCTTCTGCCTCAGATCCGAAGGCAAGATCTTTGTTGCCAAGAATGGATCCTTTCTAGAGAAAGAGTTTCTCTCGAAAGAAGTAAGTGGGAGGAAAGTAGAACTTTATGAAGTATTGCCTCTTGAACCGGAGAGTGGCGCAGCTCAAGAAAATGTTCCTGAGGTGCCTGCACCGACTAGAGAGGAAGTTAATGATGATGATCATGAAACTTCAGATCAAGTTGCTACTGAACTTCGTAGGTCCACAAGGACACGTTCCGCACCAGAGTGGTACGGCAACCCTGTCCTGGAAATCATGTTGTTAAACAATGGTGAACCTTCGAACTATGAAGAAGCGATGGCGGACCCAGATTCTGACAAATGGCTGGAATCCATGAAATCTGAGATAGGATCCATGTATGAAAACGAAGTATGCACTTTGATTGACTTGCCCGATGATCGGCGAGCCATAGAAAATAAATGGATCTTTAAGAAGAAGACAGACACGGATGGTAATGTAACCATCTATAAAGCTCGGCTTATCGCTAAGGGTTATCGACAAGTTCAAGGGGTTGACTACGATGAGACTTTCTCACCCGTAGCGAAGCTGAAGTCCGTCCGAATCATGTTAGCAATTGCCGCATTCTATGATTATGAGATATGGCAAATGGACATCAAAACAACATTCCTTAATGGTTTCCTTAAGGAAGAATTGTATATGATGCAGCCGGAAGGTTTTGTCGATCCTAAGAATGCTGACAAGGTGTGCAAGCTCCAACGCTCGATCTATGGGCTGGTGCAAGCATCTCGGAGTTGGAACATTCGTTTTGATGAGATGATCAAAGCATTTGGGTTTATGCGGACTTATGGAGAAGCCTACATTTACAAGAAAGTGAGTGGGAGCTCTGTAGCATTTCTCATATTGTATGTGGATGACATATTGTTGATGGGAAATGATATAGAATTCTTGGAAAGCATAAAGGCCTACTTGAACAAGTGTGTTTCAATGAAGGATCTTGGAGAAGCTGCTTACATATTAGGCATCAAGATCTATAGAGATAGATCAAGACGCCTCATTGGTCTTTCACAGAGTACGTACCTTGACAAGATATTGAAGAAGTTCAATATGGATCAATCAAAGAAGGGGTTCTTGCCTGTGTTGCAAGGTACGAGATTGAGCACGGCTCAATGCCCAACCATGGCAGAAGAGAGAGAAAAGATGAGTGTCGTCCCCTATGCCTCGGCCATAGGGTCTATCATGTATGCTATGCTGTGTACCAGACCTGATGTAAACCTTGCCGTAAGTTTGGTAGGAAGGTACCAAAGTAATCCTGGCATGGAACACTAGACAGCGGTCAAGAATATCCTGAAGTACCTGAAGAGGACTAAGGATATGTTTCTCGTTTATGGAGGTGACGAAGAGCTCGTCGTAAAGGGTTACGTCGATTCTAGCTTCGACACAGATCTGGATGACTCTAAGTCACAAACCGAATACGTGTATATTTTGAATGGTGGGGCAGTAAGCTGGTGCAGTTGCAAGCAAAGCGTTGTGGCGGGATCTACATGTGAAGCGGAGTACATGGCAGCCTCGGAGGCAGCATGAGAAGCAATCTGGGTGAAGGAGTTCATTACCGACCTAGGAGTCATACCCAATGCGTCGGGCCCGATGATTCTCTTCTGTGACAACACTGGAGCTATTGCCCTTGCCAAGGAGCCCAGGTTTCACAGGAAGACCAGGCATATCAAGCATCGCTTCAACTCCATTCGTGAAAGTGTTCAAAATGGAGACATAGATATTTGTAAAGTACATACGAACCTGAATGTAGCAGATCCGTTGACTAAACCTCTCCCTAGAGCAAAACATGATCAACACCAGAACTCTATGGGTGTTCGATTCATCACAATGTAACTGGATTATTGACTCTAGTGCAAGTGGGAGACTATTGGAAATATGCCCTAGAGGCAATAATAAAATGGTTATTATTATATTTCCTTATTCATGATAATTGTCTATTGTTCATGCTATAATTGTGTTATCTGGAAATCGTAATACATGTGTGAATACATAGACCACAACATGTCCCTAGTGAGCCTCTAGTTGACTAGCTCGTTGATCAAAAGATAGTCATGGTTTCCTGACTATGGACATTGGATGTCATTGATAACGAGATCACATCATTAGGAGAATGATGTGATGGACAAGACCCAATCCTAAGCATAGCTCAAAGATCGTGTAGTTCATTTGCTATAGCTTTTCCGAATGTCAAGTATCATCTCCTTAGACCATGAGATTGTGCAGCTCCCGGATATCGTAGGAGTGCTTTGGGTGTGCCAAACATCACAACGTAACTGGGTGACTATAAAGGTGCACTACGGGTATCTCCGAAAGTGTCTGTTGGGTTGGCACGAATCGAGACTGGGATTTGTCACTCCGTATGACGGAGAGGTATCTCTGGGCCTACTCGGTAATGCATCATCATAATGAGCTCAATGTGACCAAGTGGTTGATCACGGGATCATGCATTACGGTATGAGTAAAGTGACTTGCCGGTAACGATATTGAACGAGGTATTGCGATACCGACGATCGAGTCTCGGGCAAGTAACGTACCGATTGACAAAGGGAATTGTATACGGGATTGATTGAATCCTCGACATCGTGGTTCATCCGATGAGATCATCGAGGAGCATGTGGGAGCCAACATGGGTATCCAGATCCCGTTGTTGGTTATTGATCGGAGAGTCGTCTCGGTCATGTCTGCGTGTCTCCCGAACCCGTAGGGTCTACACACTTAAGGTTCGGTGACGCTAGGGTTGTTGAGATATTAGTATACGGTAACCTGAAAGTTGTTCGGAGTCCCGGATGAGATCCCGGACGTCACGAGGAGTTCCGGAATGGTCCGTAGGTGAAGATTTATATATAGGAAGTCAAGTTTCGGCCATCGGGTAAGTCTCGGGGGTAATCGGTATTGTACCGGGACCACCGAAAGGGTCCCGGGGGTCCACCGGGTGGGGCCACCTATCCCGGAGGGCCCCATGGGCTAAAGTGGGAGGGGAACCAGCCCCTGGTGGGCTGGTGCGCCCCCCATGGGCCTCCCCCTGCGCCTAGGGTTGGAAACCCTAGGGGTGGGGGGCGCCCCACTTGGCTTGGGGGGCAAGCCACCCCCCTTGGCCGCCGCCCCCCCTTGGAGATCCCATCTCCTAGGGCCAGCGCCTCCCCTAGGGGTCCTATATATAGTGGGGGGAGGGAGGGCACCCGCACCCTAGCCCCTGGCGCCTCCCTCTCCCTCACGTGACACCTCTCCCTCTCGCTGAGCTTGGCGAAGCCCTACCGAGATCGCCGTTGCTTCCACCACTACGCCGTCGTGCTACTGGATCTCCATCAACCTCTCCTTCCCCCTTGCTGGATCAAGTTGGAGGAGACGTCTTCCCAACCGTACGTGTGTTGAACGCGGAGGTGCCGTCCATTCGGCGCTAGGTCATCAGTGATTTGGATCACGACGAGTACGACTCCATCAACCCCATTCTCTTGAACGCTTCCGCTTGCGATCTACAAGGGTATGTAGATGAACTCCCCTCTCCCTCGTTGCTAGATGACTCCATAGATTGATCTTGGTGATGCGTAGAAAATTTTAAAATTCTGTTATGTTCCCCAACATAGCCTGCTCAAGCACTAGTAGTAGAGAAACAATGATCTAAATTAACAGGCGACCAATGGGGAACACAGTAGCAGATAGCAGCCGGAGTAGCAGCGCCTGGAGGAGCAGCGCGAAATAGAGCCAGAGAAGCAACTCGTGTAGCTACAGCAGCCCGTGTACCTGCATCAGTAGCGCGAGCAAGAGCAAGAGCAGAGCAGCATCACGAGCGAGGGGGAGAGCAGAGCAGCACGCGAGTGAGCGAGAGCCGGAGCAGCAGCAACAGATCCGGCTGGTATGGACGCCGCTGCCGAAGGGGCCTCGCACTGGGGGATAGCCACCATGGAGATGTCATCCGCGACGCCGTCTTCGAGGTAGTCGCGGCATGGGGGTGCGGGATGGAGCACCGTCGGTGTTGGGAGGTCGAGTTAAGGACAAGTTGCGATGCGATGAGTGTAGAACCTCTTTGGTGGCGCCGAGTAGGCCTCGGCTTCGTTCGAGGAGTCGGTGAGGATGTTGCGGTTCCGGTGGAGCAGGTGAAGGCGATGCTATGGGGATCGATCAGCCACGATAGACGAGGAGATCGTCGGAGCAGCTCCTTGGAGGTGGAGGACGGGGCGGCTGAACCGGTGGGACGATGAGATGGACGACGGATCCTCATCTGGGGAGGTGGATGAGGGACGTCGAGCTATTGCGGTGGACGACATTGTCGGGGAAGAGGCTCCGGCTGGGCAGCCGTGAGGTGGCAGTGTAACGCCCTCGATGCGGCTATATCTCCTACATGTCGAAGCACGACTTAGAGGCATAACCGCATTGAAAGCAATGTCGCAAGTAAGGTAGTCTTCACAACAACCCATGTAAATAGATAATAGGGGGAAAAGGTACATAGTTGGCTTACACTCGCCACGTCACACAAATACATAAATCACATTACAATCATCCAATACACTCATGGTTCGACTATGGTACCAAAATAAAAGATCAACCCCAACATGCGACACGGTCCCGATCGCCCCAACTGGGCACCACTACTGATCATCAGGGAAAGACACATAGTAACGACGTGAGTCTTCATCGAACTCCCACTTGAGCTCAAGCGCATCATCTGGAACGGAATCATCGGTCCCTGCATCTGGTTTGGAAGTAATCTGTGAGTCACGGGGACTCAGCAATCTCGCACCCTCGCGATCAAGTCTATTTAAGCTTATAGGTAAGGCAAGGTAATATGTGGAGCTGCAGCAAGCGACTAGCATATATGGTGGCTAACCTGTTCGCAAAAGAGAGCGAGAAGAGAAGGCAAAGCATGAACGAAGAACTATAGAACAACCTACGTCAAGCATTACTCCAACACCGTGTTCACTTCCCGGACTCCGCCGAGAAGAGACCATCACGGTTACACATGCGGTTGATTCATTTTAATTAAGTTAAGGTTCATGTTATCTACAACCGGACATTAACAAATTCCCATCTGCCCATAACCGCGGGCACGGCTTTCGGAAGTTCAAATCCCTGCAGGGGAGTCCCAACTTAGCCCATCACAAGCTCTCATGGTCAACGAAGGATAATCCTTCTCCCGAGACATTCCGATCAGACTCGGCATCCCGGTTCTACAAGACATCCTCGACAAGGGTAAAACTAAACCAGCAACACCGCCCGAATGTGCCGACAAATCCCGATAGGAGCTACACATATCTCATTCTCAGGGCACATCGGATTGTCCAAGGTTCCGGTAGGCCAGCCCAGAGTTGCCCCTGGTGGCCACCGGCAGCTGACAGGTTGGACCAACACTCAGAGGAGCACTGGCCCGGGGGTTTAAATAAAGATGACCCTTGAGTCCGCGAAACCCAAGGGAAAAAGAGGCTAGGTGGCAAATGGTAAAACCAAAGTTGGGCATTGCTGGAAGAGTTTTATTCAAGGCGAACTGTCAAGGGGTTCCCATTATCACCCAACCGCGTAAGCAACGCAAAATCCAGGAACATAACACCGATATGACGGAAACTAGGGCGGCAAGAGTGGAACAAAACACTAGGCAAAAGGCCGAGCCTTCCACCCTTTACCAAGTATATAGATGCATTAAGATAACAAGATAAAATGGTGATATCCCAACAATAAGCAATGTTCCAACAAGGAACGATCTCCAATCTTCACCTGCAACTAGCAACGCTATAAGAGGGGCTGAGCAAAGCGGTAACATAGCCAATCAACGGTTTGCTAGGACATGGTGGGTTAGAGGTTTGACATGGCAATTTGGGAGGCATGATAAGCAAGTGGTAGGTATCGTAGCATAGGCATAGCAAAAGAGCGAGCATCTAGCAAGCAAAGATAGAAGTGATTTCAAGGGTATGATCATCTTGCCTGCAAAGTTGTCAGAGTTGACTTGATCCTTGTAAGCAAACTCAATGGGCTCCTCGTTAGCGAACTCGTCTCCCGGCTCTACCCAAACAAGACAAACAAGTAAAAGGAACACAATCAACCACGTGCAAGGCTCGAACAACATGATGCAAACATGGTATGCTATGCGGGATGCGATATGTGATGCATATGCAAGATTTGACAAGGAATGATAGAACCTGGCCTCAACCTGGAAATCCAAAAGTGCCACTGGAAAGGTGAGGTGATTTCGGTTGAAATCGATATAAAGGTCACCGGAATCGGATGCACGGTTTGGAAATGGCAAGCAAAACAAATATGGCACCGGTCTGCGATAAACAACAAGTAGCCATCTAAATGCATCAACATAATTATGCTACAGCACCCAAACATGACAACAAAATACATGGCAGGGATCCACTCATGATGCTTGACAAAAGATGAACACTGAGCTACGGCCAATTCATCCATTAATAGGTTCAAACAAGTATGGCAAAAATGCAAATGGTAAACAGGTTTCAGACTTAGTGAAATTAACACAAGTCTGGAATTTAACATCAGGTAGCACACTTTGGAGCATGAAAACTATAAGCTACAGGAACTTAACATGGCAAAGCAAGGCATGCCATGAAGCTACTAAACGCAATTAACAAAAGTCCCTTAGTGACCTTGAGCCAAAAGGGAACAGAAAATACAATTGCAAGCATGCGAACATGGCAAAAACATAATCAGGTTACAGACTTAGTGAAAAACTGGAGCATGCAAATCTGTTAACGAGTAGGCATGTTCGCGAGCTCGATGCACTCACTTCAGAGCATGGCATGACAAAATAAGCATACACCCATCAAGAATACATATCATAAAATCTATACATGGCAAGAACAACAACATAGCATGCACGGATCAACAACAACATCCTCGGCAAAATCGCTAACAAGTCAACAATCTGCCAGGATTCACGAAATAGCAAAAGTAGAGCTCGATTGACTCAAGCTAGGGTGCTCCATAAATGCAAACAAAGACATGTATGGATAGAGCACCACAATGTTAACAAAACATCCTTACTAATCCTCCTCAAAAGAGGCACGTATCACTAGGAAACAACATGAACATATGGCATATTGATAAAAACAGATCAAGGACTTAGAGAAATTCTAAGTCCCTGAAATCAGCATTAACGAATGCACTACTTTGCAAGCTTGTGCTAGTCACCACACATGTCACAAAAATATATGGTAAGCACCTCTGCAAAGATAGCATGGCATATAACAAAACATATGTAGAGCTCAGGAGCATATCGTGCACACATTAAACATGGCAAAAATGACAAATAGCTATTTGATGCAGCAGATCTGACAATTATCTCAAATAGCTCTCTTCCAACAGAATTTCGGGCATGAAGATGAGATCAAATGAAAATTATACAATGAGATAAAATGATGTACTCTCTGAGCCGAACATTTTGATATGCTACACGCGCAAAACGGAGCTACGGGTGCGGAGTTACGGCAAGATGAAAAAGTCAAATAAATTAGGGTTTCAGGGAAAGTCAACCCTTCAAATTCCAGATCCAGATCTGGATCACTGTAGCTGCACGGTCGCCGAGGTTCGCCGGGGAAGTCCTATTCGCCGAAGTGTCGCCGGACTTGACGAGGGGAGGCGCGGTGGCCGGATCTGAGCGGAGGGGCGGCGGAGGAGCGCGGCGGAGGTCGGAGGAGGCGCGGGCTGACCGAGGCGGAGCCCGGCTCCGGCCAGCGAGGTGCAAGGCGGAGGCGGCCGGCACACAGGACGACGACGGCGGCGCGGCGGGGTCCTCTCGGGCGCGGGCGGCGCTCGGGAGGAGGAGGCGGGGCCCGGACGCGGGGGCGGAGAGGGCCGGCCTTGGGCCCGGCGGTCCTTGGCGGCGGCGGCGGGACGAGTGCCACGTGGTGGCTCGCCAGTGGCTGCGGGGCGGCGGCGCGAGACGTCCGGCACGGACCGGACGTGTCCGGCACATGGATGAAGCGGGGCTAGGATTTGGGGTTGGATTGGATCCGGGATTTTCGGGGGAGATGCCTATTTATACATAGGAGGAGCTAGGAGAGTCCAAATGAGGTGCGGTTTGCGGCCACGCGATCGTGATCGAACGCTCTAGATGATGGAGAGGGTTTTGGTGGGTTTTGGGCCAAATTGGAAGGGTGTTGGGCTGCAACACACACGAGGCCTTCTCGGTCCCTCGGTTAACCGTTGGAGTATCAAACGAAGTCCAAATGACACGAAACTTGATAGGCGGTCTACCGGTAGTAAACCAAGGCCGCTTGGAAAGTCTCGGTCCAATCCAGAAATTTTTAACTCCCACACACGAAAAGAGGTAGAAAGGACCACCGGAGGAGATAGGAGCGCCGGAATGCGAAATGGACAATGGGGAAAATGCTCGGATGCATGAGACGAACACGTATGCAAATGCAATGCACATGATGACATGATATGAGATGCATGACAAAGGCAACAACACAGGGAGACAAAAACCCAAACCCGAGGAAATAAAATAACTTAGCACCGGAAACGGCAAGAGTTGGAGTACATATAAGGTAAATTACATCCGGGGTGTTACAGGCAGATGGAGGAGTGTGGGGTTTCGCGGCTAGAGCAGAGAGGTTATGGCGGCCTGGGATTTCGAATGGAGAAAAGGAGGCGACGGGAGATGAGGAACCATGACTTAGGGACGCGCTTGTCCAAAATGTAGGGTGTGTTACAAAAGTACCCCCGTCGATTTGAACTAGCGGTCCTTCCAGCTCAGGGTTAGAAGGGGGATTTCGCGTGTCGGGATTTGACAGCTGGAGGGAGTTTTCGCGCGCGTTGTAATTTCGGGATAGCAAGGCGCGGGTTGTGAAGGCGTGAGTTTTGGGAGCACGATGTCTGAATTTTCGGGATATAACAAGGCACGGGTTCAATTTTAGCGACAAGCCTAACGTGTAGTATTATACGTACCAAATCAACTCGCATTTCCCTCAATGAAAAGAACGAAAAAATAAAACTATTCACATCACACAAAGAGAGAGTCTTGTCCCGTTTTACTACAAAAATGCCATTCAAAGCTATGAATCCATGTTATGTCCAATTAAAGTTTTTCGTTGGTTGTATAATGCATGTGACCTACTCATACCAACATTTTAGTGCATTCCAAATGTCTATACTACCGCTGCAATTTGCACTAAATTTGAATTCGTTTCTCTATTTGAATAAGAATCTAGAATCATGATTGTTTCCAACTTAAACCATCATTCGTGTATTACCTTAACAACACACCACATGATTACTATAGAGATAGATATGAACTATGTGTACTATATGAACTTGAATTCAAATTTTTGAATACACTTGATGTTGATTCCAAATAACAGTACATTTGATGTACTAACTAGATATTCATAATCTAAACCATGTTCCATACGTACATCATGTTTATCACACAAAGTATAGTTCCCCACCGCCTACATTATGACAAGTATTTAGCCCTGAGCTGCAAAAGCCACACATTATCCCAAATTATAATTAATGTTCTATATATTGCATGTAGTACTAGCAAGATGCCCATGCATTGCACGGAACATCAATATGCATTTTTGTGAGTAGTTTATCTTGTGGGAGAAAAGGATGAACGAGGGAAGGCCTTATTTCAAAATGTGGAGAGGGGTGTGGGTATCTTTTCTCAAAATTGCCATAGTTTCCTTGCTATCCTTCAGATATAAATCAGACGACCTATATTGCAGGATGGCATGCACACCATCATCACCAACTCTGTTTTTTAAATATAAAATATATTATATGTAGTATAACATGTTCATAACCACACCATGCGTATCATCGTTATATATATTCATGCATGCGTCGGTTCAAAACACTATGATAAATTCTCAAATATTCGAATTCACTTTTTATAATGAATTATGATCTCTATTGGTCTTTTACACCCACACAATCATCTTATCTTTGTAGCTAGCGCTATCTTACTCTCGTGCATGCACACGCCCGCCTCCCTCTCACCCTCCCTCGGCATTCTCTAGCTCCATCATGCAAATTCGCCTTTTCACTTTAGGTCGTTCACCCATGGTGTGTAGCCCCCCAGCTCCTTCTTTACGGCACACACCGATTGATATGCCTCTCTAGCCAGGAGTGCCTACCACAAACACTAGCTTTCCCTCTTCTCTTCTCACCGTCCATGCCTCACTCTGGCCCCTCTTTTCATCGATCTCGTACACGCACACTCCTTCCCCTCGATATAGTATGCCTCTCGCACCACCTCCTAGCTGCATCCCTCTCTCTCTATCCTTCTCTCCGGGCTTTATTTGCTTCTAACACATACATGCATGTATACCGATCGATCTCCCTACATATACCTAGGTCGACTTTAACTATTTTTCCACATGCATCGATCGACGTACCTCACAAGTTATGTCTCTCCTTTCTCCGACAAAGGACGATTGATCTTCCTATGTAGTTATGTCTGCTTACCACAACCATATCGTCCCCCCTCATCATTCATGCATGCCTCCTGACCCGTCTCTCACACGCACGTGCATAGACAGGCAGGCATCCCCTCTCTTATTGATATTGCAGGTGTGCCCTCCGTTTGTCTAGCAAGCCTCTCCCACCATTTGTGAGAAGCAACTCCATCACCAACCCCTCCAACACTCTAGCTCTGTCTCTCTCCCAACCTTATTCCTCTCCTACACATATGCATGGATGCCGATCGATCTTCCCCGATACATAAGGTAGGTCCCTCTCCTCATCCACACATATACCCGCCATTGTACCTTTATAGTTAGGTCTCTACCCCCCCCCCCACACACACACCGATAGTCAAGCGTTGTAGGTAGGTATCCATGCCATAGAGACAAACTGCACATGTCCCCTCTCACGTTCTCGTAGGCCAGCCACCCTATATCTTTGACGTGGGCACACATAGATTCAATGGCACTCTTTATCGATCACGCACACACACACACATCATCCCTCTCTTCGATTCTATGGATACCTCACACCGATGATACCTCCACTCTCTTCTCGTGGATTACCCCCTCTCTATATATGATATATCCAGGTCTCTGTTTCACACACATTGCATATGTTACATTTTT
>NC_041384.1:165063060-165224471 GCF_002162155.2 Triticum dicoccoides
ACTATATCTCTCTACGTTTGTATCTCTCTCACACAACCCCGCGTAGGTGGTGTATGTACATGAAGAGAATAGGTGCACGTATTCACGCTTCCTGCCCAGCCACACCCACGTGCGTACACGGTGGAGCTCATTTCTGTGCGAAATGGCAGCCTACGTGCTAATTTGAGCGCATGTAGCGGTTGTTTACCTACGGAGGTCGTGTACCACGCGTGCATGAAACAAAGTTCGACTTGATGCGTTGGTGCGTAATTTTTAAATAAAATCATATCGCTTAATGGCACGTACACAGAATATAAAATGATTTTTATGGAGAAAAAGGTTGTCCGCTCCACTATATACAATGGAGCCTGCATGCCGGGGTTTGTCTCTCTTTAGAGTATCTCACACAAGGCGGCGACGGCCTCTCTCCCTCTCTCACCATTAGTCACTGATCCGGTCACATCCCGTCCGCCGGCGGAAAGGGAGGATGTGCATCATTTTTCCGTTCGACGGCACCGAGCCAGCACGTCTCGATCTGATGTACCCGTTGTTCTCTCTGACCAAGCTCCGGCGTGGTAGGGCCTACGCCTCTTGCTCGTTGCCGCGGTATGGGCAGATCCCGCCCGCTGCCGCTCTCCTAGTTACATCCCGATGACCCCCGAGTATCCCCTCCAACCTTGCTCCACTGCCCGTCTTCCCACGTCGCTGCATGTGGAAAATCTTGCATGTGGATCTTCCATAGTTCTTTGCCCAAAACATAGCTCGTCCGGCGTACTTTCCATATTGCTATCTCGTCCTCACACCATTTTATACAAACACAACCGTGTTGTTATCTTCCCTTAGGATAAGGAATATGCTTCTTTTTTGTCGTTGTATGTATCATCAACTGTTATTGGCCAGTAATTGTTTCCTTTCTACCTCTTTTTTGCAAACAGGGTTATCCATTTCAGCTTGTTGCTATTGCGACCTTTTGGTGAACTGCACAAATCACTTCTTTCTTAAGAGTGTTTTGTGGAGTTAAACTAAAATGTCACACGGGCAACGTCTCTACATTTCAGTGCGACTGCACAAAGGGAGATTGGTTTTGCTCTATCCTCCTCATCCAACTCCGAGCCTAATCTTCTCCAACTATTTGCTTAATCTTCTCCAACTAGTTAGTCTTAAGAGAGACTGCAAAGGTGACCGGCTTCTATTTGTGTGTTTATTGTTTCATCAACCGTCCTCTATTTTTGTAATCACACTTAATATCTTTGGAACAGGGACGCTCAGCTCTATTTTAGTGAAACTGCACAAAATGATCGGAATGTTGCATGCTCCTGACAGCTACTTTTTTCCCAACATGCCTTGTTGGTTTAGGCAGAGCTGGGGGGAAGTTGTTGCCAATGAAAACATGGATCAATTTTAATTTAACACCTTCTCACAACTTTGTCTTAAGTTGTGATGTAAATATTAGCTCTAATCTGCTAATCATTGAGATGCATTAGCAAGGAAGTTAGTTTTTTGTTTTTCTTCAAAAGAGCATGGATGGCAAGACACACGAAAGAAAAGTTGAAAGCTCAGAGCATTGTACAATTTCATGTCACTGGAAAATTATTTGTATAGTACGTCAATTATGTAAAAAATGCTGGAAGCTTGATAGCATTGCCAGGAGCCTCTTCAGCATCCGGGTCCATGTGCCATGCACAAAATTATACTCCCTCCGTTCCTAAAAATTTAACTTTTTATAAATTTCAAATGGACATATTTTAGAGTGTAGATTCACTCATTTTGCTTCGTATGTAGTCACTCGTTGAAATCTCTAGGTAGACAAATATTTAAGAATGGAGGGAGTAGTGCACAACCGCATAGGAGACTCAGCCTGGTCCTTGCGCCTCACTAATAGTGAGTAATGAGCACTCAAATCATAAGTCCCACCTTTCCCACTATAAGTTGCTCAGAAGAAGCAACCATCAATATGCTCTTCTTTAAATCAGCTCATACTACTCCCTCTGTCACTGTTTATAGAGCGCCCTTCAACAATCTCTGGGACCAAGGAGACTAGCGATCGGCCTGAAAAATAGCATTGGTAAGTTATAGCACGACGTCTATTACTAGAGGAAATAATGCGTACACACATGCATGCAGTGCTTCCACCCCGGGTACACACATGCATGTACTTACTCCACTCCGCGTACACACCTTGTATATTGAGAGAAAATTGTGGACTTGATTGCAGTTACCACTCCCTAATTAATTGAGCATTAAACCAAATGCGTCTAAAATCTCTCTGCTGGTGGAAATGCATGAGAATGAAGCGTGCCCTGTAAATTGTGACGGAGGGGGGAGTAGTATGAAGGTGCAAAACCAAGTACGCGTATGGCCAGTCAGTCAACGCACTTCCTCCTGGCATATCACTGACATGTGGGACCAGAGTGTGAGCAAACCGATCTCAATTGACAGCAAAATGGCCAACCCGCCGTTCCTTGAGAGAGACGAGGGGAGAGAACACACAGACGGGCTCGCACGGAGGCCAAGATATATTCGAGCATGGTTGATCGATATCATCATTACATGTTAGATGTTTTTTAATAGTACTATTGGGCTACCGTTTTCCGCACTTCTCCCGAATAAATGTGTACTTTATCAGAGATTAAAATAAAAATAAGAGTACAGACGTGATACGTCTCCAACGTATCTATAATTTTTGATTGCTCCATGCTATATTATCTACTGTTTTGAATGTTTATGGGCTTTATTATACACTTTTATATCATTTTTGGGACTAACCTATTAACCCAGAGCCCAGTGCCAGTTTCTGTTTTTACCCGTTTTTAGGGTTTTGAAGGAAAATCAAACGGAGTCCAATTGACTTGAAACTTCACGGAACTCATTTTTGGAAGGAAAGAAGCCCAGAAGACTTGGAGTGCACGTCGGGGGATCTACGAGGAGGTCACGAGGCAGGGGGGCGCGCCCACCCCCCTGGGTGCGCCCTCCACCCTCGTGAGCCCCTCGTGGCCCCCCTGACATACTTCTTCTGCCTATATATCTCCATATACCCTAAAAACATCAGAGAGCATAATAGATCGGGAGTTCCGCCGCCAGAAGCCTCCGTAGCCACCGAAAGGCAATCTAGACCCGTTCCGGCACCCTGCCGGAGGGGGCAATCCCTCTCCGGTGGCCATCTTCATCATCCCGGTGCTCTCCATGACGAGTAGGGAGTAGTTCTCCCTCGGGGCTGAGGGTATGTACAAGTAGCTATGTGTTTGATCTCTCTCTCTCTCTCTCTCTCTCTCTCTCTCTCTCTCTCTCTCTCGTGTTCTTGAGGTGATACGATCTTGATGTATCGCGAGCTTTGCTATTATATTTGGATCCTATGATGTTTTCTCCCCCCTCTACTCTCTTGTAATGGATTGAGTTTCCCCTTTGAAGTTATCTTATCGGATTGAGTCTTTAAAGATTTGAGAACACTTGATGTATGTCTTGCCGTGCGTATCTGTGGTGACAATGGGATATCACGTGATTCACTTGATGTATGTTTTGGTGATCAACTTGCGGGTTCCGCCCATGAACCTATGCATAGGGGTTGGCACATGTTTTCATCATGATTCTCCGATAGGAACTTTGGGGCACTCTTTGAGGTTCTATGTGTTGGTTGAATAGATGAATCTAAGATTGTGTGATGCATATCGTATAATCATACCCACGGATACCTGAGGTAACATTATCTAGGTGACATTAGGGTTTTGGTTGATTTGTGTCTTAAGGTGTTATTCTAGTACGAACTCTAGGGCTGTTCGTGACACTTATACGAATAGCCCAACGGATTGATTGGAAAGAATAACTTCAAGGTGGTTTTGTACCCTACCATAATCTCTTTGTTCGTTCTCTGCTATTAGTGACTTTGGAGTGACTCTTTGTTGCATGTTGAGGGATAGTTTTATGATCCAATTATGTTAGTATTGTTGATGGAACTTACACTAGCGAAAGTATGAACCCTAGGCCTTATTTCCACGCATTGCAATACCGTTTATGCTCACTTTTATCACTTGCTACCTTGCTGTTTTTATTATTTCAGATTACAAATACTATTATCTACTATCCATATTGCACTTGTATCACCATCTATTCGCCGAACTAGTGCACCTATACAATTTACCATTGTATTGGGTGTGTTGGGGACACAAGAGACTCTTTGTTATTTGGTTGCAGGGTTGCTTCAGAGAGACCATCTTCATCCTACACCTCCTACGGATTGATAAACCTTAGGTCATCAACTTGAGGGAAAATTGCTACTGTCCTGCAAACCTCTGCACTTGGAGGCCCAACAACGTCTACAAGAAGAAGTTTGTGTAGCAGACATCAAGGCGCTCCACCATGCGGTTCCTAGTACCTGTATACTAGTAGTACTCATACTACTAAACCTTGCGCTTGGCTCTTCGCCTCTTCGTGAAGTCGAACAATGATGGTACTACAGTGTATGCCTCTGGCAATCTGGCACCGAATGAACTGTTGCACGTCCACCGCCTGGGCGAGGGTAGGTTGCATTGGTCAAAAGCTTCTCGTCGTCCCGCGAGCTACTAGGCTTGAGGTAGACGGAGAGGGCAAAAGCAAGCTTCACCTTGTCCTGCAAGCTTCTCCTTGTTCTACGAGTTGATGGGACACACCAAAAAGTAGTGCTAGTCCATACTCCCTCCTTTCCGGTTAATATGGCTTAATCTTTTTTGTGGGTAAATGAGAGAACACTTATTCATATATAAGCATTCTTAGGATGATCAGCCAAGAGACTGGTCACTAGGAAGCGAGGTACCCCGCAAAAGAAGAAGAAGGAAGCGAGGTGTTTCATCAAGCCAGCTCTCGGTCACATTCAAAGTGCAGCAAGCATGGTTCGCACAAAGATGCGCCGCAAGGTTTGCTGGCCTATTTATATGCTGAATAACAAAAAAGAGAAAATATTACCGAGCGCTCCTATTTCTAGCAGGATAGGAACCAGAATTAAGCGAGAATTGTGGTGAGTGTTCCATGCAATCGACTTCCATTATCACATGCGAGAACCCTTGAAGATAACCAAATGTGTTGAAGATTGCTTTATCATAGATTAAAATAAAATAAGAGTGCAGACGCTCCACCATCCGGTTCCTAGTAGTACATACATGTATAGTAGTACTAGTAGTAAACTGTGTGCTTGGTTGTTCGCCTCTTCGGGAAGTCAAACTATAATGGTACTGGTACAATGTATGCTTCTGGTAATCTGACACCGAATTAATTGTTGCACGTACACCGCCTGAGTAAGGGAGAGCTTGCATTAGTCAAAAGTTTCTCCTTGTCCTGCGAGCCACCGCGCGCAAGCTTCTCCCGTCCTGCAAGCTTCTCCTCGTTCGGCAAGTTGACGGGACACAGCAAAGTAATGTTAGTCCATACTGCCTCCTTTTCGGTTAATATGGCTTAATTTGAAATGAGATAAATACACTGTCTATCACTATATATTTATAAAAAATACGGTCAGTGGACTTCATAATACGCTCATTGCACTCAATATATACATTTTCTGGTGTTTATACGGTCACTAGCTCACCTTGGCTGAGTATGTATGTGCATGCACGTGTAGGTTGAGCACTTGAGCGTGGTCGTGTGTGTTCCATCGTGTGCTCGAACATGCATGCATTAGGTCATCACACACGTTTTTGCGTCCATGTGTATGTGTGATTGTTGCATGCATGCATAAGGTTGTAGTCCCTCACATTAACATGTTCATAAGTCAATGCTTTGTCAAAATGTTGCATGCAAGGTTTAATCATTCATTGTTCACGCATGCATTCCCGATATTAATACGTTGGTAAAAACAATTTCTTGAGGAAAATGAGCCAATGAATTGAGTACAAAGGGGACCACTAAGCCAGGACAGAGGGAGTACTAGTAGCAAACCGGAAGGAGGGAGTAGGTACTAGTAGTACTACGTAACAACGTGCAGTAACAAAATTCCTCTATGTGCATCCTTTCTACGTGTCAGGCAAGAAAATAGAGATAAGTACAAGTGAGACTCAGGAACGGTCATACACGTAGGGGGAGTACGTGTAGGGGCCACTCAGGAGCAGTCAAATCACACAGTAAGTTAGTCGGAAGAAGCAAGCATCATTTCACTCTTCAATGACATGTACGCAATATAAAATGGTTGATATGGAGAGAAAAATAAAACCACTATATATGCACTAGCAGGAGCCTAAGCTACAAGCCTACTTGCCAGGGTTGCTCTCTTCACAAGCATAGAACGACGGTGGCCACACCGCTGGTCATAGATCCGGCCTGATCCCGCCATTGGAGGAAGGGGACGATGTTCTGCGTAGACGCGGTCGACATCGGCGAGGGAGAAAACCCACTGTCGATGCATCCCGATTGGGGGTCCCCGCGGTATGGGCTGATGTCGCCTCCCAACCGCCCTTCTAGCTACAGCCCGACGTCCCAAGTACAACTTCCTTTTGGAGCCGGCTTGCTCCACTGCCGCGCGCAGCTCCCCACGTAGCTCCATCTCCATGTGGATCTTTCTCTACTTCTACCAGCTTCTATTTGTGATGAGTTTATGTCTCATGAACTAGTACCAGTACTATTACTCTAATCACACTTCTTCATTATCTTTGCCAACAGGGATGATCATCTTGATTTTAGTGGAACTGCACAAAAGCATCATATGATCCGAGGGTGCCAGCCGTCTTTCCTTCGATGGGTTCTACCTAGCCAGAAAATTAAATCTTGTTTAGGGTTTAGGGTTTACGTCGTAGTGACCCCATCAGTATTTTTTTGTACACACTCTCACAACTTTTGTATTTAGTTGTGTAGTAAATATTGGCTATGATCTGTGAATCATTGAGACGCATCAACATGCGTGTTAGTTTTCCTTTGTATTTGATGGAATGTTGTAATAGGGCAACCTTTGAGTAGAAATGAAAATGGAGTGGAAAGTTTCCACTTTTTTGGAGAAAAAATGGAAATGGAGAGAAACCAATGTTTCGTTTCGTTGGATCGTGTCATCGAACAAACGTTTCATTTCGGAGAGAAACCTCGTGTCTCACCCTCCTCCACGGCTCCACCCCACACGGTTGCTCGGCATGCCACTCACTGCAAACGGAGTATACCATAACTTTCCCGTCTGCTTGTCGATGGATCGCGCCATGGAGTACTAGCACTACTGGAAAAGATTGACGAGGAGGGGGAGGACAGCTAGCTGCAGCACAGACTCCCAAGAACTTTTTACATGCATGTTGTGGCCGGCTATTGCGACCTTTGAATGCGGAGCAATCGCGTGCACCAGGAAGCGGCACGGGTGGTGCTCTCTCGGCCGGCGTGCTACTTCAATGCCGGCGCCAATGAGAGGCCGCGTCCGCTCTGGCCGGGCATGAATGCGGCACTGACCGTTTCAGGCGAGAAGCACGCGCGGGTGATGAAGAGGGTTCGGGTTGGTCAGGAGCGGGTGTGGCGGCGGACCGGACACCCGCAAACAAGAGATGTTGTACATAAATATTGTTGCGTATATAATTAATAATGTAAATAATGTGCGAGTTGGACAAGTATGATTAGAGATGGAGATGGAATTTTACGTAAACACGAATATGCATGTATATGTCTATGTGTGTGTGCGCGACGACTCTCGTGAGTACTCGTACACACCATCGGTGTCTCATTCTCCCTACACACACAAACCTAGTACCGCCTCATTTTGTTCCTAGGATAGGAATACCATAGGAGTGGGAAACAATATGAAATGAGATAAATGGAGTACGACATACAAGAAGAAATGTACACGCACTCACTCTGCCTCTGAGATACCCGCAAGTACACGATGGAGCGCATTTGTACATGAAGAGGCGGATTACGTATGTAATAATTTGATCCTTTAATTTGTTCACTTAATAATGGAGGGTCGGGGACCACACGTGAGCGATACAAACTACAACCTGGAAGTGGGGGCGTGTTTTTGATCAATTTTTCTTTATTGGTACGTTAAAAAAAGTGTCTGCCAATTTTCGTTTATTTTTTCCGGGAACGCGCGTATTCTATATAAAACCACTGCTATGAAGAGATTTTTTACTCCATTGTATATATAGCCTCTTGTTTGATAGGGTTTCTCGCGTCTCGCTCTCTCACCCTCTTCATATCTAAACAAGATGACAATGTCCACTCTATCTCTCTCCTCACCGGTGGTCATAGATGAGGAGGTGCAGCATTGACGTTGACGCCGTCGGTGATGGAGGAAGCCGATGTGCACCGTCCTCTCTAAGCCGGCGCAGACAAAGGTCATCCGCGCTCTTGTTCGCTACCATCGTGTGGACAGATCCCGCTGAGGGAGTCCTGGACTAAGGGGTCCTCGGGCGTCCGGCGTGTTATCCATGGGGCGGACTGATGGGCTGTGAAGACATGAAGGCCGAAGACTGCACCGTGTCCGGATTGGGCTCTACTTGGTGTGGAAGGCAAGCTTGGCGACCGAAGATTCCTTCTTATGTAACCGACTCCATGTAAACCCTAGATTCCCTTGGTGTCTATATAAACCGAGGGGGGTAGTCCGGAAAGGACACCACATATACTCATTACCATACCCACATAGGCTAGACTTCTAGGGTTTAGCCATTACGATCTCGTGGTGGATCAACTCTTGTAATACTCATATTCATCAAGATCAATCAAGCAGGAAGTAGGGTATTACCTCGATAGAGAGGGCCCGAACCTGGGTAAACATCGTGTCCCCCGTATCCTGTTACCATCGATCCTAGACGCACAGTTCGGGACCCCCTACCCGAGATCCGCCGGTTTTGGCACCGACATTGGTGCTTTCATTGAGAGTTCCACTGTGTCGTCGATGAAAGGCTCGATGGCTCGCCTTGTCATTAAAGACAACATTACCGCAGGGGTAGTTTTGGCCTCGGGCCAAACCCTCCGGCCGGGCGACTTTACTATGATCGCCTGTTCGGCCGCAGAGCCGACGATGACCTCTCGGGCCATCGAAAATTCCCTTCGCATCAACTCCGAGCACTCCAAGCAGATGGATCTGGTTGAGTTTTCGTCCTTAAACGAGCTCCTAGATCGCATCGCCGCTTTGGGAATCGTCGCATATTACGATCAGATAGGGCCTAAAACCGATCAAGGAGAAACCGAAACTCCATCGGTCACCCACCAGATCGTGGCAGTCCTGGAGCAGGACAGCGAGTCTTTATATTGAAGACGGACTTTGTTCGGGTCGTCGTTCATGAAGAGCCGGATACTCACCCACGAAAGGACGCAACCAGCTCTCTGAACATAGCATCGGACGGCGGTTCCAAACAATTAGAAGATATTCCGGAACCTGGACTGTCTAGTCCAGAAGGTCGTCGGACTCCGGACAACCGGTTAGGTTGGGGTTTGGATTTAATTCCACCCACCCACCCGGACATAGAAGCTCTCATGAGCATAAAATAGCAATCTCAGGAGAAGGTCCACCACTTTTGGGCCAGATTCCTCCTTGTCAAGGACAAGGTAAAAGATTGCCGTGATGAGGACGCAATATCAGCGTTCTGCAAAAACTGTGCAGATGAAGGAATACTCAACGCCATCAATCGCCGCCGCATACTAAAATTTGCTGACTTAGCAACCATCGTACAAAAATACTGCACGATGGAAAGCGCCTGGGAAACTCGGGCAGCTCGCTGGGAACCACCAGCCCCAACCCAACTTCCCCCCCCCCAGGCAAAAAGGGCGTACCCTCGTGGCACGCCCAATCCAACAGTCAAAAAACACAAAGCCACTGTACGGCATGGCACTGTTCTGGAAGGGTGGCTCGATGGCCCATGCAAAATACATACAACAACAGATATCGTGGCAACCCACAGCCTTAGAGCATGTTGGATACTACGACAGGTAGCCAAGAGCGGCAAGGACATCCTTATCAAGGACGCCCCAGAACAACACCCCCTCAGAAGACGACGACCCAAGAGTGTTGATAGTCTTCGAGACATTCTCTTCAAATAACAAGCGCAAAAGGGCACCTCACGAGCTCAACAAAGTCTGCCAAATCACTGTAATAAACCCATGGAATGACACGGCTATAACATTCAACGCCGGTGACGAACCAAAGTACAGAACAGTACGAGCACCAGCCGCGTTAGTCCTCAGCCCCATCGTGGATGGGTTTCGACTCACCAAGGTCCTCATGGACGGCGGCAGCGGATTAAATCTCATTTATGAGGACACACTCCATAAAATGGAAATAGACAGGAGCCGCATCAAACAAAGTAACACAACCTTCCGGGGAATTATTCCTAGTCGGGAGGCGTGGTGCGCAGGCAAAATCACACTTGACGTGGTATTCGGATCGCCGGAGAACTATCGGTCCGAAGAAATAACCTTCCAAGTGGCCCCTTTCAGCAGCGGATATCACGCCCTGTTGGGGCCGGATGCTTTTACACGCTTCCAAGCTATACCTCACTACGGATATATGAATCTCAAAATGCCCGGACCAAATGGTATAATCACTCTTGTCAGTGATCCGGACATAGCACTCCGTGCTAAAAACAAAACTGCATCCCTGGCCCTGGAGGCGCTATCCGAAGCCCTCGCGGCTGAAGAATTAACCGCACTACGCTCCAAAGTGGACAGGGACGATGTGATCCTCAACAAACGCCCCAAATCCACCTCGTTCAAACTGGCAGAAGAAATAACCAAATTCCAGGTCCACCCAATGGACCCCAAGAAGACAACATCCATCAGAGCTCAGCTGAACTCAATAGTTGACGCCGCACTACGAGAATTCCTGCGCGAAAACTGGGACATATTTTCCTAGCACCCTTCGGATATGCCAGGAATCCCACGCAAGTTGGCTGGACATAGCCTCAACATATTAAAGGGATTTAAACCAGTCAAGAAAACACTCTGGCGCTTTTCGGAACCTAAGCGACAAGCCATGGGGGAGGAGCTGGCCAAGCTCATCAAGGCCGGATTCATCAGAGAAATCAAGCATCCGGACTGGCTCGCAAACCTGGTAATGGTACCAAAGAAAGATAAATCCTGGTGCCTATGTGTCGATTTCAAGGATCTCAATAAGGCTTGCCCTAAGGACCCTTTTCCCCTTCCCCGCATTGATCAAATCATTGATGCCACCGCAGGACACGACTCACTGTGTTTCCTCGATGCATACTCCGGATACCATCAAATCAAAATGAAGGAACCCGATCAAGCGGCGACAAACATTTATTACCCCATATGGGCCATTCTGCTTCAATACCATGCCCTTTGGGCTCAAGAACGCCGGCGCCACATATCAACGCATTATCCAAACATGCCTGGAGAAACAGACTGGCAAAATAGTAGAAGCTTACATTGATGACGTCGTCATCGAAACCAGGCACGTGGAAACACTAATAGACGACTTACGTCTTACATTCGACAACTTCAGGGCGTATGACATCAAGCTTAACCCAGAAAAGTGTGTCTTCGGCATCCCCGCTGGAAAACTGTTGGGCTTCATCGTCTCCAATAGGGGAATCGAAGAAAACCCAGCCAAAATCCGAGCTTTGTCACAATTGGCTAAGCCAACAGACCTTAAACAAGTTCAAAAACTTGCAGGTTGCGTGGCAGCTCTAAGCCGCTTTATCTCCAGATTAGGAGAAAAGGCACTGCCACTCTATCGCCCTCTACGGCGAACCGACCACTTCGAGTGGATGGACGCGGCAACAGCCGGACTGGAAGAAATAAAAACCCTTCTTGCGAGCAATCCAATCATGGCCGCACCAAACATCGGTGAACCAATGTTATTATACATATCGGTAACACATCAGGTGGTGAGCGCCATACTCGTTGTTGAACGAGAACAAGACGGACACAAATTCCCGCTTCAGAAGCCAGTATACTACGTATCTACTGTCCTTACACCATGCAAATCCCGGTACCCTCATTATCAAAAAATAGCATACGCGGTCTTCATGGCATCCCAAAAGCTCCGTCACTACTTCCAAGAGTGTTCGATCACGGTGGCCTCCGAAGTACCACTCAACGACATTATAAACAACCGCGATGCTAGGGGCCGGATTGCCAAATGGGCCATTGAGCTCCTGCCATTTGACATCATATATAAACCATGTCGAGCTATCAAATCCCAAGTACCGGCCGACTTCATCACCGAATGGACAGAGGCCGAACTCCCTAAAGAGTACGACACATACTCCAATTGGGTCATGCACTTTGACGGCTCCAAAATGTTGGCAGGGTTAGGAGCGAGTGTCATTTTAACGTCCCCTACTGGAGACGTCGTCCAGTATGTTCTCCAAATACTATACACAGACTCCAATAATGCAGCTGAATACGAGGCCTTATTGCATGGTCTCCGGATGGCTGTCTCCATGGGCATACAACGCCTAGAAGTGCGTGGGGACTCAAACCTTGCAATATCTCAAATAAATGGAGATTTCGACGCTAAAGATCCGAAGATGGCAGCGTATCATAACCCAGTCATAAAAATGCCGACCCGGTTCGAGGGGCTCGAGTTCCATCATGTGGCTCGAGAAAGTAATCAAGCGGCGGATGTTCTTGCTCATATTGGCGCTAAGCGCGACCCCGTCCCACCTAATATCTTCCTGGAAAGGCTCTTTAAGCCATCCATGGTGTGGCAAGGGGAAAACGGCAATACTAGTTCAGACCGAAACATAACCCCAGATCCCGGAAACACCGACATAACACCGTCGGTGCATCTCATCATGGCAGTCATTGCCCCATGGACCAAACCCTTCCTAGCCTACCTTAACAGGAAGGAGCTTCCTGAGGACCAGAATGAGGCCCGCTACAAGGCCTACAAGGTTCATGATGGAGAGCTCTACAAGAAAAGCGCCACCGGAGTCCTTCAGTGATGTATGTCCGTGGAAGAGGGGCGGCAGCTCTGGGCTGAAATTCATGCCGGACTCGGCGGCCACCACGCCGCAGCTCGGGCCCTTGTTAGCAAGGCCTTCCGTACAGGGTTTTATTGGCCGACGGCCCAAGCGGATGCACAGGACCTTGTCCAACGTTGCGTCGGATGCCAACTCTTTGCCAATCAAAGCCATATGCCCCCCACTGCCCTACAAACAATCCCCATCACTTGGCCTTTCGCGGTCTGGGGACTCGACATGGTTGGACCCCTTAAAGGGGGAAGCCACAAGAAAAAAATATCTGCTCGTTATGGTGGACAAATTCACTAAGTGGATAGAGGCTTGTCGGATTTCGGGTTCCGGCAGACCCTTGAGGTTCGAACACTGGGGTGCGCGCGGAGATTTCGCTTCCTACCTACCTACACCCCTCCGCCTCGCTAAGATCTAAGCGATGGAAAGAACAACACAAATGACACAAGATTTATACTGGTTCGGGCCACCGTTGTGGTGTAATACCCTACTCCAGTTTGTGGTGTGGTGGATTGCCTCTTGGGCTGATGATGATGGACAATACAAGGAAGAACAGCCTCGCGAGGGTCTGCTCTTGGCTGGGGCGATGAACTACTGGGAGGAGTTCAGTCACCCCTTTCTCTCTCTCTCCTTTCTTTGTCGTCGTCTCCCCTTTGTTCTGTGGGTGGCTGGTCCTATTTATAGAGGCCCTGGTCCTCTTCCCAAATATCGAGCGGGAAGGGAGCCAACAATGGCGGGCTAATTTGAAGGGGAACAGCCAGTACTAGCTATCCTGACAAAAGTAGTCTTCGCCTGCACAAAGCTCTGGTGGTGACGCCGTCTTGGGCTCCACAATGACCTCCGTCTTGTAGTCCTCCTGGTCTTGGTCTTGTTGCACCGAAATGGAAACCTTTGCCTGATGCCTCGATACTCCACGGCTGCGCTCGCTCCCTTTGCACCAAAGAGGAAAGGAGGACACTGCGCGGGCTGGCACCCACCTGGCGCCTTTGGTCATCATGGCTTGCATCACGGGCACCTCGTGAGGTACCCCACCTTGATCTCTCCGCCTCCTCGCGAGCCAGCCTGATGAGGCCGTGCCTGAGGAAGCTCCGCGTCGTCTGCCCCGTGAGGCTTGGCCCCTCGCGAGGGTCTTGGGTCTGTGTTGGTGAAGATGGGCCATGCTAGGACCCCCTTTGAGCCACGCCGCAAGCCGCAGGCAGGCAAGTCTGGGGACCCCCGTTCCTAGAACGCCGACAGTAGCCCCCGGGCCCAAGGCGTGCCCGGACTTGGCCGTGCAGGGAGGCGGAAGGGCAAGAGCGAAGCGCCGCGGGCCCTAACAGCCTGTGGCCTTGGGCGCCGCGTGGCGGTTGATTGGACGTGGGCGGCACTGCTCCCCCACGCCTTCCTGATTTTGCGCCATGCTAGGCGGACTCGTAGTTGTACACAGCCGCTCCCCTTTCTGTCGCTCGAGCGCCCTCTGTCCTTCCTCCGCTCAAACTCCAGCTTCTATTTTCAACCCAATCTCGAACCCCCCCCCCTTTTCCATCGCCATGGCTCCGACGAAGAAGGGAAGAGGGAAGAAACCCATGTCCCCGCCTGGTCCGCCGCCGTTGGCGGCCCCCGCCGAGGGCTTAGGCAAGGTCAGTTCGGCTCTGGCCACTATCTTCAACGAGTGCGGGAGGACGACGGCCTGGCCCGCGTCCCACTCCTCCATCGACAGGACAGTCACCGAGGTCCCGTATTTTGCCGACGCCCTGTGGGCGGGTCTGGTTCCTCCCTTTTCTGATTTCTTCAATGTCGTGCTTTCCCACTATCAGATCCACATGATGCATCTGGGTCCTGAATCCATCACCCTTTTTCGGTCTTCGCCTTTGTTTGCGAGGCTATGATGGGCATCCTCCCTTCGGTTGCCTTGCTGCGCTACTTCTTCTCACTGCGCCTTGTCGACCCTACCCAATGCTGGGCGTGCATGAGCTTCGTTGCCGCGTCTGAGACTGCGGCCTCGGGGATAGACTTCAAGCTCCCCCCACCCGCGGCTGAGTTCCGCGAGCGGTGGCTGTATGTGGACGCAGGGGTGCCCAGCCCCCTGCTATCGAAGCCAATTTCACCTGTTGTCCCCAATTCGAGCTGGGGCCAGGAGACGCTTGAGAGCCCCCGGCTCGTCTTCGTCTGGCACCGCTTCGCGTTCTTGAGGTCGCTCGGCGTGATAGCGCCCAAGGTGGTGAAGGAGTTCCTGCTACGCCGCGTTGCTCCTCTCCAATGCCACTCCTGCCGAATGTGGACCTTCAGGGGGCGCGATGATCGTATGAGGCTCTAGGAAGAGGACTTGACTCATGAAGTGCTGAGGACAACGCTCTTGATCCTGACTAGGGACCCCAACCCTGGCAGCATCCCGCAGGGAGGGGCCTTGTTGTACCTCTACCAGAGCAGGGGCGATTTTGTGAAGCAGATGCCTGCCTTTGATGAGTGGGGGCCGCGCCCCGCCGGCCTCCAGGGGCCTCGCAAGAACCCAGTGGTGGTGACCCCCCTTCCAGTCAGCCAAGGCGGCTCTTCCTCGAGTGGCGGAGCAGGGAGGCATGAGGCGCCAGAGGCCGAGGGGGCTCCTGGTGGGGTGACGGTGCCGGGCGATGCTCATGAGGGAGTGGCTCTTGGGGCCTGTGCCGCTGAGGCTGAGGGCGACGAGTAGCTGCTCTCAGCAATTGCGACTGAGGCCCCTGAGGCTCCGGATGCTTCCCTTGGCGAGGCGATTGGCAGCGCGCATCAGGCAGACGCCCCTGACGCAGATCGCCTTGATGCTCCGTCTTCGTCGCAGGTTGATCCCTGCGCCCAACTCTTGGGCCGCTTCCACATGGACTTTGAGGCCCTCCGAAAGAGAAGGGAGGCCCTGGGCGACGATTTCCCTTGTCGCCTGCTGAAGCGTAGGAAGTACTTCGCCACTGATGAGTAAGCCTTCTCCTTTTCCAGCTCCCGATCCTTCTGTTGCTTTTACTGACCCTTGCTCTGCAGGCCCCTTCTAGCCGAGCTTGCGGAGAGGGCTGAGGTGCCGTCCCCCTTGGCTTCGCCCCCTCAATCGCCCTCAGGCGCCTCGAGCAGCAGAGCCCTTGTGGTGAGGGAGATCAAAGAGGCGGACCGTCCCAAGGCGCATCGTGGCCCTGCGCACCTCGCGATCCTCTTCCGCAGGCCTTCTCATGACATAGCCAGCCTGCCGTGGGCCTCCCGCCTAGTCGTGGACTGCGATTGGCTGAGGCGCTCCTTGCGCTCTACCTCTGGGGATGGGCTGGCCCCAGGCCGGGCTTCTGGCACGGCGTGCCCGACCGTCGCGAGGGTGCCAGCCCCCAGCCCCCAGCCCGGAGGGGGGTGCTGATTCGTGGCCCCCGGTGCTTGCTTGGGGCAGATGATGGCGTGGAAAACGTGCTCGAGCGCGCTCGGGAGCGTCGCGCTCTCCACCAAGGATTCCTTCAAAGGGCGGCTGACGCGGTAAGCCTGCTTGGTGAGGGGCTTGCTGATGAAGACGCGCGCCTTGAGGCCGAGGGCTTGTGCCTGGCTGCAGAGAGGCGCGAGCTGGAGGGCGCCAT
Source organism: Triticum dicoccoides (assembly GCF_002162155.2). Lineage (NCBI taxonomy): Eukaryota > Viridiplantae > Streptophyta > Magnoliopsida > Poales > Poaceae > Triticum > Triticum dicoccoides. Next base: position 165,079,460 of record NC_041384.1, read on the forward strand.
CACCCTTGCGCGCCGCCAGCGCGATCTTGATGACGCGGAGGCCAAGGCGTCGCTGGTGGCCTCTCGGGAGGCTCGATCTTGGGCCGCTGAGGAGGCCCGGGAAGCTGACCGACGGAGAATGGCGGCGGAGGAGCGGGCTCGGGAGCTCCTGGCCTGGTGCCACTCACTGGAGGAGTAGGTGGAGCTGCGCGAGGCAGCCCTCGCATCGATGAAGGTGGCCTCTGGCGACTCAGCAGAGCTCCAGAAGCATGAGGAGGCGCTGACGCTGGAAGCCGCAGAACGTACCCATGAGTACGAGCGTCTGGAGACGAGGGAGCGCTTGGTGACGCAGGAGGAGGATGATGTCGCTGCGCAGGAAGCCCGCGTCCTGGAGGAGGTCGGACGTCGAGTGGCGATGGCGCATTTGAACCTCGAGCACGAGTTCGAGGAGAAGCTGGGGTTGATCCGGGCCGAGGCTGAAGGCAGGACTGCTGCCTTGAGAGCCAAGCTGGAGGGGGCGACACGGCAGGCTGATGCTTTCTGGGCCGCCCTTGAGGTGGCGCAAGTTGAGTTAACCACCTCCCAGGCCGAGGTGCTCCTTCTTCGCCAGCGGGTGGAGGAGGCGGAGGCCGTCACGCGCCAGAATGTGGATGAGATACGTCAGTGGCGCATCCTGGAGCATGACGGCCCCATGCTCTCCACGCTCCGGGAGAGAGCCAACACAGCCTTGGGCAACATCTGCGAGGCGGCTGTTGGCGAGCCGCATGCAGTCAACTACGCCGGCAATCTTCAGTTCTTCACTGACGTGGTGACGCAGCTGGAGGCGCGGTCGATCAGGGCTGACAGGTTGGTGGAGGAGAGGAGCCACGCCCTGCTCGGGCGTGCCTTTTCTCGCGTCTTCAGCCATCTCCAGCACATGGATCCCCACTTCGATTTAGACGCCGCCATCGCCCCAGTCCCCCAAGCTGTCCGAGGCGACCTGGCGCGCTGGGTGGAAGACAATGTTGATGCTCTTATCAGGGCCTTCGCTTCAGACAACGACGGCGTGGTCGTGGCTGCCGACGAGGGCGGTGCGGCGCACGGCCCTAACGCCGCTGGCGGCGATGCGGACAGCGATTGCGAGTTCGGCGGCGCCAGCAGCGGCTCGGGTGGTGCTCTTGAGGACGCATTGGGGGATTTATCCGACTGATTGTGCATCATTCCTACTTCCTTGCCCTTGGTCCCGTGCTGGCCCTGATTGGATCCGTACGACCTGCAGCAAAACACCCTCCTGAGAGGACGCGGCGGCGGCAGTCTGGGCTGCGCGCAAGCTAGGCCTGACCCGGCTCGCGAGGGGCTCACGAGGGGAGGCAGCTGAGGCGAAGTGGTAACCAAAACGCGAGAAATTGCTCGAACGAGACTAAGCACCCCTTCCCCGAACACACGCAAATCTCAAATTCGAATCCAACTTGAATCCAGTGGGGGAAAGCGACAACCAAAGGGAAAAGCAACGAAAGCAAACAAAAGGCCGCGTCCGGCACCTAATCTAGTCTTGGACATCTTCTCACCAGCGCGGAGCTAAGTGCTGCCACTGGGCGTGGGAGGGAGCCCCAGGGCCTGAGGCCGGCACCCCTGAGACTCCGGGGCGTGTACAGCCCCACTCATTATTACGTGAGAGTGTCACGGGGCGGCGAGCTTCACAGGCACTGGGCCTTGTTCATAGGTACTGGCCTTGCTTCATATCGCCAGATGAGGGCCCCGCCTTGCGCCACACTCTAGTGCCATCAGCGACGACCGGAAACCAGGACGCCGCCTGATGGGGTAGAGCGGTCGCCAGCGGTTCCCCCGATGACCACGGGTCCTCCGCCAGGGGCAGGCCCTGAGGCACCTCCCAGCAGAGGGCCTACCTCCTGAGAACACCTTGCTCCGAACGCCACCGTGGTGATATCGGATCTCGGCCCCTCTCCTGCAGCCCCCTGCGCCCTCCTCCCGAGGGGTAGGAGTCTGTGGGAGCGGGGCCGCTGCTCGCTGTGGCGACCTGCACCTCCTGCGATCCATGGTTAGCGTATGCCTGTTCCTGAAGAATTAGCGGTACCCGATAATCGTTGCCTCCAGCGTGGCCAGTGGGACCGTCCCGGGGCTCCTGGAAAGGCTCAGCTTCTAGTGCCTCGTCCCCCCAGCTTGGGCTGAGGAGCAAGCCTTGTTCGCTCTCGTGAGGGTGTCCTTGGTCCATCATGAGGGGCACGTATTCCTCTGGCGCCGTCATCCTGAAGGCCACGTCGTAGTGCTCCGCATGCCACGCGGTCCTGCCTGACGCGCCCACCGTGGGGTGGCAGCGCGGATGTCCACTAGAGCCGCGGGTTGCGTCGAGTCCTTCTTCTTCACGGACCGGGAGCGAGGGCAGCGCCGCCGCCGGTCCGGTGCTGACAACTTCGCTGGTGTTGGAGTAGCCTTGGAACCTGCGGGCACGCGCGGAGCCCCCGCACGGGCCGCCCTGGGCTTGAGATGGGAGCTGGGTGCAGAAGGGGTGAGCCCCCGAGGCGGCGAAGCCCAGGAGCTCTGCCGCCCGCTCCAGTAGCACGTTGCGGCCGCCCTCCTGTAGCCTGCACAGCAGCAACTCTCGGGCCACCGTGAGCGCGGCCCTCGAGTTTGCCTGCTCCCGGCGGGTGTACGGCGCCGTGGTCGCGTCGTGATTGGAGGCCCTTGCTGCCGACCGCACCTGCCATGGTGTGAGAGCTGTTGAAGCCTGTCCGCGTCGCCCGTGGCCCGTAGCGCCCTGCGGACCGCGAGCTGCCTGGGGCACGGGGTCACCCGAGGCGAGCGGCTCTACGCAAGCGGGCCACGCCGCCCATGGATCTGGGTTGCCTGCATGGTTGCTGGACATGGTGATGACGACGCGACGGGGCACGAAGCGGCAGAAGATGGATTCCGGTGCACCCCTACCTGGCGCGCCAAATGTCAGATTTTGGGTTCCGGTAGACCCTTGAGGTTCGAACACTGGGGTGCGCGCGGAGATTTCTCTTCCTACCTACCTGCACCCCTCCGCCTCGCTAAGATCTAAGTGATGGAAAGAACAACACAAATGACACAAGATTTATACTGGTTCGGGCCACCGTTGTGGTGTAATACCCTACTCCAGTGTGTGGTGTGGTGGATTGCCTCTTGGGCTGATGATGATGGACAATACAAGGAAGAACAGCCTCGCGAGGGTCTGCTCTTGGCTGGGGCGATGAACTGCTAGGAGGAGTTCAGTCACCCCTTTCTCTCTCTCTCTCCTTTCTTTGTCATCGTCTCCCCTTTGTTCTGTGGGTGGTTGGTCCTATTTATAGAGGCCCTGGTCCTCTTCCCAAATATCGAGCGGGAAGGGAGCCAACAATGGCGGGCTAATTTGAAGGGGAACAGCCAGTACTAGCTATCCTGACAAAAGTAGTCTTCGCCTGCACAAAGCTCTGGTGGTGACGCCATCTTGGGCTCCACAATGACCTCCGTCTTGTAGTCCTCCTGGTCTTGGTCTTGTTGCACCGAAATGGCAACCTTTGCCTGATGCCTCGGTACTCCGCGGCTGCGCTTGCTCCCTTTGCACCAAAGAGGAAAGGAGGACACTGCGCGGGCTGGCACCCGCCTGGCGCCTTTGGTCGTCATGGCTTGTGTCACGGGCACCTCATGAGGTACCCCGCCTTGATCTCTCCACCTCCTCGCGAGCCAGCCTGATGAGGCCGTGCATAAGGAAGCTCCGCGTCATCCGCCCCGTGAGGCTTGGCCCCTCGCGACGGTCTTGGGTCTGTGTTGGTGAAGATGGGCCATGCTGGGCCCCCCTTTGAGCCACACCGCAGGCCGTAGGCAGGCAAGTCTGGGGACCCCCGTTCCCAGAACGCCGACAAGGCTAAACCGGTCAAAACGGCTGAGTCCGGCCCGATAATAGACTTCATATCCGATGTTGTGCACCATTATGGTGTCCCACACAGCATCGTCACTGACAATGGCTCCAATTTCACAGTCGATGAGGTAAAAACTGGTGTACTAATCTGGGCATTAAACTAGATTACGCCTCCGTCTACCACCCACAAACCAACGGTCAAGTTGAACGCGCCAACGGTCTTATTATGAGCGGCATCAAGCCCAGACTAGTGCGGTCTTTGAAAAAATCAGACAAGCACTAGGTTGAGGAGCTCGACTCCGTACTCTGGGGGCTGCGGACCACGCCCAACCATACTACCGGGTACACACCTTTCTTCATGGTGTATGGTGCAGAGGCCGTATTGCCCTGCGATATTATTCACGACTCACCTAGAGTGCGTATGTACGAAGAGAGAGAAGCCGAGCTCGATCGTCAGGACAACCTAGATGCCCTGGAGGAGGAACGCGATGTCGCAAAAGCCCGTTCAGCAGTTTACCGACAGCAGGCTCTAAGATATCAAAGCAGAGAAGTACGGGCCAAGACTTACAACGTTGGTGAACTCGTTCTACGCCTCCCGGAGAAGAAAAAGGACAAACTCAAGCCCAAATGGGAGGGTCCCTTCATAATTGACGAAGTTCTCACCAGAGGAGCGTACCGTCTTCGTGATGCATTAGACAATTGCCTCGAGCCGAACCCTTGGAATGCAGCCAGACTCCGGAGATTCTACGCCTAGCGCTAAACCCCTTGTTCATCTCCTCCTCCCCTGTAGTTTCCATTATTTTTTCTCTCTTTTCCGATTACTTTCTTCTTTCTCGCTTTAAAGCTTTGGTGTGGCTATACTGCACACCATCGGCACATACATCTTTAAACATGTATGCCACTAGTACGTGGGGACTTCTTGGACAGAAGTTCTTGTCATTCCTTGAGCATCAAGCTCCTCACATGTGAATTTTTCCATATGTACCTTTTCTTTGCCATTATATGCATCGATATGGCTTTAGTTTTGGCCAAGCTGGGTTGCCTGGCTCCTGTGCTTATGCCCTACGTTCCCGTTAGTTCGGCTAGGGCATAAAGGGAGCACCTCTGCGATTGTTACTGCCGGGTCATCCGGATGTGTACCTCAGACTGGGTGAAGCTGAAAGCTAGCGTTCTTAAGGGAATATTCGGTCGGTGAATTAAAGTTGTTTTTTAAAACTCACTCCATTGTGCACCCCCAGAAGTTATACAAACCTGGTGCTCACACCACAATTCGAACATGCGCATTAAATGCATGCACACCCAGGGAAAGGAACCCTTAATAGAACTATTCTCTCTGGAAGATGTTTCTTACGATATCAATCTAATATAACATGGCTAGCCGGATACAACTTGTCTGTTCAAGCAATTATGACCCATACGCCTAGTTTTCCAGGCATACCCTGGCTATTCGGCTGCGACGGTATTCAGAAACACTCTGCACCTTTGGGACCGGAGGTTGAAGCGAAAAGATCTGCCATGACAAATGATGTACAATTAAGCTAGATGAGGAAAGTACACAGTCACTTGGACTCGAAAACCTCCTCCTCTACACCTTCCAACAGGCAGTCTAACTTACAATCCTGTTGGGAATATTTGGCGGCCACCTCTACTTGGTCATATACTAAACTAACGGGAATTTCTTCCCCATTCGACCCTAGCGGTCTGACACGAGCCATGTGATTAGGATCCAGCTTGATGTATCGCGTCTTCACCATGGCCCAGGCCTCTCGCGCACCATCTCGGCATGCCGATATCTTCCACAGCCAGATACGCCGCCGCGCTCCCTTGAACAGCTCTACCAGCTTCTCCATGCTTCCTGGAGGGGGGGTCGGATGGCCATAAAGCCTTGGCCACACTCCGCATCACCTGCCGAGCTTGCTCGTGCAACTGCGACAACCCTTGCAGAAGATCACTTGATGATCCAGACACCTCCTCTTTGGGGCGGTTCGTCAAAACACCTGCAATCACAGCTATATCAGCTATCGTTACCTCCAAAACTGTTATAAAACAAAAGTGGCCACATACTGAATATGCCACCTTGTGGCTTCCTGTTCTCTCGCACATCTTTCAGTTCTTCACCCAGTTTGGAGTTCGTGTCCTGGAGTTTCTTTTTCTCTTGAACGACTTTTGTCAATACACGCTCGCCCGCTGCTAGTAGCTTTTTTTGCTCTGTGTTCTTCGCTTCGAGCGGCGTCCAGCTGCTCTCGTACTTGGTCTAACGGCCGAACACACAGATTAGCACCCAGATTCGCACTATAGGTGTATCATTATGAATTTTCAATAGAAGGAAACATTACCGGGAGATGCCTTGTATTTCTCCAGTTCGGCATTAGCAACAAGCAGCTGGCGCTGACACTTTTCCAGCCCCTGAGCTAGTTGGGCGTTCTTCTCCGTAAGCACCTGGTCATACATTGATCCTTAAATCAGTTGTTCCAACTCCTTTAAGTCTCAGGGGCTACTGGCATATGGTCATTATAGTCAGACAAAACAAATTTACCTGCACATCTTTCAAATGTTGCTTTGTGGCCCTGTTAATCCCATCTCGAGCAGCTCGAATGTATGCATCGGCCGAGTTGAAGGCGTTACACAACTCTTCTGAAAAGCCAGGGTCTTGTAAAATGGCCCGGCGGCGCCGATGATTCATCGCACTCTCCACTTCCGAGTTGGTGATGGATACATCATCCAAGTCCTCGGATGGAGGACAGTCCGGCTTCACCTTCGCATCAGCCCCTGTCTTCATGGCAGGATTTGAATCCTGGCTGCGGGAAGTACGACACTCGAACTTCCGGATACGGTCCGGCGCATATTTTTCCTGACACATGGATAACAGGAAGGTCACGGTCGGATGTGACTGCTCAGGTGCAGGTTGGCAAATTCATACCTCTTCGATGAAGGCACGGCCGTATCTTCGTTTGCTTTCCTCTTGGAAGGCTTGCCCGGAGTGGGGGACGCTCTCTTCGGAGGTACCCTTGGAGTAGTACGACACGCCGAACCCTTCCCCTTTTGAGCACAAGACAGTGTGGTGGGTAAGAAGGAAGAAGAGATCTCTTTTGAATAAGGGGTGTTCGGATCACTTACGTGTGAAGCTGGAAGAAGACCGGGGTAGTCGGCGATGATGGCCACTTCTGTGTCGTCGTAGCTCGTCTGGTAAAACACCCCCTCCGCAAGCACCACAAATATATCTGGATCCTGTACGAACCCAGGATCGAGCTCCCGGTTGTGGTCCTCCGGCTGTGGGGTGGGACTATAAAATCCCTCGGTGACCTTTCACCAGTGCTGTCATAAGCAAACAAGCTAGAAGTTTATCAAAGGCAATTCGGAGATGGAAGGAGTAAAAGCAGAAGGGTCGGGCCTTACCCAGCTGGGAGGGTTATACATAGTATACCCATCCCTAAATTTAATGCGGAGAAATTTCTTTTCCTCCCCTTTGAACAGTTCGGCTAATATCTTAGCCAAAGCAGCAGGGGTATCCGGACCTTTCCGGCCACATCGAGAGGCGTCGTCCTCCCCATTGTAATGCCACATTGGAAGCCCTCTGTATTGGAGCGGCTAAACCCCTCGCGCTATGGAAATCACCATAACCTCGATTACTGTGAGTCTAGACTGAGTGAGCTCTTTTATCATGCTCATTAGCTGACGAACCTCCGCGCCATCTTCCTCTTCAAGACTTCGGGGATGCCAACTATGGCGTTTCTGCAGCGGGGCGCACGAAAATTTAGGAAGACCCTTTCGAATCGGGTCGGGAAGCGCAACGTCCTCTATATAAAACCATTCATAGGGCCATTCATCGGGTTCCTTCCTTGGTGTGCCGGATGGATAGCCGGTATCGGCGACGCGCCATACTTCGGCTCCGCCCACTTCAAATATTGACCCTTCGTGATTGCACGACACGAGAGAGAACAGCTTCCTCCACAATTCGAAATGAGCCTCGATGCCCAGGAAAAGTTCGCATAAAGCGACGTAACCCGCAATGTGCAGGATAGAGGTCAGAGTGAAGTTGTGCAGCTGGAGGCCGTAGTATTCCATAAGCCCTTGGAGGAACGGATGGATTGGAAATCCAATGCCTCTTAGCAGGTAGGGGACAAAACACACTTGCTCTCCCCCGGATGGATTGGGGAAGTCCTCTGCCTGAGTCCCCTCATTGAAGAAAGCTAGCCCCGTTCGAACAGGGACTAGATCTGCATGGGGAAGGAATCCCTGTGTTTGCAACTTCGTCGATCGGCTATGAGACACGAAACACCTCTCCCACTCTCCTTTCTCTGGGTCGGGACGATCGGAGGAGCTGGGAGCACCAGCCATGATGGAATGGTTTCTCCTAAGTAGTCTCTGGGGATTTCTTCTGCGTAACGCTGAATGGATCTGGGATCCAATCTCTTTAAGTAGGTGCTCTTCCTCGCATGGATGGGGTGTTATTCGCAAAAATACCCTAACTTTACACATTCACTCGACGCGTGGAAGACAAAGATTATTCAACGTGTAGAAGCCAAGGAGGCGACATTGGATCAATGGCCAAATACATTAATTGGAGATCATTGAAGGGGGAACCCACCTTGCAATACTGAACACAATATATATGCCGAGCACCTCTCTATGGAAGACTGGTTCGAGGGCTACTGAGGGAGTCCTGGACTAAGGGGTCCTCGGGCGTCCGGCCTGTTATCCATGGGGCGGACTGATGGGCTATGAAGACATGAAGGCCGAAGACTGCACCGTGTCCGGATTGGGCTCTACTTGGCGTGGAAGGCAAGCTTGGCGACCGAAGATTCCTTCTTATGTAACCGGCTCCATGTAAACCCTAGATTCCCTTGGTGTCTATATAAACCGAGGGGGATAGTCCGAAAAGGAAACCACATATACTCATTACCATACCCACATAGGCTAGACTTCTAGGGTTTAGCCATTATGATCTCGTGGTAGATCAACTCTTGTAATACTAATATTCATCAAGATCAATCAAGCAGGAAGTAGGGTATTACCTACATAGAGAGGGCACGAACCTGGGTAAACATTGTGTCCCCCGTATCCTATTACCATCGATCCTAGACGCATAGTTCGGGACCCCCTACCCGAGATCCGCCGGTTTTGACACCGACACCCACCCGCCCGCCTAAGCGACATCTCGTCCACCTGAGGTATAACTTCTTTTGGATTTCATGATTCATTGTAGTTGTACTGGTCCAGCTCCCCAGGTCGCTGCATGCGGATTTTCTTCTATGCCACTACTCCCCAGCTCCCCAGGTCGCTGCATGCGGGTTTTCTTCTATGCCACTACTCCCCAGCTCCCCATGCACAGTAGCTAGGGTTCGTCGGCTCGTCCAATATGAAGTAAATATGCCCTAGAGGCAATAATAAAGTTGTTATTTATATTTCCTTATATCATGATAAATGTTTATTATTCATGCTAGAATTGTATTAACTAGAAAATTAGTACATGTGTGAATACATAGACAAACATAGTGTCACTAGTATGCCTCTACTTGACTAGCTCGTTAATCAAAGATGGTGAAGTTTCCTAGACATGGACAAAGAGTTGTCATTTGATAAGTGGGATCACATCATTAGAGAATGATGTGATTGACCTGACCCATCCGTTAGCTTAGCACGATGATCGTTACAGTTTCATTGCTACTGCTTTCTTCATGACTTATACATGTTCCTCAGACTATGAGATTATGCAACTCCCGAATACCGGAGGAACACCTTGTGTGCTATCAAACGTCACAACATAACTGGGTGATTATAAAGATGCTCTATAGGTGTCTCTGATGGTGTTTGTTGAATTGGCATATATCAAGATTAGGATTTGTCACTCTGTGTATTGGAGAGGTATCTCTGAGCCCTCTCGGTAATGCACATCACTATAAGCCTTGAAAGCATTGTGACTAATGAGTTAGTTGCGGGATGATGCATTATGGAACGAGTAAAGAGACTTGCCGGTAACAAGATTGAACTAGGTATGAGGATACCGACGATCGAATCTCGGGCAAGTAACATACCGATGACAAAGGGAACAACATATGTTGTTATGCGGTTTGACCGATAAAGATCTTCGTAGAATATGTAGGAACCAATATGAGCATCCAGGTTCCACTATCGGTTATTGACTGGAGATGAGTCTCGGTCATGTCTACATAGTTCTCGAACCTATAGGGTCCGCACGCTTAACGTTCTGTAACGATTTGTATTATGAGTTATGTGATTTGATGACCGAAGTTTGTTCGGGGTCCCGGATGAGATCGGGGACATGACGAGGAGTCTCGAAATGGTCGAGATGTAAACATCGATATATTGGAAGGCTATATTTGGACATCAGAAAGGTTCCGAGTGATTCGGGTATTTTTCGGAGTACCAGAGAGTTACGGGAATTCGTATTGGGCCTTAATGGGCCATACAGGAAGGAGAGAAAGGCCTCAAGGGTGGTCGCGCACCTTCCCCATGGATTGGTCCGAATTGTACTAGGGAAAAGGGGTGCCCCTTCCTTCCTTCTCCTTCTCCCTTCCCTTTTTCCTATTCCATGTGGGAGGTGGAATCCTACTAGGACTAGGGAGTTCTAGTAGGACTCCACACTTTGGGCATGCCCTATGAGGGTCGGCCTCCTCCTCCCTCCATCCTTTATATACGTGGACAGGGGGCACCCCATAGACACACAAGTTGATCATTGATCCCTTAGCCTTGTGTGGTGCCCCCCCTCTCCACCATAATCCACCTCGGCCATATCATCATAGTGCTTAGGCGAAGCCCTGTGATTGTAGCATCATCATCACCGTCATCACATCGTCGTGCTGACGAAGCTCTCCCTCGACACTCAGCTGGATCGAGAGTTCGTGGGACGTCACCGAGCCGAACGTGTGCAGATCGCGGAGGTGTTGTACTTTCGGTACTAGGATCGGTCGATCGTGAAGATGTACGACTACATCAACCGCGTTGTCATAACGCTTCCGCTTACGGTCTACAAGGGTACGTAGACAACACTCTCCCCTCTCGTTGCTATGCATCACCATGGTCTTGCGTGTGCGTAGGAATTTTTTTGAAATTACTATGTTCCCCAACACAACATCACCTATTTTTTTACTATTATAGAGGAAAGGCCACTCGAAAAGTTGTCCTGGTTTATGCCTCGGTGGAGGTATACATATTTTTTAGATAAAAAGTACATGGTGGTTGTGCGGTCATTGTCCATATGCTCCTATTGCTGCTGTTAATATAATAGTACTATCACTGGTTAAATTAAGCAATGCCCATGGTAAAGTGACGTCCCTTTTAAGTAATGCTGATGTCCATCTAGAGGCGTCGATAAATGCTCTTGTCCTGCTTTTTTCTCAGGTATCCTGGTTTAGTTCCCATCAAGATAATCATGATGCTTCTGTTTGTTGGTGTACTTTTCATTAATTCTTATTGACAATTGAGAGGTCGCTATTAATCTTGTACCAGTGCCAAAACAAAGTAACAACACTATATCCCTTTTTTATATTTTTGCAAACAACGATGTGTATCTCCATACTCGGGCATGTCTTCCTGAATTTTAGTGGAACTGCACAAAATTGGATGGCCATTGTTGTTCCACCTCACTGTCCTCTGGCACGTGGTTCTTCCTTCCTCAAGCTTGATTACCGAGAAGAAATAGACCACAGTGAGGATTTGTCGAACTTCATTGGTGCCTCACCCAAGCTTGATGCCAAATGGATGATGCATCACCACGATGACCTATCGATGCTCAAGGTCGCATCGGCTGGTGAAGCTAATCGATTTTCAATGAAAAACAAGTTGTTGTCCATCAGTGCTCTTTGATTGTTACCCACAAAGATGATATCCTTCATCAGTTCACCTGGAGATGTAGTCATCTTTCACGTTTGTCATGGTGGGTGCATGGCAGATGCCAAGGGATGGCTAAAGATAGGAGGAGGCTCGAGGGTGCTATGTCGGCATTCTGGGAATGGGGGTCCCCAGACTTGCCTGCCTGCGGCCTGTGGCGTGGCTCACGTGGGGGCCCAGCGCGGCCCATCTTCATCAGCCCAAGCTCAAGACCCTCGCAAGGGGCCAAGCCTCATGGGGCAGACGACAGGAAGCTTCCTCAAGAGCGGCCTCATCAGGCAGGCTCGCGAGGAGGCGGAGAGATCAATGCAAGGGTACCTCGCGAGGATCCCGTGATGCAAGCCATGACGATCAAGGCCAGGCGGGCGCCAGCCTGCACAGGGTCCTTGTTTCCCCTTTGGTGCAAAGGAGGCAAGCACAGGCCAAGGCATCAGGCAAAGGTTGCCATTCCAGTGCAATGAGACCAAGACCAGCAGAGCGGCAGGACGAAGGTCACCGTGGAGCCCAAGACGGCGTCATCACCAGTGCTTTTGGCAGCCGAAGACCACCTTTGGTCAGGATAACTTGTACTAGATGTTCCCCTTCAAAATGGCCAATTGTTGGCGCCCTTCCTGCTCAATTATTTGGGGAGAGGCCCAGGGCCTCTATAAATAGAGCTAGCCTCCACAAAGGAAGGGGTACACCCAGGAGAGAGGAGAGAGAGAGATCTGGTAGAACCCTAGCAGAGAGAAAGAGAGGCGACGATACTCACACTAGCAGTTCATCGCACCAGCTCAAGAACACCTCTCGCGAGGCTATTCTTCCCTTGTACTGTCCATCATCAGCCCCAGAGGCAATCCACCACACCACACACTGGAGTAGGGTATTACACCACAACGGTGGCCCGAACCAGTATAAACCTCGTGTCTCCTGTGTTGTTCATCATTTTCATCTTAGTTCGCACGAGAGGGTCGAACGTAGATCGGTAGGGGAGAGATCTCCGCGCGCACCCAAGTGTTCAAACCTCAAGGGTCTGCCGGAACCCGAAATCCGACATTTGGCGCGCCAGGTAGGGGTGCGCCAGTATCTTTCTTCCGCTGTTCACGTGTGATCTTCCGTCGTGTCCATGGCTGACGCTCGCCGGGCTCGCGCCGAGCACCAGGCTGCTCGCGCCACTCGCGTCGCCCAGACGGCGCCCGTCGGCGGCCCCCAACGTCGTTCCCCGTCGCCCGCCGCCAACGCCGCCACCGGCCCGGCGGGGAATGAGCAGCAGGCCTCGTCCCAGCATCCCTCGATGCGGCGGGATGGCCGCACCGCCACCCCGTCGCTAACTCCAGCTGCCTCGTCGTCCCACGCCCGTCGCGCACCCATGGATGCACACGCCTCACTGCTCTTGGCGCGGGAGCTCCTCCACTATCGCCCTGTCGACGACCTCTACGAGGACTGGCTCGCCCGCATCACTGAGCTCGTCAGTGTCACAGGGGGCTCCCCCTTGCGGTCCCTCTCGCTGCTTCGCCCTCCATCCCGTGCAGGGGGCGAGGATCAGGAGGCGCCTCCGCCGCCTCCTCCCCAAGAAGGTGCCTTGGTTCCAAGGCGCGCAGCCCCAGGGCGGGACCCTCCACGTCCGGCACCTACGCAGCAAGAAGGGAGCTGCCAAGAGATCTCACGTCCGTGGGAAGGTGCTCGCGTGCTCCCAGCGCCGGCACGCCAAGATCGTGCCCCAGCGCCTCCATGACGAGACCCCGCGCTGCTCCCAGTGGCGGCACGTGGTGACCCACAAGAACAAGTCCAGCACCAGCAAAGGGCACCGGTGGCCACGATGGGCTGCCTCGCCTTCACCCCCGAGCTTCGCGGCGTCACATGGCCAGGCAAGTTCAAGCCTGACCTCCCTCCCCGCTACGATGGCACAGCGGACCCTGCGGAGTTCCTGCAGCTCTACGAGCTGGGCATCGTAGCCGGCAACAAAGACGAAAAGGTCATGGCGAATTGGTTCCCCATGGCGCTCAAGGACGGCGCCCGCACCTGGCTCTTGAACCTGTCTCCCGGCACGATCTCCTCCTGGAGCGAGATGCGCACCCGCTTCATCGCCAACTTCCAGGGCACACGCGACCGGCCCCCGGCCGTGAGCGACCTACGCCGTACCAAGCAACAACCAGGAGAAACCCTGCAGAAGTACATCCAGCGCTTCAACTACGCTCGCCTCAAGATCCCCAAGGTGACTGAAGAAGCTAACATCTCAGCCTTCTCCGACGGCGTGCGCGATGTCAAGATGAAGGAAGAGCTAGCAATCCATGAAGACCTGTGCACATCCCTGGAGCTGTTCAACTTGGCGACCAAGTGCGCCAGGGCTGAGGAAGGGCGTATCTCCCTCCTCGAGCTCCCGACAGCTGACCCGGAAGAAAAGAAGCCCAAGGCCAAAGGCGTGAAGCACAAGGGGGCTGCCGTGCTAGCAGCGGAACCAGACACCAAGCGAGGCAGGGACCAGCCTGAGTCATCCAAGGGCGGACGGTACTGCATGTACCACGACCTCCACACTGACAACACCAACGAATTTCAAGAGCTCAGAGCTGTGCGAGATGGGCAAATCAGCCGACACCCAGAGCGCAACGACAGGGGCTATGGCCGAGGAGGAGGAAGAGGTGGCGGACAATGGGAAGACCACGGCCTTCGCCAGGGATGGCGTGACCACCCTCGCGAGGACCGCTGGCAGGACCATCCTTGCGAGGGAGGCTGGAGGGACCAGCCTCGTGAGGGCCACCCGCACGGCAATGTGGGCCTCCCTCCTCTGCCGCCTCCACCAAGGAGGAATGAAGACCAACACCAAGACGATGGGGCTGGGGGCTTCCAAGAGCCGCGTGCAATCGCTTGCATCTTGGGTGGCGCCCAGGCCCCAGCCTCACATCGCATTTTCAAGCAGTTTGCTCGCGAGGTGAATGCAGTCCTTCCCAAGCTTGAGGCCACGCGCCCTCTCAGGTGGTCTTCATGCGCGATCACGTTCAGTTCCACAGATCAGCTCAAGTGTACGGCAACGGCCAGAGTCCTCCCGATGCTTTGCTCCCCAGTCATCAGCAACGTGCAGGTCACCAGGACCCTCATCGATGGCGGGGAAGGACTCAACATCCTGTCCGTCGAGACGTTCGACAATCTCCAAGTGTCGTACGACCAGCTTCAGCCGACCAAGCCTTTCTCAGGAGTCACCGATGGTTCCACTGTTCCAATTGGGCAGGTTTGCCTTCCGGTCACCTTCGGGCAACGCAAAAACTACCGCACCAAGCTCATCGACTTCGACGTCGCTCACATCCGCCTGCCGTACAATGCCATCCTTGGGTACCCAGCCCTAGCCAAGTTCATGGCAGTGACCCACCATGGTTACAATGTCCTCAAGATGCCAGGAAGCTGTGGAGTCATCATCGTACCCTGTGAAGAAAGGGACGCAGTGTGCTCGCTTGAGCGTGCATTCCAAGCCGCAACAATCGAAGACCCATACCACAGGAGCGGGAGGCCTCCCGAGGCGACCCTCAAGAAGAAGAAGGCCTCACCTGGCCCGAGCCACAAGGAGGCAGGCACCTCCGGACGTATCGCGTCAGGGTTCGCGCCCGATCAGGGAGCGCTGCCCTCTCACGCATAGGAAGGCGCGCCCGGCGCCCTCCTCAGGCAGGGCTCGGGGGCTCTCGCTTGGAGAGCCGCCGACCTTGCCAAGGTCGCGGGGGAGGCGCTCGGGCACCACTTGGAGGGGTGCTTTCAGGCACGCTTCCCTCAGGAAGGTACAAGTTAAAGGAGACCAAACCCTCAGGAGTTCATCGCAAGGAACACTCGTGAGCTACAAGAGTTCAGAGTCATGCGCGGCAGCCGCCGCTTACCTGCTGTGGCCCCACATCCAGGCGAGGATGGAGGACTACGTGTCTACGTCGACGTACCAGGGCTCAACCGAGCTGCATCCCAGGAGCGCCTATGGCCTTCGGCCGTAGGGCACTGCGAGGGACCACCTCACAGCTACGTTCGCATGCCCTTCGGCCTGCCGAGCGCGGTCGCCGCACATCGGCGCCTGTTGAGGAGCATTCTAGAGGCTCAGGAGGTCAGGCATCGCGCGGTCCTGGCGGAGGTGGCGATGGTCCCCGAAGACCTGCACGTGCCACCGGAGCCTCCCGAGGCCCCTGGGCCTGGGGGCTCATGAGGGCCGACATCTTCATCGCGCATTGCTCACTCCCTCAGCATCACTTCATCTTCGACGGCACCAGGTGACATCTTTCAGAGTTCTACTTTCAGCTGGGAGCGCCCACAGGACTGCACCATTCCCAGGCCGTGTGGGTCCGTCCCCGCGGCATGTATCCATTTTGGTTATGCTATTTACCTACCTTGTTGGGGGCGCCCCTCGGGCTGCATCATCCCCACGCCACTCGGGCCCGACCCAGCAGCAGTTGCTTTTCCAGCATTTACCTTAGGGTGAAGTTGTTCTTTCACGCTTAATCTGATTCCCATGATTATCACCTACTGCTCGTCGTCATGCAAAGCGCTTGCACGTTAAAAGGGGGGTACCTAAGCATCGCGACTCATGGGCTCCTACTGGCTCTCCAGCCCTCACCCCCTGGCCTTGACCCACGGCATCGCGACCTGTCATACCAGTGGCGGCTGAGCTCGCTCGAGGGGCGGGACCTAAGGACGTAGAGCATTTGCATTCTAACAACCCTACAGGAACACACCAATTGATAAAGGCCTAGAGCCAGGCGCAACCCGCCTCGAGGTAGGGCCTCGTGAGTCCCGCGCTGGCGCACGGGTGCCCAGATACACCTCTCCTAGCCCTACCGTGCCGGCCACGTGTCAGGGCGGGGTTGTACACGCCCCGGGGGCTCCTCCCAGAGGGGAGCCCCCTCCCACGCACCAGTGGAAGACCAATGCTCCGTGCCGGCTGACGACACTGCCGAGGAGCGGCTCTGCCCGTACACATACAGAAGCGCTATGCTCCGCGCTGGTGATAAACAACTGAGGGCGGCCCACGGCCATACCAACCTCAGGGAACCCAGAGCTCAGTGTCCGACAACATCGCAACGCCTCCCCTCGAGAGTGCCGCGCGAGGGGCTGGACACGGGGGCTACGCCCGGGCCTCTCCCGAGCGCACGCCACCCAGCCAGGTCCCTTGGACCTGGTCATCACGCGCCACTCCCCGAGCGAAGCCAAGGTACGAAACCCGTTTGAGCGTCAAGGGGGACTCCTGAGCATCGCGACTCAAGAGCCTAACTTGCCACGTAGCCCCTCACTCCTTAGTTCCGTCCTTGGTTTTCGGTCGGGGCTAACGCTGGGTGAGGTACGCGCGGGGTCGGGCCCTGCCGACGTAGAACGGTCAATCCACTTCTCGCTCCCCCCTTCCCTACTTGTTGCTCGCGCGTCAAGGGGGACTCCTGAGCATCGCGATTCAGGAGCCTAACTTGCCGCGTAGCCCCTCACTCCTAAGTCCCGTCCTTGGTTTCCGGTCGGGGCTAGCGCTGGGTGAGGTACGCGCGGGGCCGGGCCCTGCCGACGCAGAGCGTAAGCAAGTAGGAGAGGAAAATGAAAATTCTAGGAAATTCAAAGCAAATATTACAAGCCATAAGATTGTTCCACAACGCCAAACACAAGTTTAAACGCCTCCGCAAGGCATGGTGCATGTGCAGGAATAAAACAGGATGGAAGTCGCGAAGGGATCACTCCCAAGTAACGCCGTCACCGATGGTGGAGTCACGCTGGACGGCTTCGCCTCCCGAGGTCGCGAGGCCGGCAGCATTGTGCCTGGGCAGGACGTTGGGGGAGCGGAACTTCCCCAGCAAAACCTCGGCTCGGCCTCTCACGGCATTAGCGGCGGCAGCGGCACGGTCGCCGCTCACGGGCTCGAGCAGGCTGTCGAAGTCGACGTTGGGGTCGCGCAGGTAGACATGGCTGAGGACACGCGTCAGCGCCGCAGAAGACAGGGCACGCCCCTCGGCCTCGACTGTGGGGCCAAGGCCGTTTGCGACATCCTCACGCGCATCAACCAGGAAGGGGAGCAGCTTGGCGGGGCCGTCCTCCTCACCAGCCAACAGATCCTCCAGGCCGCTCTCATACAACATCTTCAGTATGCCTCGAGCCTTCTTCTCCAGCTTCGCGAAGTCCACTCGGTCCTCCGTCAGGACCTTGGCCTTGGCGTCCAGCTCGGTCCTCTCCGCCTTCAGCGACCGCTCCAGCGTCTCTAGCCGGCTGTGGCGGTCATCAAGCTTGGCGTCCCGGTCCGTGGCGGCGGCCTCCCTAGCCTTCATCTCCTTCTCCATCTCCCGGCGGCTGTGCACCTCCTTGGCGAGCTCGTCGCGCAGGCCTTGCAGCTCGGCCTCAAGTGTCTTGCAGCGGCCCTGGGCATCTGCAGCATCGCCCAGGGCAGCGTCGCGAGCAGGCTTTTCTTGGTTAGCGGCCCGCTTCTCCTCGTCGGAGGACGACACGGCCTGGCTCAGCACCGCTCGAACAAAAGCAGCAGAACGGGCCCAGCCAGAGGCCAACTCCAGGCGCCCGGCCACTAGACGAGGGTCCGCGCTCAGGAGATCCTCCCGCAGTTGGCTCAGCTCATTGGCAACCTGATCTAGGATAGCAGCGTAGGGAGCAGAAGAGACAAGAACCTATGGAGCAGGCGGAGAGGATGGCAGTGTGACCACGGCTTGGCATGAAGGGACCTCTTGAGCCCTGGCCGCCACGGCCGCAGCGCCGGGCACAGTCGACTCCAGGTCCAGTAGGGCCACGGGGGCCGACTCCTCGCCGGGGTGCCCCAGTTGGCCTCGCGAGGGCGGTTGGGTCAGAGAGGTGCGGGCCTCACCGTCCACTCCCCCAACAGCCGAAGGCGTCGCCCCGGCAGATGGATTCGCCCCAAGCGGGGCTGCAGAAGCCTCCTTCAACCTCTTGGCAGCAGGTGCCAGCCTGGTAAAAGAGTGCAAATGTCAAGCTTCAGCGGCAGAAACCAAGCAGAGCACGAATCAAGCACTTACTGGACGTCTTCCATGGACTCAAGCAACTTCCGGCCAAACTTGAAGCCCGAGAGCCTGCAGCGGGGGTCAGCCTTGGAGGGCCCGGAAGCAGAAGGCGCATCAGGAGGGATGGAGCTGGCCTTGGACCCCCCAGGGACCAGAGCAGACCCTGGGGGAACCAGGCTCGACCCGCCCTTCCTCGTGACCGAGGAAGAGCCCTCCCTTCCTCGCCGGGCGCTGGCCTCGTCGTCGTCCTGCATGGAGCGGAGGGCCTGGGACCTGCGCCGAGGGAAGGACTCCCCCCAATCCTCGCCAGTGTCCTCCGAGTCGGACGCTTAATCCTCCGCCTCTTCTTCCCCACTGGAGCTGCCGGAGGACAAGTTCACCGTCGCCAGGACCGCCAGGTCTTCAGGAGCTGCCGCGGGCACCAGCCCCTCACCGTTGAAGGTGGGCATGGCATTCACCACCTGCTCCCAGTCGTCACGAAGGAACAGGGGGACGAGGGCGTCCACCGGGCTTGCCACGTCTCCCCCAACCAAGGAATGGAGGGCCGCAGTCAGATCCTTGTTGGTCAGGGCCTCGGAGCTCAGGCGCAGGGCGGCGTCTGCTCCTCCAAGCCTCCACAGTGGGAGCAAGTGCTCCTGCAGCGGAGCCACCCGGTGCTCCAAGAACTCCCTCAGGAGTGTGGCCCCGGTCAGCTTCGCCACCCCCAAGTTGCTTGGCCTCAGGTCCGCATTCATCCTCCTCAACACCGCCTTCGCGCGAGGGTCGACAAGCTCTGCGCGGGACCATGCGTCGACGGACTTAGGTTGCCCCGTGGGCAATACCAGGTGAGGGTGGAGGCGCCCGACATCCATCATGACCCACTTGCTCCGGTAGCCTTCGATCCTCTTCCCAAGCTTCGAGATGGCGTTGGAGCTGGAATATGCAATGAAGCTCTCGCATGTGCAGATCTGAGCGCCAGAAACCCGGAGGGAGAAAAAGTGGCGCAGCAAGGCCACCAAGGGCTTCACACCAACATGAGCCTTGCAATAGTAGGCGAAAATCACAAGGAGAAGGATAGAGTTGGGGTGGAGATGCAGGGCCTGCAAGTTGTATTGGCGGAGAATGGCAAGGAAGAACTCAGATAAATGAGGCACCAGACCGGCGACGATGGCGCTCACAAAGAACGGGTAGAAGGTGCTCCCCTTGCCCTCAGGCTGGTCGGAGCCGACCTTGAGCACAGTCGCCCCCTCGCTGCCCTGCGCCATCATCATCAGGCACGCGAGGGCGAGGTTCTTCTCCAACAAATTCGGGGAATCCAGGGCCGGCGAGTACCAAGCATCAGCCGGGGACTTGCGAGTCGCCATGGCGTGCCGGATGAGAAGGATTGAGACGGATCTAGAGGATTTCGGGAGCAAGAAGGAGGAAAGCGAGAAAGGGGATCTAGGGCAAGGAGGGCGAGAGCAGGGCAAGTAAGCTTGGCCCGAGCACCCCCTTTTTTGTCAGTCGTGCAGTTGCCGAGGCGTCGTGGGAAAATGTAACGCCCTCGATGCGGCTATATCTCCCACGTGTCGAAGCACGACTTAGAGGCATAACCGCATTGAAAGCAATGTCGCAAGTGAGGTGATCTTCACACAACCCATGTAATACATAAGGGAAAAGGGATACATAGTTGGCTTACAATCGCCACTTCACACAATTACATGAATAAAGCATTACAACAACCAAATACAATCAGGGCCCGACTATGGAGCCAAAATAAAAGAAGAACCCCAAATGTGACAAGGTCCCCGATCGACCCCAACTGGGCTCCACTACTGATCAACTAGAACGAAACAACACAATGGACAAAATCTTCATCGAGCTCCTCCTGAGCTTGGTTGTGTCATCTGCACGGATTCATCGGCACCTGCAAACTGGTTTTGGAAGTATCTGTGAGCCACGGGGACTCAGCAATCTCGCACCCTCGCGATCAAGACTATTTAAGCTTATGGCTAAGGTAAAGGTATGAGGTGGAGCTGCAGCAAGCGACTAGCATATATGGTGGCTAACATACGCAAATGAGAGCGAGAAGAGAAAGCAAGGCACGGTCGATAAAATCTATGATCAAGAAGTGATCCTAAAGCAACCTACGTCAAGCATAACTCCAACACCGTGTTCACTTCCCGGACTCCGCCGGAAAGAGACCATCACGGTTACACACGCGGTTGATGCATTTTAATTAAGGTCAACTTCAGGTTTTCTACAACCGGACATTAACAAATTCCCATTTGCCCATAACCACGGGCACGGCTTTCGAAAATTCAAATCCCTGCAGGGGAGTCCCAACTTAGCCCATGACAAGCTCTCAAGGTTAACGAAGGAATAGACCTCCTCCCGAGACATTCCGATCAGACTCGGTATCCCGGTTCTTCAAGACATCCTTGACAATGGTAAAACAAGTCCAGCAAGACCGCTCGATGCGCCGACATCCTGATAGGAGCTGCACATATCTCGTTCTCAGGGCAACACCGGATGAGCACTCCGTACAACTAAAACCACCCCTCAAGTTTCCCCGAGGTGGCGCTGCAAAGGACTCTAGTTCAGACCAACACTTAGACAAGCACTGGCCCGGGGGGGTTAAAATAAAGATGACCCTCGGGATGCGCGACTCCCAAAGGAAAAAGGCTAGGTGGCGAATGGTAAAACCAAGGTTGGGCCTTGCTAGAGGAGTTTTATTCAAAGCGAATTGCCAAGGGGTTCCCATTATAACCCAACCGCGTAAGGAACGCAAAATCCGGGAACATAACACCGATATGATGGAAACTAGGGCGGCAAGAGTGGAACAAAACACCAGGCATAAGGCCGAGCCTTTCACCCTTTACCAAGTATATAGATGCATTAATTAAATAAGATATATTGTGACATCCCAACAAGTAAACATGTTCCAACAAGGAACAACATCTCCATGTTCCAACAGGGAACAAACTTCAATCTTCACCTGCAACTAACAACGCTATAAGAGGGGTTGAGCAAAGTGGTAACACAGCCAAACAACGGTTTGCTAGGACAAGGTGGGTTAGAGGCTTGGTTCAACAATATGGGAGGCACGATTAGCAAGTGGTAGGTATCGCAGCATAGGCATAGCAAAAGAGCGAGCATCTAGCAAGCAAAGATAGAAGTGATTTCGAGGGTATGGTCATCTTGCCTGAAATCCCGCAAGGAAGAAGAACGAGTCCATGAAGAAGACAAACGGACATAGACGAACGAATCCTCACAAACGCGACGTTATCGGAACCAACCCGAAGAAGTAACACCGGAAAGAAGCACACAACATAGTAAACAACCAACACATGAACATGGTATGATATGCGGGATGCGGGATGCGATGCATATGCAAGATTTGACAAGGGATGCATGAACCTGGCCTCAACATGGAATTCCAAGTGTGCCACTTGAAAGATGAGATGAAATCTCTTGAAAACGATATAAAGAATGCCAGAATCAGAGTTACGGTTTGGAAATGGCAAGCAATTCAAATATGGCCACGTTCTGCGATTTACAGCAAGTAGTCATCTAAATGCAACAAGAGGAACATGCTACAGCACTCAAACATGGCATAACAATACATGGCAGGGATGCATACATGATTCTTAACAAAAGTCTAGCACTGAGCTACGGCCAATTCATCCATTAACAGGTTCAAACAAGCATGGAAAAAATGCATATGGTAAACAGATTTCAGACTTAGTGAAATTAGCACTTGTCTGGAATTTCAGATTAGATAGCATTCTTTGGAGCAACAAAACTACATACTACAGGACCTGAACATGGCAAAGTAGAGCATGGCATGTAGATACTCAAAGAGCTTAACAAAAGTCCCTTAGTGACCTTGAGCCAAAAGGGATCAGAAAATACAATTGCAAGCATGTGAACATGGCAAAAACATAATCAGTTCTCAGACTTAGTGAAAACTGGAGCATGCTGAAACAGATATCAAGTAGGCATGTTTACAAGCTCGATGCACTCACTACAGAGCAAGGCATGACAATATAAGCATACACCCATCAATAATACACATTATACAAGCTAGACATGGCAAGAACAATAACATGGCATGCATGGATCAACTACAACATCCTCGGCAAAATCGCTAACAAGTAGACAATCTGCCCAGATTCACAAAATGACAAAAGTAGAGCTCGATTGACTCAAGCTAGGGTGCTCCATAATTGCAAACAAAGACATGGATGGATAGAGCACTACAAGATTAACAAAACATCCTTACTGATCATCCTCAAAAGAGGCACGGATCACTAGGAAACAACATGAACATATGGCAATATGAGATAAACAGCTCAAGGACTTAGTGGAAATGCTAAGTCCCTGAAAACAGCATTACCAAGTGCCTCACTTTGCAGGCTTGTGCTAGTCACTACACACATCACAAAAATACATGGGTTGCACCTCTGGAAAGATGGCAAAACCCTTAACAAAACATATGTAGAGCTCATGGCCATATCATACACACAATAATCATGGCAAATATGACAAATAGCTAAATGGAGCAGCAGATCTGACAATTATCTCAAATAGCATTCTTCTAACAGCATTTCGGGCATCAAGATGAACCCAAATGAAAATGATGCAATGATATGAAATGATGTACTCTCTGAGGTGAACATTTTGATATGCTATATGCATGAATCGGAGCTACGGATACAAAGTTACATTGCGATGAACATGGGAATATGAAACATGGAAAACTCGGGGACTTAGTGAAATTTTACCCCCGCGAAAGTCAACGGGATCGGACGGAGCGGGATGACGAGATCCGGATTGGGACGAGGCGTTTGGATGGACGAATGGGTGGATCTGATCCCACTCGAAACAGATTCGACCGGGCCGAACTCCGGCGAGGCGAGCTTGAACTCCGGCGGACATGGCAGGGCGGCGCACGGGAGGCAGCCGGGGAGCGAGGCGCGTCCGGCGGCTCGCTGGAGAGGCAAGGCGGTGAGGCGGGAGGTGGCGGCGCTCGTGGGATGCGCGGGCGGCGCTGGGTGGTGCGTATGGAGGCGGCGGCAGCGCGGCACGCGGTCCGGTCGCCGGTGACGGTGCGAAGGCGGCGGAGCAAGGGCGGCGAGGCGGACGAAGGCGGGATCGGATCTTTGACGGCGAGGTGCAGATCCGGGCGGCGGCGGGCATTTGTGCCGGTGACCGGCGACGATTCGGCGATGGCGCACGGCGGCCTGAGCAGGGAGGCGGGCGGCGCTCGACGAAGAAGAAGCGGGCATGGGCGTGCGGAGGCGGCGGCCCGGGCGCGCGGTGGAGAGGGCCCGGTGCGGGCCGAGCGGGCCGACGGCGGCGGCGGGCGGCGGGCGCCACGTGGAGGCTCCAGATTGGCGCGGAGGAGGCCGGACATGTCCGGCGCGGCGGGGGACGTGTCCGTCGGTGCGAGGAGGTGGGATCTAGGGTTTGGACTGCGAGATTTTTCGGGGGAGGCCACATATATATATAGGTAGAGGGAGCTAGGAGAGTCCAAATGAGGTGCGGTTTTCGGCCATGCGATCGTGATCGAACGACCGAGATGATGGAGGAGGTTTAGGTGAGTTTTGGGCCACTTTGGAAGGGTGTTGGGCTGCAACACGCACGAGGCCTTTTCGGTCCCTCGGCTAACCGTTGGAGCATCAAACGAAGTCCAAATGGTACGAAACTTGACAGGCGGTCTAACGGTAGTAAACCAAGGCCGCTTGGCAAGTCTCGGTCCAATCCGGAAATGTTTATTCCCCACACACGAAAGAAAGGTAGAAATGACCACCGGAGGAGAACGGAGCACCGGAATGCAAAACGGACAACGGGGAAAATGCTCGGATGCATGAGACGAACACGTATGCAACTGAAATGCACATGATGACATGATATGCAATGCATGACACGCAAGCAATGGCAAGGCAACAACAGCGAATAACAGGAAGACACGCGGCACATCGGTCACGTGGCATTATAGAAGTGCAGACGCCCACGTCCAATCAACCGCCACACGACGCCCAAGGTCGCAGGCTGTTAGGGCCCACGGCGCTTCGTGCTTGCCCCTTCGCTTCTCTGCTAAGCCAAACCCGTGCGCACCTTGGGCCCGGGGGCTACTGTCGGCGTTCTCGGAACAGGGGTCCCCAGACTTGCCTGCCTGCGGCCTGCGGCGTGGCTCAAGTGGGGGCCCAGCACGGCCCATCTTCATCAGCCCAAGCTCAAGACCCTCGCGAGGGGCCAAGCCTCATGGGGCAGACGACAGGAAGCTTCCTCAAGAGCGGCCTCATCAGGCAGGCTCGCGAGGAGGCGGAGAGATCAATGCAAGGGTACCTCGCGAGGATCTCGTGATGCAAGCCATGACGATCAAGGCTAGGCGGGCGCCAGCCTGCACAGGGTCCTTGTTTCCCCTTTGGTGCAAAGGGGGCAAGCACAGGCCAAGGCATCAGGAAAAGGTTGCCATTCTGGTACAATGAGACCAAGACCAGCAGAGCGGCAGGACGAAGGTTATCATGGAGCCCAAGACGGCGTCATCACCAGTGCTTTTGGCAGACGAATACCACCTTTGGTCAGGATAACTTGTACTAGATGTTCCCCTTCAAAATGGCCAATTGTTGGCGCCCTTCCTGCTCAATTATTCGGGGAGAGGCCCAGGGCCTCTATAAATAGAGCTAGCCTCCACAAAGGAAGGGGACACCCAGGAGAGAGGAGAGAGAGATCTGGTAGAACCCTAGCAGAGAGAAAGAGAGGCAATGGAACTCACCCTAGCAGTTCATCGCACCAGCTCAAGAACACCTCTCGCGAGGCTGTTCTTCCCTTATAATGTCCATCATCAGCCCCAGAGGCAATCCACCACACCACACACTGGAGTAGGGTATTACACCACAACGGTGGCCCGAACTAGTATAAACCTCGTGTCTCCTGTGTTGTTTATCATTTTCATCTTAGTTCGCACGAGAGGGTCAGACGTAGATCGGTAGGGGAGAGATCTCCGCGCGCACCCCAGTGTTCGAACCTCAAGGGTCTGCCGGAACCGGAAATCCGACACGCTGGTGGACTCCAAAGGTGAGGTTGGCATGAGCGGGTGCGGGACACCGGACATACCCAGGTTCGGGGCTCTCCGAAGAGATAATAACCCTAGTCCTGCCGAGTGTATTTGTATGATTGATAGTACAATGTTGCTCCTGGAGCTGTATGGAGGGGGAAGGAAGCTGGCCAAGGCTTAGGCAGTTCCCTCTCCTCGGGTGTTGCTAACTAGGTGTGTGTGATGGAATGAGTTCTCTTGCGTGTGAGCATGTCTCCTTGTAGCATGAGGCCTCCTGGGGGCCTTTATAGGTCAACCCCCAGGGGTACAATGGTAATGTTACAAGTCGGTGGGTCCGTATTGTCGGTGTCCGGGAACCCGGGCTGGGTCCCACTGAGGGCTTGTGGTTCGCCGGGTTCCCCTAGGTGCGAGCCCCGCATGCCTAGGGGGACTGTGCGCCATCTTGTCGATCGTCAGGGCCTGGCCGATACGAGTCACGTATAGTGCTCTCCGTCAAGTCGCCGCTTGCTGTTGTCAGCGGTGAAGGCGGGGGCACTATAGCCACGCCGGCCCTGGTCAGCGGGTAGGTGAGGGGCACTGTTGCTACATACCCGCTGACCAGAGGCATGGGCGGGGCACTGTTGCCTCGGTCATCATTGATTGAAGTCTTGTCCACATCATATGGCCTGGATGGGACGGGAGTTGACCCGCGTCTGGATTGTCCAGCACGCCACGGGTGGCACTGGCTTGTTGAGGAGGCTTTGGTCGTGCCAGGTTTGGCTGTCTTGCGCTAGTTGTTGGGGCTGAGTCGACGTGGCTTACCGGGTCGGCTAGTCTGGCCGGCTTGTGGGGCTTGGCTGGGTCGAGCGACCCAGCCAAGTGTGTGCCGGTATTGAGGGGCAGTGCCAACCCTGTTGTTTTTGAAGAGGATCCGGGTTCCGTTGCCTCCCCGGGGTCCATCCCCCCGACAGTAGTCCCCGAAGCTGTGAAGGTCCGCCGTCTTCGGATGAGTGGGCCTTCGCAGTTTCCCCCTTAAGCAAGGTGGATTCTGCGAGCGCCGGGACCGGCAACACCCACTGTGTGCTGGTTTTCTCGAAAACCGGATCGTGGTATCCCGGCCGTGGCGGGGACCGAGAAGTCTGCCAAATCTTGGGGCGATCCCTTGGGCTTCGCACGGGCGCCACATGGTGCCCGGAAGTCGGAGGGGCCTGACAGGTCACACGCGTGACGGGACCGGGCGACGGGCTGGGGCCCACCGCCGCGCGCCCTCGGCCCAAGCGCGTGGATTTATTGCGGCGTCCGGGGGCCGGTTGCTCTTCCCCGGGCAGTTACCATGCGCACTTATTGCGGGGTAGTGGAACGGGTGCGTGAAGACGATCCCACTTGCCCACTTCCCCATGTTCAAACCGAGGGTTATAAATTGGGGGTAGGTGCGGCGGACATTATTCTCGCTCTCGCCCTCCTGTCCCTTTGCTCTCGCTCCGCTCTTTGCAACCGACGCACTGCGGCGCCCGCTGCTCCGAGCAAAACTCCTTCGCCGTCCATCTTCCTTCTTCTTCTTCTTCTTCTTCTTCTTCCTTTGATCATGTCGCTGCCCTCGGGCTCCTGGATGGGCTCGAACGTCACTTCCGAGGACATTACCCGACTCCGGGTGATGTGGCGCCTGCTACGGGAGACAGACGTCAGCGTCCGCCTGCCGCGGGGCGAGCAGAGGCCTCAGCCCGAGGGGCAGGAGCGCGTGGTCTTCCTCACACACTTTGAGTGCGGATTCGGGCTGCCGGTGAGCACCTTCTTCCATGCGTTCTTGGAGTTCTTCGGGCTCCAGCCGCACCATCTTGGCGCCGGCGCCATTGTCTAGCTCTCCGGGTTCGTCACCCTCTGCGAGGGGTACCTGGGGGTCGAGCCTACGATCGACCTCTGGGCATGCTTCTTCTCCTTGAAGCAGCATGGCCCGTCGGCCCGGGAGTTCGCTGACTGCGGCACCGCCGTCATCTTGAAGCGGTCGGGGGCGGATTCCCCCAAGATCCCGCTGGAGGATTCTACCAAGAAGTGGTAGAACTCCTTCTTCTACGTCCTCCCCCATGGCGCGGATCGCATCAATCTTCCGGCCTTGGCCATCGCACCGCCGTGGGCGAAGACGAACTGGGGCTACTCACCTCGGCGCCCGTCGCAAGAGATCGTCAATCTCTGCGAGCGGGTGACGGTGATGAGGACGCGGGAGGGGCTCACCGGCACCGACCTCCTAGCCGCGTTCATCAAGTGACGGGTCCTTCCGCTTCAGGGGCGCTTGAGGGAGTCCTGGATTAGGGGGTCTCCGGACAGCCGGACTATATCCTTTGGCCGGACTGTTGGACTATGAAGATACAAGGTTGAAGACTTTGTTCCGTGTCCGGATGGGACTCTACTTGGCGTGGAAGGCAAGCTAGGCAATACGGATATGTATATCTCCTCCTCTGTAACCGGCCTTGTGTAACCCTAGCCCCCTCTGGTGTCTATATAAACCGGAGGGTTTAGTCCGTAGGACGACATACAATCATACCATAGGCTAGCTTCTAGGGTTTAGCCTCTACGATCTCGTGGTAGATCAACTCTTGTAATACTCATATCATCAAGAACAATCAAGCAGGACGTAGGGTATTACCTCCATCAAGAGGGCCCGAACCTCGGTAAACATCGTGTCCCCTGCCTCCTGTTACCATCCGCCTTAGACGCACAGTTCGGGACCCCCTACCCGAGATCCACCGGTTTTGACACCGACATTGGTGCTTTCATTGAGAGTTCCACGGTGTCGTCACCATAAGGCTTGATGGCTCCTTCGATCATCGGTAGCGATGCGGTCCAGGGTGAGGTTTTCCTCCCCGGACAGATCCTTGTATGCGGCGACTCCGCACTGCGGGCCAATTCGCTTGGCCATCTGGAGCAGATCGAGAGTTACGCCTCTGGCCATCAGGTCAGATTCGGAAACTTGAATTACACTGCCGACATCCGCGGAGACTTGATCTTCAACGGATTTGAGCCTGTGTCAGGTGCGCCGCACGGTCACGACAAGCATGACATAACTCTATTGTCAAACAGTATTCGGGAGATCGCATCTACAACTACTCCGGCCGTCAATCCGGAGCAAATTGCGCCATCCGAGAGCGGAGGGATAGACCCCGCCACGGAGGCCGCACTCTCAGCGGCAATAGAGCCGGATGCTGACTTTACCACTTACGAGAGTCGTGTTGCCAAACCACGGGATTCATCTCCGGCCACGGACTCCGAGTCGCTTACATCTGTGCCAATCGAACCCGACTGGGCGCCGATCATGGAGTTCACCTCCACGGATATCTTTCAGCACTCGCCTTTCGGCGATCTGCTAAATACATTAAGGTCTCTCTCCCTGTCAGGAGAACCTTGGCCGAACTATGTTCAGCTAGAATGGGATGCGGACGACGAAGAAATTCGCTGCCCACCCACCACCCACTTGGTAGCCACTGTCGACGACTTAACCGACATGCTTAACTTCGACTCCGAAGACATCGACGGCATGAACGAAGATGCAGGAGACGAACAGGAATCAGCTCCCACAGGGCGCCGAACAACCACTTCATCACATGACATATACATGGTGGATACACCCAAAGAGGGAAATGGCGAAGAGACAGCGGAGGATGCCCCCTCCAAGCAACCCAAGCGCCGACGTCAGCGGCGCCGCTCTAAGTCCCGCCATAGCAAAAACTGCGATAACAGTGCAAGAGGAAATAACAGTCCAGTCGACTCTAGAAGAAATGACGACCGCACCGCCCCGGTGGCAGAGCACGATCAAGATGCGAACAGCGAACATAGTACAGATCCTGCGTCCGAACACGGCGACGCCAAGGATAAACCTCATCAAACCCCATCTGGGGAGGAAAACAGTCCGGACGAAGATGCACACATCATCCCGGAAACGCACTTGGAGCAAGAGAACCTCCACAGAAGCCTTATTGCCACAGTGAGGAGCCTGAAGAAGCAGAAGCAAAGGCTTAACAGCAAGTGGAACAAAGTGCTCGACAACGAAACAAAGTATGGTAGAAGTTACCACACAAATAGCTATCCAAAGAGCAAGCTATTAACCGAATTCGACGATGAGGCCTTAGAGCCCACACAGCCGAAAAATGATACGGCCAACCGGCCGGACCCACCACCTTGTGACCGCGATAGAGCGGCTAACAAAGTCGCACATAAGTCAACACACGATCTACGTGAGAACTTGCGCCAAAAATCTGGCACGACCAGATCCATCTATGGATCTAGGAAGCGCGCTCCGGTACAAAATCAAAACCGAATACTACAACCGTCCGAACACCATGGCATATCCCAATACAGGGGTGCCGCACACCCCCTATGTTTCACCGATGAGGTGCTGGATCACGAATTCCCAGAAGGATTCAAATCAGTCAACATAGAGCCGTACGATGGGACCACAGACCCTGGAGTCTGGATCGAGGACTTTATCCTCCATATTCATATGGCTCGCGGAGACAATCTCCATCCCATTAAATACTTGCCCCTCAAGGTTAAAGGGCCAGCTCGGCACTGGCTCAAAAGCCTCCCCGAAAACTCAATTGGAAGTTGGGAGGAGCTCGAGGACGCTTTTCGGGCTAATTTTCAAGGGACTTATGTCCGACCTCCGGATGCAGACGATTTAAGTCATATAATCCAACAGTCCGGAGAGTCCGCCCGAAAACTTTGGAACAAGTTCCTCAAAAAGAAGAACCAAATCGTCGACTGTCCGGACGCCGAAGCCTTAGCAGCTTTTAACACAGTGTCCGAGACGAATGGCTCGCCAGACACCTCGGCCAAGAAAAACCAAGAACAATGGCAGCCCTAACAAGCCTCATGAGCCACTTTTGCGCGGGCGTAGACAGCTGGTTGGCCCGTAGCAGCACCAGCGACCCAAGCACATCCGAAGTCAGGGATGGCAATGGAAAACCACGACGCAACAAAAACAAGCGTCGAAATAAGGAAGGTAGCCCAGATAATACGGTGGTAAACGCCGGATTCAGGGGCT
The DNA here is from genome assembly GCF_002162155.2 of Triticum dicoccoides. NCBI lineage: Eukaryota > Viridiplantae > Streptophyta > Magnoliopsida > Poales > Poaceae > Triticum > Triticum dicoccoides. Next base: position 165,110,128 of record NC_041384.1, read on the forward strand.
CTCGACCAGGTCAGGGGAAAAAGCCTTTCAAAGGCAGGACAGAAGGACCATCTGGCCTAAACAAGATTCTTGACAAGCTCTGTCAGATTCACGACACCCCCGACAAACCTGCAAATCACACCCACAGAGAATGTTGGGTCTTCAAGCAGGCCAGTAAGCTAAACGCCAAACACAAAGGGGAAGAGACACCAAGCGAAGACGAGGATGAACCTCGCCAGCAAAGCACCGGAGGACAGAAAAAGTTCCCACCAGAGGTTAAAACAGTAAATGTGATCCATGTGATGAAGAGGAGAAGCAAGCATGCACTCCGAGACACACGCGCCATAGAGCCCGTCACCCCTAGGTTCAACCCCTGGTTGGCCTGCCCGGTCACTTTTGATCGTATGGATCACGCGACAAGTATCCGGCACGAAGGACTGGTGGCCTTGGTGTTAGACCCAATAATAAATGGGTACCATTTCACACGAGTCCTCATGGACGGCGACAGTGATCTAAATCTGATATATCAGGACACAGTCTGCAAAATGGGGATAGACCCGACACAAATAAGCCACAGTAATACTACCTTCAAGGGAGTAATACTGGGCCAAGAGGCCCGCTGTACGGGCTCTCTACTGCTAGAGGTTGTATTCGGTTCTCCCGATAACTTCCGAAGCGAAAAGTTAACTTTCCACGTCGCTCCATTCCGAAGTGGTTATCAAGCACTACTCGGAAGAATGGATTTCGCTCGTTTTAATGCAATACCGCATTATGCTTTTCTCAAGCTTAAGATGCCCGGTCCACGTGGCATCATCACAGTTAGCGGAAATACCAAACATTTTTTATGTGCGGAAGAGGATGCGGCAGCTTTAATAGCCGTGAACTAGACGGCCTCACTAACCAAAAAAAATGACAGGTCGTCAAGACCACGGACACGGTTAGACGAGTCCGGCGCTCCACCACATATACATGAGATTGGTTTGATGGTAAAACCCTCATAGACGATACCAGGGGCTTCACGCGTGTAATCAGGGCCAGCCCGACTCAACTGACTTCTCTTGAATTTTGATAGTTCATTGATAATAACCAATTCTTTTTTTCGCACAACAACTTTCACTTCTTTCCTTTTACAGATGACTATCGTGCTACACCCGTCTAGGACACGGCACAACGGGGACACAGGCGCAGACGTGCAGCAGGGACCCACCCAAAGGTTTCTTTTTAGATTAAGACCCTGCGTAAACCATTTTTACTGTCTCTTGTTGCTCACATCCTCCGGGTACTCCACACAACCGAGAAGGATGCTAACGTTATTGGCATGTGGCCATGTCAGGATATTGCACGTACCTGGACACATGGGGTTTATTATTAAGGGCATTGTTTAGCCCGGTATATGTTATAAAGACCGAACACCTTAGGGAGTGTTCGGCGTCGCGAGTTTGGCCCTATATGCATCAGCTCTGAATCATGTCTTTGGTCAAATGTTGGGTTTGCCCGGCTCCCACGTTTTGGTACCTTACGTTCTGTTGTATCGGCTAAGGTAGCACTGCGAGAACTACTGCGATTGTGCCCTGGTTCATCGGGATGAGCACCTCAGTAGAGAAAGCCGAAAACTGACTGTCATGATAGAGCGAGAGACTGGTCAACCGTTCGATGACTCAGCGGAATCTTCGGGATTCCTCCGCATTAACGAAGGGCTGTTTCCTGGTCATGTACGTACACGCCCCGTATTCGGACGAGTGCAGAAGTACCAGGGGCTATATAGTAGCCCCACCGTCAAACTCCTGTGGCTAAGTGAAAGTGTTAAAGCAATATAGTACGATTGCCTCGTTCGCTGCACTACCACCTCCTTAATGGACCAAGACGTTGGATCAAGTGTGGATACGCGTTTTCTGCGAACACCCCCACATTATATGCGTGGGGGCGGAAGCCGACGACTGCAAACTTTCAGGTTATATACATATATACATAAACGGCCGCACAAGAGGCATCATAGTACTTTCGGGCAAAAGTATAAATACAGCCTTGATAACTCAATAAAACATTGTTTTTACAATGGAAGTACATGTCACTAGAACATAATATTCTTCGAGCACTAAGCCTCTATCGAACGAGCGCCTTCAAGAAATTCTTCAAAGTAGTGCTCGACAGCCACTCGGCCTACAGCCGAACCCTGTGTCGCAATAGTGGTGGCCTCCATCTCCGCCCAGTATGTCTTGACACGGGCAAAGGCCATCCGTGCACCCTCTATGCACGCCGATCTCTTCATAGCATCGATGTGTGGCACAGCACCAAGGAATTGTCGCACTACACTAAAATAGTTATTCGGCCTTGGCCCTCCCGGCCACAGATGATCCACAACGGACCTCGTGGCAAGTCCGGACAACCTATGAAGCTCGGCCCACTCGGCCATTTGCTCATTCAACAGCAGCGGACGGACTGGAGCATGAAACTATGACCAGAACAGCTTTTCCACTTCGTGATCTTTCTGATCCTTGAAGTACTTGGCCGCATCAGCAGCACTTGCAGCCAAATCCATGTAGGCATCCGCAGAACTCCATAGTCGGTCAAGAGGAGCATACTTCGGATCTCCGAATTTAGTCCGCAACAAGAAGGGCTTCCCAGACACGATATATGCAGCTTGATGCAGCTCCTCCTTCGTCGCTCTAATTTTGGAGCGAGCTTCCTTGGTAGCTACCAGGGCCTTCTCCAGGTCCGTCGCCCTCGCTCGGTTTTCTTCTTCAAGAAGCTGGTAATGGTCAGCGGCATCTTTTAACTCTATAGCCATTTTGGCCATTCTTTCCTTGCTCTCACAATGTGCGGCCTGTTCGGCCCTCAACTCTTCAGCCACCTTTAGAGCGGCCGCATTGCTACTCCTTGCTTGTTCCTTGGCTCGGGCAAGCTCCGCCCGAAGTGTCTCCACGGTGGCAGCTCCATCTGCAGTCACAACATATTAAAGATACTGGCATCATGCTCCTCTTGTTATGTGATGATCACCAGAGAAATCACTTACCCTGTGCCTCATCAAGCCGCTGGTTGACAAGCACGATATCGGCATCGGCCGCATCAAATTGCCGCTTTAGCTCGTTAAACCCATTAGTCCGGCTAGCCACCGGAGCCTCAGCCACCTGCACATAAAGGCAGTTAGGTTATTACCTGGGAATATGATCCTCGGGTTGCTGCCGTTCTCAACGACAACCAGAGTCTCAGGGGCTACTATCTGCATAGGGCACACCTAACGTGTGCGGTACTATCAAAAACATACACTATTTCACGTACCTCAAAGCCTTTCAGCAGACTCATAAAGGCTTCGTGCAATCCGCTTTCAGCGGATGAAATCCTTTCAATTACCGTACCCATCAGCATACAATGCACTTCCTAGAAGGCCACTTGCCCCAGAAGATCCTTCAGTGCATCCAACCGCACACTGTATGGTTCCGGACTCTTGATGTCGCTCTCCTTAGGAGCCGGATACTGGGGATTCCAGGTAGCCAAAGGGTTATCCTCTGGCCTTGGCGGATCCGGAGATACCCTCCGCGATGACACTTCAGGGTCGCCTGCCTCATGAGGCGGGGTGTCAGGGGGAGGTGTTTCGCTCTCCATCATCTCCGGAAGGAGATCCCCCGAAGACGAACTCTGTCGAGAAGGGCTACGATTCGGACTACAATTCATAAGCATCGGTTATTGTCTTCGAAAGTAAGGTAGGATATTTTCACTATTAAGTACTTTTTGATTACTTACAACTCGGTAGAGGGCTGATCCCCGCGCGGACATTGTGCGGCAAGAATACCCTCCGAGGCAGGACCCTCTGACAAAGATTTCTTCTCCCGCTTGGAAACCTTAGTTTCCGGATCTTCAGAGGTACTCCTCTTCCTTACCCGAGGAGAGAGAATGACAGATTCTCCCCCCTGGTTATCCTCCCTCGCGGAGGTGCTCATTCCCCTGGTTGGAATAAGTAGCAAGTGAGGCCCGCTTTCGCCCTCTTTATTCCCCCCTTCATCTTCCTTTGAGGGCACTAGATAAGGCGCCGGCTCGAGCATCTTGTCCAGCACCGGATTTTCCAAGCCCTTAGGAAGTGGGGGCGAACACCTAATCATCTTCGCCTTTGCTATCCAGTCCTGGTCAAAGAGCGACTCTTTAGAATGATGCCATGATAAATAAAAAGACAGCGGGTTCGGCCATGGGATTACTTACTTGGGCAGAAGGGCGGTTGCAGCTCAAACCCACATCCTCGGTGGTGTCCGGACACTCTATTTGGGGTCCGAAGAACGATTTGTACATCTCTTAGAGCGTCATGCCGAGGAAATGCTGAATAGCTCGTGCTCCTTCCGGGTTGAATTCCCACATACGGAGGGGCCGACATTTGCAAGGCTGGACTCGACGAACTAGCATAACTTGCATTACCATAACCACACTGAAATATCTCCCAAAGAGATCTTGGATACGGCTCTGCAATATTGGCACGTCCTTTGCTGGACCCCAGCTCAGCCCCCTGCTGATCCATGACATCAGTTGTGATGGAGGGCTCAAGCAAAATGTGGGGGCAGCTACCCACTTGGCACTTCGGGGAGCTGTGATGTAAAACCACTCCCGCTGCCACAATCTGGACACCTTTGGGAAGGAACCCTATGGCCATGGAGCATCAGCAATTTTGCTTATTAAGGCACCTCCACACTCTGCATGCCGCCCCTCGATCATCTTCGGCTTCACATCGAAGGTCTTGAGCCATAGGCCGAAGTGAGGGGTAATGCGGAGGAAGGACTCACATACAACAATAAATGACGAGATGTGAAGAAGGGAATCCGGGGCCAGATCATGGAAATCCAGCCCATATTAGAACATAAGACCCCTAATGAAGGGATCCAGAGCGAGGCCTGGTCCTCGGAGGAAGTGGGAGATGAACACGACACTCTCGATGGGTTCGGGAGTAGGGATGACCTGCCCTCAGGCAGGCAACCTATGCAAAATTTCGGCGGTCAGATATCTGGCCTCTCTCAGCTTCTTGATGTCCTCCTTTGTGACAGAGGAAGGCATCCACCGACCTTGAAGGTTGGATCCGGACATAGTTAAAGGTCCGAAGCGCCTGACCTGAGCTTTGGGTGTTAGAACTCGAGGCGGGGGAAGGATTTGATTGAGCACGAGAGGGAAAAAAGAAAAGGCCTCGTCCTCTTTATAAAGAGGATGAATATCAAGCGTCCCCCTCGTGGCCGTTTTGGACTTTCCTAAAATCTAGGAGTCATGCCAATAGGCACGGTTGGGTTACCCACGTCCGTATTGATGAGAATCCCGTAATAAGGGGGACACAATCTCTGCTTTGACAAGACGTGACAGAAAAACCGCCTCGCAATATGCGCAACGCTGGTTGAGGAAAACGGTTCAGATAAGGACCGGGCCGCGACGTGATGTTGTGCTACCAAAACGTGTCCACAGATTAGATTTATGGAAATATTATTCTCTCTACGGTGGGGTGTGGAACTTGTTTTGCAGAACCGGACACTATCCTTGTGTTCAAAAATCTTCCATGAAGTATTTGGAGAAGAACCCGCCTTGCAATGCCGAAGACAATATTGCACGCCGGACCCATCGTCATTGAAGCCTGGTTCAGGGGCTACTGAGCAAGTTCTGGATTAGGGGGTCTCCGGACAGCCGGACTATATCCTTTGGTTGGACTGTTGGACTATGAAGATACAAGATTGAAGACTTCGTCCCGTGTCCGGATGGGACTCTACTTGGCGTGGAAGGCAAGCTAGGCAATACGGATATGTATATCTCCTCCCTTGTAACCGACCTTGTGTAACCCTAGCCCCCTCCAGGGTCTATATAAACCGGAGGGTTTAGTTTGTAGGACGACATACAATCATACCATAGGCTAGCTTCTAGGGTTTAGCCTCTATGATCTCGTGGTAGATCAACTCTTGTAATACTCATATCATCAAGAACAATCAAGCAGGACGTAGGATATTACCTCCATCAAGAGGGCCCGAACCTGGGTAAACATCGTGTCCCCTGCCTCCTGTTACCATCGCCTTAGACGCACAGTTCGGGATCCCCTACCCGAGATCCACCGGTTTTGACACCGACAACGCTCCTGCCTCATCGGCGAGATGGTCGGCCTTCAAGACCCCAACTGCATGGGGTCAACGCGGCTGTCCGCGGCGCAGATCGCGCGCGGCGTGAACGACATCTCCAAGGCCAACCTTGGGGAGGACTGGGAGTTCGGCAAGGGTCCGTACAGCCGGTCGAACCCGGCGCCGCAGGTGAGTGTATGGTCTTCTTACTTTGCCTCCATGCACCTTCTCGTCCGTCCCGACGCGAGGCGGGTGGTACTTCTAAACGCGATTCGGCATCCTTATGCCTGGGCCTCATCGCAGGTGGCGCCGGTGGTGCCAGAGGAGCCCGCGGCTCGAGGCGGGAAGGAGGAGGCCGAGTCCGACGCCGACGCTGGGTGTCGTGCGGGTAAGTCTCATGTTTTTCTTCATGTGTCTTGAATTGCTGACCGCGGCATGAAACGGTCGATGCTAACGCCAGTTGTTGGTGTAGCAGTGTTGGGCAGGGGAGGCGGCGTTGCAGGCGGAGCCGGGTCCTCGCACTGCGCCGCCCGCATGGGAAAGACAGCATCGCGCCGTGACCCCAGGCCCCGAAGCGCACGGCGGACCCGGCCGGGGCCGGGAGGCCGGCCAAGAGGAAGCGCGGCGGCGGTCACGGGGGGCCAACCCCGGTCCCGGTCTTGGCGGGGTAGGCTTCATCTCTCGTTTGCGCTCAGCTTTTCTTTTCTTGAGCTAGTCTTGTTTCTTTTCTTCTTATTCCATCTTCTTCTTCAGGTCGCCAATCACACTGGCGAGGGCGGCGGCGGAAGCCGCGGCCGCTGAAGGGGCCGAGTTCCGCAGGAGCCAGTCCGACCTAGCTGACCAGGCCGAGGTGGAGGAACAGTCCGACTCGGACCTTGGCCTGGATCCGAACAACGCCGAAGCCGTGGCCTGATGGGACAGGAACCGGGCCGAGACGGAGCTGAAGGTGGCGTCAGTCCGTGCTTGGACCGACGTAAACGGCGGCATGGGCGTGAGGCGGCGCGAAGCCGGCCTGGCGCGAGATACCGGAGGGCACGGTGGTGGCGGCGATGGTCTTTGAGCTATCACTGGCGAGGGAGCACGGCCGTGGAGGCCGGGCTGCGGTGGTGATCCCCGACCGGGCGGTCATGGAGGTGGCGGACAACTCCCCGCCGCGGGCCGACGTGGTCGGGCGAGCGGGGGCTAATGGTGGTGGAGGCGGCGCCATTCTGGAAGACACGCTGCGGGCGGCAGTGCCGGAGGCCACCTCGGCAGCTGGGCCGGAGCCGGTGACACAGGGCATCCCGGCGTCCGGGTTGGAGATGGCGACACAGGGCGTCCCGGCGTCCGGGTCATCGTCGGTGCCGGGAGGGGCGTCAGAGGAGCTGTTGGACGTGTCCCGAGTGGCCAGCGGGGAGTACGCGTTGGTGCCCCGGCAGGGATGGCCCCGAGCTGTCGTGCCGCAGCCGGTGCGGAGCGGGAGCGCTGTTGTCTTCGGGCCTCAGACGCAGGAGGAGTCGGCGCTGGACGCCGTCAGTCGCCGCCTGTGAGGCCGGACGGAACAGCTCGAGGCCTTTACCCAGGCCGAGGTGGAGCGGACGCGCGACCTGGAGCGTGTCGTTCTGGTAAGTTCTCTTGTAATTTCTTCTTTGTGGGGGCGCGCCAGCGTACCCACTGGGTGTAGCCCCCGAGGTTCGGGCCAACTACGTAGTAGTTGGGTCGAATCTTTAGAGTGTTGGCCTTGTTCTGACTTCTGCTTTCTTTAGCATCTCGACACTTTCTGGGTCACCGCCTACAATCGTCTCCTGGGCAAGCACCGAGAGCTCAAGGAGTAGCTTGCCTCCAAGGAGGAGGAGCTCCGCGTCGCCGCAGGTATTCTCGTGCTCTTTTCTAGTGGGGGCGCGCTAGCGCACCCACTCGGTGTAGCCCCGAAGTCGGTGTCAAAACCAGCGGATCTCGGGTAGGGGGTCCCGAGCTGTGCGTCTAAGGCGGATGGTAATAGGAGGCAGGGGACACGATGTTTTACCCAGGTTCGGGCCCTCTTGATGGAGATAAAACCCTACATCCTGCTTGATTATTCTTGATAATATGAGTAGTACAAGAGTTGATCTACCACGAGATCAGAGAGGCTAAACCCTAGAAGCTAGCCTATGGTATGATTGTATGTTGTCCTACGGACTAAAGCCCTCTGGTTTACATAGACACCAGAGGGGTCTCGGGTTACACAAGGTCAGTTACAGAGGAGGAGATATACATATCCGTATTGCCTAGCTTGCCTTCCAAGCCAAGTAGAGTCCCATCCGGACACGGGACGAAGTCTTCAATCTTGTATCTTCATAGTCCAACAGTCCGACCAAAGGATATAGTCCGGATGTCTGGATACCCCCTAATCCAGGACTCCCTCAGTAGCCCCCGAACCAGGCTTCAATGACGACGGTTCGGCGCGCAGTGTTGTCTTCGGCATTGAAAGGCGGGTTCTTCTCCAAATTTCGAACGTTTGCTAAGCAGTGTCCGGTCCCATAAATGTTGAACCTCTTGGCTTCTACGCCCAATAAGGGCTATCTTCCACGCGTCGAATGAATGCGAGGCGCCAGGGCGTTTTTACATTTGCCCCCCTAGCCAGATAAATAAATTGTCTATCAAAGGGATGGGGATTCTTAGATCCAATCCATACCATCCTCCCCCAGCGAGAATCCATCGGAGCGCGCTTCGGAAAGATCCACTCCAGCATGGCCGACCTCCACAGCTCCTCCTCCCGCCCCCATAGCCCTAAGTCCGGTGATTGGAAGAGGTGTTCAGTCCCACATAGTCGATTAGTTGAACTGCAGACTAAGGGATTTCTCCCTCCAGCGTATATGGTGCCCGTCCGAGCCGGGCTCGCCACCTACAATGGCGGGGAGCAAGCGGAGAGCTTCCCCAGCCCCTCTATGGGGGAGCGGGTATGCCTTGTTCCTTATTTATTGAGGGGACTCGGATTTCCGATTCATCCGTTCCTCCGCGGGCTCCTGGAGTTTTACGGCCTCCAACTGCATAATTTCACCCCTGCTTCCATTTTACACATCGCCGGCTATGTTGCTCTCTGCGAGTTATTCCTGGGCTGCGAGGCTCATTTTGAGCTGTGGAAAAGGTTATTTTGCCTCGTCGCTCGCACACAGAAGGGGTCACTTTATCAAGTGGGCGGAGCCGAAATATGGCGCATCGCCGAAACCGAATACCTGTCCGGCACTCCAAAGAAGACGTCCGAAGACTGGCCTTCAGAATGGTTTTATATGGAGGACGTCCCCCTTCCGGAACCTGTTCGGCGGGGTCTTCCTGAGTTCAGTAATGCTCCTCTGAAGAAACACCGAAGTTGGCGCCCACAGAGCCCCAGGCGGAAGACAACGGAGAAGTCCTTTACCTGATGAACCGGATTAAAGCGTTGGCTCAATCAGGATTGACAGTAATCGAGGTTATGTCCATATGCATAATGCGGGGAGTGCTGCCACTTCAATATCGAGGGCACCCCTTGTGGTGTTTTAACGGGGAAGATGACGCCACTCGTTGCGGGCGTAAGGGTTCGGACAACGCTGCCGCTTTAGCAAAAATTCTGTCTGAATTGTTCAAGGGAGAGGAAGAGGAGTTCATCCGCATCAAGCCATGGGATGGATTCTCCATGTACAACCCTCCAAGATGGGTGAGTTATATCTCTTTACTCCCATTCTTCCCGCATTCTTTGTCGTAGGTACTCACCTTGCCATTTTGCGGCAGGAACTGCGAAAAGCCATAAGGGAGGTTAGCAGCCCATCTCCACAACCAGAGGACCCTGACAGGGCCCTCGGTCCCGGACTCGAAGAAGATCCGTACATATTTGTGGAGCTGATAGACCGGTAGTTCTATCGATTAAGTTGTGATGACACCATGGTGGCCATTACGGCCGACTATCCCAGACTGCTTCCTGCATCGCACGTAAGAAAAAACAAAAATCCCAACTCCAAAAACTAGGATCCCATTTTAGACACTTCACCTACCATATACACATGGTGTTTTACAGGGAAGGCATTCAGGACGCTATGCCGAACCCGCAGCAACTCGCCAACAAGAGGCACCGAGGTCGGGCAGGCCAAAAAGGAAGGCGGTCAGGACGGAGACGCCGGCGCAGAGGTATGACATAAACCCCGCTCCGTGGTTGTCATCTTTCTTGAAATGTAATGACGTCCATGTTTCTTTAACAGAAAAAATGCTCGCCGGAATATGTCCGGTGAGGCTGCTGATCACGCTTCCACCAGTCGGGCTCCAGGACCGGACATAGAGGCGGAAGCCGACATGGGGAGGACGCCGGATACTCCCCCTACAGAGGATGCGGATAGGCTGTCCACTACACATTCAGAAGTGGAGAGCGCCATGAATCATAGGCGTCGCCGGGCCGTACTCCGCGACGCTTGCTTCTCACCAGAGGCATTTGATGCCTTCAATTCTGGAGAGGCGTACCTCCATGCTGCTCAAAATGGTCTAGCCAGAGCCACAGACCAGTATGTAAAGGATGTACGGGTAAGAAAACCTGATGATTATATGTATCAGTAGCCCCTAAGACTTGAAACAGTTAGCAGAACTGATTTAAGGATCATCTTATTGTGCAGGTTCTTACAGAGAAGAATAGTCGACTGTCACAGGAGCTGGAGGAATGCAAGACCCAACTTCGGGCCGTTGTTGCCGCATTGAAGGAACCTAAAAAGTCCCCAGCTGGTAACATTTCTTTCAAAGAATGATAGGTACCATATAGCATGCGGCATGGCTGCAGATCTAATAATAGATGTTGCAGATGAATCCGGAGAGAATCCGGAGGAGCAGCACGCCGTACGGCAGCTAAAGGCTGGCGAACGCGTGCTGACTGAGGTCAGGTGGGAGAAAAACAATCTCCAAGACGCCAATACCATGCTGAGCATGGAACTAAAAGTTTTTGAGCCCAGCTTGCAGACTCCGAGAAGGAGAATAAGCGGCTTCGATGCGGCATATTTAGTAAGTGCTTGAGCGAACCCTTAATAAAGGGGACGGCGGAGAAGCCGGCTAACAGAGTTATGTCTGCAGGTATGCTGACGGGTCGTCCCACGGAGGAGATGCCCGGGTCTGCGGGTGATCTTCTATCTGAGCTCTCACAACTGCACGAACAAGTTCGGCAGGTGATGCAAGGTATTGCCCAAGCCTTGTGGCCATCCGTCTCCCTGCCAGAAGGCGTTGGAGAGCTTGTGGAGAAGCTCAAGAGAGCACGGCGGCGCTTCCGATTATGGAAGATATCTGCCTACCGTCAAGGTGCCAGGGAAGCCTGGGCCATGGTGAAGACGCGGTATACCAAGGCTGACCCAAATCACATGGCCGAGGTCAGACCTATGGGGCCCGACGGGAAAGAGATCCCCGTTAGCTTAGTCTATGGGCAAGTAGAATTAGCCGCAAAGTATTCTCAGCAAGATTGTAAGCTAGACCGCCTGTTGGATGGTATAGAAGAGGAATTTAGTTAGTCTACATGACTATGTAATTAAAGTGACATGTATAATGCCTTCTAGCCGGATTGTAGATCATTTGTCATGGCGGACTTTTTCGCTTCAACCTCGGGACCCGATAGTCCAGAGTGTATCCAAATACCCGCTCAGTTATATAAGAACCGGGGTATGCGTGGAGACCAGGCGTAAGGGTCATTAGTGCTTGAACGGACAAGTGCCCAACTAGTTATGTTATATTACATGGGTAGTAAGAAACATCTTCCAGGGAGAATAGTTCCGTTAAGGGTTCCTTTCCCTGGGTACGCATGTTGTGAAGTGCATGTCCGGACTGCGAGAGGAAACGCGGGAAAAAACATCTGGGGGCACATATGAAAAATAAATAAATAAAAATCATCTTTTGTTCGCCGACCGAATATTCCATTAAGAACGCTAGCTTTCTACTTCACCCAGTCTGAGGTACACATCCGGCTGACCCGGTAGTAACAATCGCAGAGGTGCTCCCCTTATGCCCTAGCCGAATTAACGGGAACGTAGGGCATAAATACAAGAGCCAGGCAACCCAGCTTGGCCAAAACTTAAGTCATATTGATGCATATAGTGGCGAAGAAAAGGTACATGCGGAAGAATAACACATGTGTGGGGCGTGAAGCCCAGATAGATAATTAAGCTTCTGTGTAAGAAGCCCCCGTGTATAATGAGCACGGTTAGCGCATCTATAATGTGCAAGCGAGGCACAAGGTGGCCCTTGAAGGCCTAGAGAAAGAGTAAAAGAAAGAAAGAGAAAAAAGACAGATAATGTATATGCAAAAAATGGACAGAGGAAGGAGACGAACATAGAGTCCGGCGCTAGGCGTAGAATCTTCGGAGCCTGGCTGCGTTCCATGGGTTCGGCTCAAGTTGATTATTCGATGCATCCTGTAGACGGTACGCTCCACCGGTCAGAACTTGGTCAATAATGAAGGAACCTTCCCATTCGGGCTCGAGCTTGGACTTTTTCTTCTCCGACAGGCGTAAAACTAACTCGCCAACGTTATAAGTTTTGGCCCGTACTTCTCTGCTTTGGTATCTGCGAGCCTGTTGCTGATAAAATGCGGAACGGGCTTTTGCCACGTCGCGCTCCTCATCCAGGGTGTCCAGACTGTCCTGCCGATCGAGCTCGGCTTCTCTTTCTTCGTACATGCGCACTTGAGGTGAGTCATGAATTATGTCGCAGGGCAAAACTGCCTCTGCGCCGTACACCATAAACAAGGGTGTATATCCAGTAGTGCGATTCGGCGTGGTCCGCAGCCCCCAGAGTACGGAGTCGAGCTCCTCTACCCAGTGCGTGTTACACTCCTTTAAGGACCACACTAATTTGGGTTTAATGCCGCTCATGATAAGACCATTTGCTCGCTCAACTTGGCCGTTGGTTTGTGGGTGATAGACGGAAGCATAATCGAGCTTGATGCCCATGTTGCTGCACCAGAGTTTTACCTCATCGGCCATGAAGTTTGTGCCGTTGTCAGTGATGATGCTGTGGGGGACGCCGTAAAGGTGTACAACCCCGGATATGAAGTCTATCACCAGTCCGGATTCAGCTGTTTTAACAGGTTTGGCTTCTATCCATTTGGTGAATTTATCTACCATGACCAATAAGTATTTTTTCTTATGGGTTCCCCCTTTAAGGGGTCCAACCATGTCAAGCCCCCAGACCGCGAAAGGCCAGGTAGTGGGGATTGTTTGGAGGGCGGTGGGTGGCATATGGCTTTGGTTTGCAAAAAGCTGGCAACCGGCGCAGCGTTGGACCAAGTCCTGCGCGTCTGCCCAGGCCGTCGGCCAATAGAAACTTGTATGGAAGGCCTTGCTTACAAGGGCTCGGGCTGCGGCGTGGTGGCCGCCGAGTCCGGCGTGAATTTCTACCAAAAGCTTCCGCCCTTCCTCTTCGGAGATGCACCTTTGAAGGACTCCGGTAGTGCTTTTCTTATACAGCTCTCCCTCATGGACCCTGTAAGCTTTAGATCGCCGCACTATGCAGTGTGCCTCATTTTGGTCCTCGAGAAGTTCTTGCCTAGTTAGGTAGGCCAGGAATGGTTCTGTCCACGGGGCGATGACGGCCATTATTACATGGGCTGAAGGTGTTATTTCGGTGGCAGAGCCGCCGTTTATGTCAGAGTGTTCGGTATCGGGCGTTTTGGCCGCGTCCGGACTATTGTTACCGGTGTCCCCTTCCCATACCACCGATGGCTTAAACAACCTCTCCAAAAAGATGTTGGGGGGACCGCATCACGTTTTGCACCGATGCGGGCGAGGATATCCGCCGCCTGATTGTTTTCCCGAGCCACATGGTGAAATTCGAGCCCCTCGAACCGAGCTGACATCTTTAGGACGGCGTTTCGATAGGCTGCGATCTTTGGATCCTTGGCATCAAAGTCTCCATTTATTTGGGATATTGCAAGGTTCGAATCCCCATGCACCTCCAGGCGTTGAATGCCCATGGAGACTGCCATTCGAAGACCTGCAACAGGGCTTCGTATTCGGCTGCATTGTTGGAGTCTGTATACAATATCTGCAGTACGTACTGAACGGTATCTCCGGTTGGGGACGTCAGGATGACGCCAGCCTCCAGACTGGCCAGCATTTTGGAGCCGTCGAAGTGCATGATCCAATTGGAGTATGCGTCGTACTCTTTAGGGAGTTCGGCTTCCGTCCATTCGGCGACAAAGTCGGCCAATACTTGCGATTTAATGGCTCGCCGAGGTTTGTATGTTATGTCGAACAGGAGGAGCTCAATGGCCCATTTGGCAATCCGGCCCATGGTGTTGCGGTTGTTTATAATATCATTAAGTGGCACTTCCGAGGCTACCATAATTGAACACTCTTGAAAGTAGTGTCGCAGCTTCCGGGATGCCATGAATACCGCATAGGCTATCTTTTGATAATGTGGGTACCGTGATTTGCATGGGGTGAGGACAGTGGATACATAGTATACCAGCTTTTGAAGAGGGAATTTATGTCCATCAGCTTCTCGTTCGACGACGAGTACTGTGCTTACAACTTGATGAGTTGCCGCAATGTACAACAGCATTGGTTCGCCTATGTTTGGCGCGGCCAGGATTGGGTTGGTTGCCAGTATGGCTTTTATTTCTTCCAATCTGGTTGTGGCAGCGTCCATCCACTCGAAGTGTTTGGTGCGCCGAAGGAGGCGATAAAGGGGTAATGCCTTTTCTCCTAAGCGGGAGATAAAGCGGCTTAGAGCCGCCACACATCCAGTTAGTTTCTGGATTTGTTTGAGGTCCATTGGGATAGCCAACTGTGACAGAGCTTAGATTTTTTTCCGGATTAGCTTCAATTCCTCTAATGGAGATAATGAAGCCCAGGAGCTTTCCGGCTAGTACACCGAAAATGCATTTTTCTGGATTGAGCTTGATGTCGTATGTTCGGAGGTTGTCGAATGTGAGCCTCAAGTCGTCTATTAGAGATTCGACGTGTTTGGTTTTAACGACCACATCATTTACGTATGCCTCTACTGTTTTGCCGATCTATTTCTCCAGACATGTCTGGATCATGCGCTGATATGTTGCGCCGGCATTTTTGAGCCCAAAAGGCATTGTGTTGAAACAGAAGGGGCCGTATGGTGTGATAAACGCCGTTGCGGCTTGGTCGGACTCTGCCATCTTGATTTGGTGGTAGCCGGAGTATGCATCGAGGAAACACAATGGCTCGTGTCCTACGGTAGCGTCGATAATTTGATCGATGCGGGGGAGGGGGAGGGATCCTTTGGGCAAGCCTTGTTGAGGTCCTTGAAATTAACACATAGGCGCCAGGATTTGTCCTTCTTTGGTACCATCACCAGGTTTGCTAGCCAGTCCGTGTGTTTTATTTCTCTAATGAATCTGACCTCCAATAACTTGGCTAGTTACTCTCCCATAGCATGTCTCTTAGGTTCAGAGAAACGCCGAAGAGCCTGCTTAACCGGCTTGAATCCCTTTAGGATATTGAGATTGTGCTCGGCCAGCCTGCGTGGGATTCCTGGCATGTCTGAGGGGTGCCAGGCGAATATGTCCCAATTCTCGCGCAGGAACTCTCGTAGTGCGGCGTCCACGGCGGGGTTTAACTGTGCCCCGATGGAGGCTGTTTTTGTAGGGTCCGTTGGGTAGACTTGGAATTTGACTATTTCGTTCGCTGGTTTAAAAGAGGTAGACTTGGATCTCTTGTCAAGTATTACGGCGTCCCTGTCCACCATGGAGCGTATCGCAGTTAATTCCTCGGACGAGAGGGCTTCGGATAATGCCTCGAGGGCCAATGCGGCTGTTTTGTTTTCGGCGCGGAGTGCTGTGTCTGGATCACTAGCGAGAGTGATGATTCCGTTGGGCCCGGGCATTTTGAGCTTCATGTACCCATAATGGGGTATGGCTTGGAAGATTGTGAACGCCTCCCGTCCTAAAAGGGCGTAGTATCCACTACTAAACGGGGCCACATGGAATGTAATTTCTTTGGACCTATAGTTCTCCGGCGTGCCGAATACCACATCTAGTGTGATTCCCAGCGCAGCGTGCTTCCCTACTGGGGATGATTCCTCTGAAGGTTGTGCTGCTTTGCTCAACGCGGTTCCAGTCTATTTCCATTTTTTGAAGAGTTTCCTCATAGATGAGGTTTAATCCACTGCCGCCGTCCATGAGTACTTTGGTGATTCGAAAGTCGTCGACAATTGGACTGAGGACCAGTGCAGCTGGTGCCCGGGCAGTTCGGAATTTAGGTTCATCACTGGCATTGAAGGTAATAGCCGTGTCACTCCATGGATTCATTGCTGCTATGTGGCAGATTTCGGCGAGGCTGCAAAGTGTTCACTTGCGCCTATTATTTGATGCGAAGGTTTCAAAAACTGTTAATACCGTATTGTTATCCATGGGATGGTGCTCTATGGCATTTGGGATAAGAAGATCCTCACCACTTTTGGCCACCTGCCGGAGTATCCAACATGCTCTAAGGCTGTGCGTTGGTATGGTATCCGCTGTGCTATGAATTTTGCAGGGTCCGTTAAGCCATCCCTCCAATACGGTTCCATGCCCTGTAGAGGGTTTTTGTTTCTTTGTAACTAACTCGGGTGTCTTATGATAGTGCACCCTTTTACTTCGGACTGGGTGTATATTCTGAGCCGGATTATCCCAAAATTTCGTTTCGGTTTTCCAGGCGCTTTCCATCGCATAGTACTTTCGTACTATGGACGCCAAGTCAGCGAAGCGTGATATGTCACAGCGACTTAAGGCATTAAGGATTCCCTTGTCCGTGCAATTATTGTAGAAAAATGAGACTGCGTCTTCCTCGCGATAGTCCTTAACCTTGTTCATCACAAGGAGGAATCTGGCCCAATAATGATGTACTGTTTCATGGGGCTCTTGCCTGATGTGGGAAAGATCGTTTATGTGGGTGGGTGGGTGGGTGGAATTGAGTCCGAACCCCTACCCAATCTGAGATCCAGGGGCCGAGGTGTTTCTAATATTGGAATTTCGGGTTCCGGTATGTTGCCCGATAAGTCTGGCCCGCTGCCTGACTCTAGGTTCAGGGCTTGGGTGATGTCCTCCCATAAACGGGTATCCGGCTCGGAGAGCTCAGGAATCCGGACATAGTTAGTCCTCAAGATAGAAGAAGAATCACCGCATTGTTCCTCCACCACCGCAACATGATGGGTGACCAGTGGAAAGTTAATCTCCTTTTGCTCGGGTTTAAGCCCAATCCGATCATAGTCTGTAGCGACTCCCAAGGCGGCGATACGATCCAAGAGCTCGTTTAGGGAAGAGAGCTCCATTGGATCCATCTGCTCGGCGAATTCCGAGCCGACGTGGAGGTTGTTTTCGATGACCCGAGAAGTCATTGTCGGGGCAGCAGCCGAACGGGCGGTCATGATGAAACTGCCTAGCCAGAGAGTTTGGCCGACAGCCAGGGCACCCTCGGCGGTGATGTTGTTCTTAACAACAAGACGAGGCATCCTTCCTTATGGTGACGGCACAGAGGAACTCTCAATGAAAGCACCAATGTCGGTGTCAAAACCGGCGGATCTCGGGTAGGGGGTCCCAAACTGTGCGTCTAAGGCGGATGGTAACAGGAGGCAGGGGACACGATGTTTTACCCAGGTTCGGGCCCTCTTGATGGAGGTAAAACCCTACGTCCTGCTTGATTATTCTTGATAATACGAGTAGTACAAGAGTTGATCTACCACGAGATCGGAGAGGCTAAACCCTAGAAGCTAGCCTATGGTATGATTGTATGTTGTCCTACGGACTAAAACCCTACGGTTTATGTAGACACCGGAGGGGGCTAGGGTTACACAAGGTCGGTTACAGAGGAGGAGATATACATATTTGTATTGCCTAGCTTGCCTTCCGCGCCAAGTAGAGTCCCATCCGGACACGGGACGAAGTCTTCAATCTTGTATCTTCATGGTCCAACAGTCCGGCCACAGGATATAATCCGGATGTCCGGATACCCCCTAATCCAGGACTCCCTCACCCGAGATTCAGGCCAACTGTGTAACAGTTGGGCCAAATCTTAAGTCTTGCTTTTTTCATCTGCTGAGTCCTTCTTTTTTGCAGCCGAGGTGCTGTCCTGGCGGGTTCGTCTGCTCCGGGCCGGTCATCACTACGACCGGCTCATTGCCGACACCGTCCGTCTTGGCGTCAAGGCGGCGCAGGCGAGGGTGGAGGCAGCCGCGCCTCGGCAGTCTCTTGACGAGGCCAACCGGCTGCATGAGCAGCTGGCGGGTCACAAGAGCCGCCTCGAGGCTGAGGTGGAGCACCTTAAGGCGGAAGCCGCCAAGGTGGCAGAGGCACAGCAGGCCCTGGTGGAGGCGGACCAGCAGCACGGCCAGCTGGCCGACGACTAGGGTCGGCTCCAGGCCAAGGTGGATCTCCTGCGGGAGCAGGTCGCCATGGCTGAGGGGGCCCGTCAGGACAAGGCCCGCCGCCACGAGGCGGCCGAGAAGGCGGCCGAAGACAAGGACGCTGAGCTGAAGGCGACCCTTGCCAAGCCGGCCGATCTAGAGAAGGCGCTCAAGGAGCGCGATCGCGCCATCGAACGGGAGCGGCGTGGTACGTTGCTTGAAGCGCAGCACCTGGAAGAGTCCTTCTCCAGTAAGTGCTTTTTCTTGTCGTTCGTCGGGTCGGGATCCGGCCTTGCTTCCTTGTTGTTCTTCTTCTAACTTGCTTTTTCCTTTGCGGCAGGGGCCTTCCCGGAGATGCAGCGGTTGGCGGAGGAAGCCATCCGCCATCAGCACGACCCGACCGGCATCGTTGGGTCCGGGATGGATCCGCGGGTGGCCTGGACCTTCCCGGAGATCATCGCCACCGCTGAGGCCCGCCTGCAGGTCCTGGGAACGCAGTTGGGGCGGCTGTCCCATGCCGGCACCGCGATGACGGCGGCCCTATGGCCGGACTCCGTCCAACCGAGCAACTTCTCGCGCCTGGCGTGTTGGTTGGAGATGGGGCTGGACCGGCTTGGCGAGTGGCGCGTCTCCGCCGCTCGCACTGGTGCTGAGATGGCGCTCCGGTTCGCGCTGTCCTGGCATCCGGACCTGCAGCTGGACGCTTTGATGGGCCAGCGGGCCGGTTCAGAGCAGCACTTGGAGGAGCAAGCCGGCCAGATTGCCTCCCGGGCCTGCTACATTGCTGAGTTCGCCTTCCAAGATGAGTTCCATCCGGAGCGGATGACTACGGCTTGCTCCTCCATGATCCGGAGGGGAGCTCGGAGGAGACGGGCATCGACCACGGCGCGGGCGCTGAGGAGGACACCGGCGCCACGCTGGACCCGGAGGCCGCCAGGGGAGAGTCGTCGACGTCGCGACGCGGCGCTGGAGATGCCTGAGACACTTTGTAAAATTTGTTAAATAGCAGGTCCACCCACCCACTGGGGGTTTTAGGGTGTAATGAACTCAGGTCGTGGGCCTTTATTTAAATACTTGTGTGAATGTCGTGGGTGCTTTTGCTTTTTGCCTTCCGTTTTTTGGACCGATTTCATGCGCTTTTCCTTTCTCAAACCTCCCCCGCGAGTCAGACGGCCGAGGCTCTGGTCCGTGACAAGGAGCTCAGTTCTTTGAGAGGAGCGTGCAGGACTTGGGTCCCTCGAAACGTTGAGCGCGAGCGAAACACCCACTGGGCCGACTGGCGGCAATTCGGCGAAGCCGGTTGGCGAGCAGCCGGTCGTGCGACTGTTCATTTGATGAATGGTGGGCCGGGTTGATCGACTCGGCAGCCTTTGACTTAGTGTATGAAGCGTAAAGGAGCTTTGGCCCGTTGTGCTTGCCAACCAATAGCCAAAGCTGGATCTGTGGCTTTAGGGCGAAGTGGGGGACCGCGGCATCCTAATTTTATCAGGAATCACCAAGTAAGGCGGCGGGGTGGCGACCGAGCCGGCCAGCCCCCGAGCCCCCGGGTCGAACGAGTCGGACCGGTGGTCGTGTTCTGTGGTATAGTGATGCAAGAAAATAGGGACGCAATAACTTGGTCGACAAAAGGCAGCCCTGAGTCTCGTTCGGGGACCCCATAGTTTCATGCGTTTACAAAGCGCGACGATACATACGCTCATGCGGCTAACTGTAAAACAGGCGGAGGAGTTCCGTGTTCCACGGCCGGGTCGTTTCTTCACCGACGGTGTCCTTCTTGCGCTTCCTTGACTTGCGTGCATCGATGAGGTAGTAGGCGTTGCGGTCGCACAAGGCCTTGCTCACGATGAATGGGCCCTCCCATGGAGGGGACAGCTTGTGCTGGCCTGCGTGCTCTTGGACGAGTCGGAGGACGAGGTCACCCTTGCGGAATGCGACGGGCTTGATCTTCTTGCCGTGGTAGTGCCTCAGGCCTTGCTGGTAGATGGCCGAGCGACTGAGCGCCAGGAGGCGTGCTTCTTCGTGCAGGTTGACGCCATCTTCGTGGGCTTCTCTGGCTTCGGCTTCGGTGTACATCACGACGCACGGCGAGTCGAACTCGACGTCGATCAGGATGACGGCTTCGGCTCCGTAGACGAGGAAGAACATGGTGAACCCGGTCGACCGATTTGGCATGGTGCGTAGACTCCAGAGAACGGCTAGCAACTCGTAAAGCCAGTTGTCGGGTGAGTGGATGAGCCGCTCGACGAGTCACGGCTTGACGCCGGACATGATGAGTCCATTGGCCCGCTCGACCTGCCCGTCAGACTGCGGATGCGCAACGGAGGCCAGGTCGAGGCCGATGCCTGAGACGGAGTAGTATTGTTCGAGCGCGCCCTTGGCGAAGTTGGTGTCGTTGTCGGTGATGATGTTGTTTGGCATGCCGTAGTGCACTGCTATGTCCTTGATGAACCGGACGACTGTTGGCCCGTCCAGTTTCTTGATTGGTCTTGCCTCGATCCACTTGGTAAATTTGTCCACTTCCACCAGCAAGTGCATCATGCCGCCTCGAGCGGTTTTGAAGGGTCCCACCATGTCGAGTCCCCAGACCGCGAAGGGCCAGGCGATCAGTATGGTGCGAAGTGTTGACGCCGGCTGGTGGCTGCGTTTGCTGAAGCGCTGGCATCCCTCACACTTGAGGACGAGCAACTCGGCATCTTCGAGGGCCGTGGGCTAGTAGAAACCGTGGCAGAACACCTTGGCCACCAGGGATCGTGATGCGGCATGGTGCCCGCACTCGCCCTAATGTATGCCGCGGAGGATGTCGATGCCCTGTTCCTGCTCGACGCAACGCTGGAACATGCCGGTGGAGCTGCACTTGACGAGCTCGTTGTTGATGATGCTGTAGGCGGACGCCCGACACTGCACTTGCCGAGCTTCGGTCTCGTCCATGGGGAGAACCCCGTTCTCCAAAAATTCTGATATTGGGAGGGCCCAAGATGGAGTCGTAACCACGGCGAGGACGACCACCAGGGTGGGTTCCAAGTCGGCAGCCCCCGAGCCGGGTTGAGCAGCCCCCGGGTCGGGTATCGCGACGGCCGGGTCTGGGACGATGGTGGTCGGGTCGAGCTGAGCAGCCCCTGGGCCGGGTTCAGCAGTCCCCGGGCCGGGTTCAGCAGTCCCCGGGCCGGTTTGAGGTGCGTTCGGGTTGTCTTGAACATGGATGGACTCGGAGTCCGGCGATGGCTTGACGGACGGCTTGTGCAGGAGCTCGAGGGAGATGCCGGACGGGATGGCTTGTCGTGATGAGGCGATCTTGGCGAGCGTGTCGGCTGCTTTGTTCTCCACGCACGGGACGTGGAGGAACTCGCAGCCCTTGAAGGATCCGAACAGCTTCTGGACAAGGAAGCGGTAGCTTGCCATGTTGGGGTCGCAAGAATCCCATTCACCCGAGCACTGCTGCACCACCAGGTCCGAGTCGCCGTAGCACAGGATGCGCCGGATGCCGAGTTCCTTGGCAAGCCAGAGGCCGTGCACAAGGGCTTCGTACTCGGCGACGTTGTTGGAGGCAGCGATGTGGATCTGGAGCGCGTAGCGGAGCTGGTCGCCCTTCGGGGATGACAGTACGATGCCGGCCCCTAAGCCGAGTTGCATCTTGGACCCGTCGAAGTGCATGCACCAAAGCGTCGAGTCGGGAGGCGGCGGCAAGTACTGGATCTCGGTCCAGTCGACGAGGAAGTCGGCCAGGGCTTGAGACTTGATCGTGGTGCGGGGCTCGTAGAGTATGGTGTGGCCGGCTAGCTGGATCACCCACTTGGCAACTCGGCCAGAGGCGTCCCGGCACCCAATGATTTCTCCGATAGGCGTTGTGCTGACCACGGTGACAACGTGCTCTTGGAAATACTGCTTCAGCTTCTTGGCGGTGAGGTACACGCCGTAACACATCTTTTGGTAGTGCGGGTAGTTCTTCTTGGAGTTGGAGAGCACCTCGCTCAGGTAGTAGACTGGATGTTGGAGGGCTTGGATCTTGCCCTTCTTTGGTCGCTCGACCACCAGCACCGTGCTGACCGCCCGCAAGGTCGCGGCTATGTAGAGCAGCAACAGCTCCTTGTCGGTTGGCGCGGCCAGGACTGGCGCGGTGGAGAGCATGTGTTTGAGGTCTTGGAAGGCCTCGTCTGCCTTGCCGTTCCATTCAGACGGGCTCGTCTTCTTCATCAGCTGGTACAGGGGCAGTGCCCTCTCGCCCAGCCGGCTTAGAAACCGGCTGACCGAGGCCAAGCATCCGGTGAACTTCTGGACATCGTGCAGCCGAGCCAGCTTGCGCATGCGCTCGATGGCCTTGATCTTCTCCGGGTTCGCCTCAATACCGTGTTCCGAGACGAGGAAGCCGAGTAGCTTTCCGGCCGGGACGCTGAAGACGCATTTTTCCGGGTTAAGTTTGACCTTCTATTTGCGGAGGTTGGTGAATGTTTCCTTCAAATCGTCGAGGAGCGTGAGGTGCTTCTTGGTCTTCACCACGATGTCGTCCACGTACACGTGGATATTGCGGCTGAGTTGCGGCAGCAGGCATTTCTGCATGCAACGCTGGAAGGTGGCGCAGGCGTTCTTCAAGCCGAACGACATGGTGATGTAGCAATACGCCCCAAAGGGCGTGATGAAGGACGTCTTCAGGGCGTCAGCCGGGTCCAGCTTGATCTGGTGGTAGCTGGAGTAAGCATCCAGGAAGGACAGGAGCTCACACCCGGCGGTCGAGTCGATGACTTGGTCGATCCGCGGGAGGGCGAACGGATCCTTGGGACATGACTTGTTGAGGTTGGTGTAGTCGATACACATGCTGTAAGGGCATATTTATCCCTAAGTGTTTTGGTGATTGATGACAACACATTTGCGGACTAATCATGTGCCATAAGTATTCCAGACACTTCATTGCTAGGCACAAGATGATTGGGTGCCCCTCGAAGACTGGTGAAGACGGCGTCTTTTCTACATTTCTTTTTGGTGGATTTGAGTCGTAGGAAAGCCGTACTATTAAGAGGGGGTCTGTGTTGGAAAGGTTCGGGTGGAATCATCACGTACACGTCTCCTTCTTGTCCCCTCCTTTTTCCTTGGAGCTTCCTCCGTCTTCTTGCCTCCCTTGACTGGCTGCTGTTGTTGGTTGCGGTAGTACTGCTCTCAGAACAATGGTAGTACCGTAGGCATCCACGGTAGTACCGCACGGTGGCGCGGTAGTACCGCGGGTGCCCACGGTAGTACCGCTTTCGCCAAGCGGTAGTACCGCGCTATGCAGTCAGGCAGTAGTACCGCCCTTGGCAGTATTACTGTGTCGGGTTTTTGCTACTTTCGTTTCTTTGCGGAAGTAGGCACGGAAGTTTCCCTTCCCCCCTGGCTGGGATTTTTGCCTCGCGGTAGTACCGCATGGGGGGCACGATAGTACCGCGCGTGCGGAAGTTCCGCCCCCAGCTCCTGCGCGTCTGTTTATCTTTTCTGTTGCTGGGGTTGCGGCAGTATCGTGGGTCGGCACGGTAGTACCGCACAGCTGTGAGGTAGTACCGCTTGGTTGCAAGCAGTAGTACCGCGCGGCCTTGCGGTAGTACCGCTGGCCAGGCGCGGTAGTACCGCTGGCCGCGGGCTGGTTGGTGGGTAACGGTTGGATCCTTTCCCACACTATATAAGGGGTCCCCTTCTTCCCCGTTGACTTACCTCTTCCACCCCTAAGCTCCATTATTGCTCCAAGCTCCATTTTCGCCCGATCTCACTCCCTAGCCGACCAAACTTGTTGATTTGCTCAGGAGTGGTTGAGAAGGCCTCAATCTACACTTCCACCAAGAGATATTTGATTCCCCCCACTAATCCCTTGCGGATCTTGTTACTCTTGGGTGTTTGAGCATCCTAGACGGTTGAGGTCACCGCGAAGCCATAGTACATTGTGGTGAAGCTTCGTGGTGTCGTTGGGAGCCTCCAATTGAGTTGTGGAGATTGGCCCAACCTAGTTTGTAAAGGTTCGGTCGCCGCCTCCAAGGGCACCAATAGTGGAATCACGGCATCTCACATTGTGTGAGGGCGTGAGGAGATTATCGTGGCCTTAGTGGCTTCTTGGGGAGCATCGTGCCTCCACACCGCTCCAATGGAGACGTACTTCCTCTCAAAGGGAAGGAACTTCGGCAACACATCCTCGTCTCCACCGTCTCCACTCTTGGTTATCTCGTGCCTTTACTTGTGCAAGCTTATATATTTCATGCATCTTGCTTGCTTGTGTTCCTATCCTTGTTGCATCATATAGGTTGCTCACCTAGTTGCATATCTAGACAACCTACTTTGATGTAAAGTTTAAATTGCTAAAGAAAAGCTAAAAATTGTTAGTTGCCTATTCACTCCCCCCCCCTCTGGTCAACCATATCGATCCTTTCAATTGGTATCAGAGCCTCGTCTCTTTATTAAGGACTTTACCGTCCAAAGAGTATGGTTGATACCGTAGATGGTGTGGAGGAATACTCCGGTGTGAATCCGATCTCGTCTACGGGCGATGGGGGAACCTTGGTCTCTTGTGAGGAGTTCAATGTGGCCTTGAAGACATTGAAAACCTCCATGACGACCGAAGTTGAAAGCATGTTTACTAAATTTCTTGAGGGGCTTAAACTATCCACCGCACCGTTGAAAGTGGGTGACCCCGCCAACAAGGTGACGGATGCTATCCCCGACAAGGGGGAAGCTAGTAGTGAAAAGGCTCCTTCTTCTAGTGGTAAGAATGGCACCGGCATCTTTGCCCATGTGGAACCACCGCTTGTTTATGGTGGACCGGTTCCTTCCACTCATTTGAATCATGCCGGTCCTCCCCCTAAGATTGTGAAAAATGAGGACTTTGATTCTTGGGTTTACCGCTTTAAACGTCATTTAAATCATGTGAACACTAACCTTTGGAGAATCATTGAATAAGGTTTCTATCCACATGATCCAAGCAACTTCGCTCCTTGAGAAACCGCGGACAATCAATTCAATGAGAATGCTCTCTTCATCATTCAAGATGCAATTCCACCCGAAGACCTACCTCATCTTTGCCCCTTCGCCTTGGCCAAAGATGCATGGCATTGTGTTGTCTCTCTCTACCGGGGAAGCTCAAGCATTCAACGCTCCAACTATGAAGTGGTGCAAGATGAGGCCGATGAGTTTGCAATGAAAGAAGATGAAGAACCTCGTGAGCTTTAT
The DNA here is from genome assembly GCF_002162155.2 of Triticum dicoccoides. Lineage (NCBI taxonomy): Eukaryota > Viridiplantae > Streptophyta > Magnoliopsida > Poales > Poaceae > Triticum > Triticum dicoccoides. The sequence goes on from NC_041384.1 coordinate 165,135,663, forward strand.
CAGAGAGTAACCAAACTTGCGGTATCACTACGAGATCACGGGAGCAAGGACACGGATGACAATTGGATCAAGTGCAAATTCCTCAAGGCAATGATGCCCTATCACAAGGCCATGTCCTTCGTCATTCGTCAAAGACCGGACTTCCACACTTTGTCCTCAAGCGAAGTGTTGGATGAGTTTGTGGCCATGAACATTTTGGACAAGACCGCCGACATTGCGGTGCTTCGTTCTCAAAGGGCAAAGAAGCCTAACCTTGCATTGAAGGCCAAGCTCACCGTTGAAGAAGAAGAAGAGGAAGAAGAGGAGAGCAACCACAAAGATACAAAGTATGCGTATCATGAACACATGGCACTTGCTTCAAGGCAATTTTGGAGCAAGAAAAACTCAAGGCCAAACTTTAGCAAAAACAACTCAAGTGGCACGAAGAGCAAGCAACGTGTTAGGACTTGCTACAATTGTGGCAACGTGAGTCATTTTGTTGCGGAATGCCCGTATGATAAGAGGGAAGACAATGGTGGCAAGCTCATCCGAAAGGACAAGGCCAAGTCGTTCCCCAACAAGAACAACTTCACCAAGAAGACTCCTCCCAAGGCATTGGTGGTACAAGAAGAGTACAATGAGGATGATGACGATGATGAAAGTGATGAGTCGGTTGTCATGGCCTCTGTTGCCATTGCGACGACTCCACGGGTGTCTCTCTTCGACTCACCCAATGAGAGCATCACCGCCAAGTGCCTCATGGCTAAAGCCACCAACAAGGTAACCCCCAACATCAAAACTACCATCATTAATCATCCTTCTCTGACGGATAGCATTAATGAACTTGAGGAAGATAATGTGGAGGCTAATGAGTTTGAGGCCTTTATGGGCAAACTCAAGGGAAAATCCAAGAAGCACTTTGTTGCTCTCTTGGAACAACTTGGTGAAGCCAATGACATGATCGAGGCTCACAAAAACACCATCACTAAGATGGAAGGGCATAGTCGTGACTATGCCGATGAGATTTCGGATCTTTCCAATGCTCTTGAGGAAGAGCGTGGTCTTCGTTTGGCTCTTGAGGAGTCACGCAACGTTGATCATGCTAAGTTAAATAAAGATTATGATCATGTCCTCATTGCTTCTCATGTGCTAAACTCCGAGAAGGCCGAATTTGAGGTTGATTTTGCTAGACTCAAAGAGGAGTTTGATCTACTTGACAAGGCTCACAAGGTCTTGAAGGGTGCTCATGCTAGCCTCAAAGAGTCGCATGATCAACTTCAAGTAAAGCTAACCAAGGAAAAGGCCACTTTCCCTCGTATGATGTTAATTGATAATGCAAATGCTACTAACCCATGTTGTGAGCATGTGCATCTCGTTGAGGAGAACGCTAAGCTAAAGGGGCAACTTGAGAGAGGTCTTGCGACTTGCATACAAGGCAAGAAGAACCTCAATGATCTCTTGATCAACCAAATGGGAGTTGTGGCCAAGGAAGGGGTTGGGTACGTGCCCGACTCCAAGAACAAGAAGAAGAATGACAAGACCAAAAGACCTCCTCCTCTCATGCAAACCTTTGTGAAGGAGGGAGAGAGTGCCTCCGAGGAGAAGAAGAAGAACATTGCAAAGGGCAGCAATGTCAAGAAGGGCAATGCCACCCCTCCCAACAAAGCCGGCGATTTTAATCCTTCTTATGTGTTATGACGTGCTAGTGATGGGCATGTTTATGCCAAATTTGTTGGTTCTCTTCATGAGTACATTGAATGGTCTATTTGGGTTCCAAAGACCCTTGTTACTAACATCAAAGGACCCATTACAAAATGGGTACCTAAAACCAAGCATTGATCTCTTGTAGGTGTTTGCTTCCGGTGGGGGATCATGGTTGCTCGATAGCGGAGCTACAAATCATATGACCGGAAGCAAGGACTTGGTGGTGGACGTGCACAAGGTCCCATCTATGCCCACCAATGTCGAGTGGGGTGACGCCTCATCTTCTAAGGTATTGGGACTTGGCAAGGTGGTCATATCTCATGATCTCACGATCGAGAAGGTCATGCTTGTTGAGTCCCTTGCATACAATTTACTTTCCGTTCGTGAACTTGCAATCATGGGCTTTTCCACCTTCTTTGATATCGATACCGTGGCCCTCTTGTGGAGCAAGACTCTTAAAGTAGCCTTTGTTGGGCATGTCAAGAACGGTCTATATGTGATTAACTTTTCGGAGCGACCCACTAAGACCGCGACGTGCCTAATGGCTAAAGTTGATGTGGGATGGCTTTGGCATAGCCGTTTACCCACGTCAATATGAGATCTTTGCAAAGTCTCCTCAAGGGGGACCATGTCCATGGACTAACGAATGTTAGTTTTGCTAAAGATCGTGCTTGCAGTGCTTGTATCGAAGGAAAGCTACATGAGAAGGCTCACCCTCCCATGACTATCATTTATTCAAAGAGGCCTTTGGAGCTCCTTCACATGGATCTCTTTGGGCCTCCATCCTTCGATAGTCTTGGAGGTAGTAAGTATTGCTTGGTGATTGTGGATGATTACTCAAGGACACGTGGGTGTATTTCTTCAAGAGGAAGAGCGAGACCCAAAAAACTGTCATTGACTTTGCAAATGAAGCACAACGTCAATACAATGCAAAGATCTTGACAATAAGAAGTGACAATGGCACCGAGTTCAAGAACTACACCTTGGATGAGTTTCTTAGTGATGAGGGGATCAAGCATCAATACTCCGCACCTTACACCCCTCAACAAAACGGTGTTGCGGAGAGGAAGAACCGGACGTTGATGGATGCGGCAAGGACCATGATGGCGGAGTTCAAGTCTCCATACAACTTTTGGGCCGAAGCCATCAACACCGCGTGTCATGCATCCAATCGTCTCTACCTCCGAAAGGGCTTGAACAAGACTCCATATGAGATACTCACCGGTAACAAGCCCAACCTCAAGTACTTCCGGGTGTTCGGGTGTAAGTGTTTCATTCTCAAGAAAGGTGTTCGGTTGTCTAAATTTGAGGCTAGAGCTTATGAGGGCATATTTGTTGGTTATGCTACAAACTCTCATGCTTACGGTGTCCTCAATAAATCCACGGGACTTATTGAGGAGACGTGTAACGTGGAGTTTGATGAGAATAACGGCTCCCAAGTGGAGCAAAGTGGCACTTGTGATGTAGGTGATGAAATTCCTCCCCAAGCCATAAGAAGAATGGGTGTTGGCTTTATCCTACCCATTGAGGAACCCCTTGTGGCCGAAGGAGAAGGACAAAGCTCCACTCAAGTGGAGCGTTCACCAACCCAAGGCCCACACGCTTCCGAAGAACAACATGAAGGCCCTCATCCTCAAGAACATGACCAAGGGCAAGATCACGCTCAAGACGGAGTTGACACATCGAATGATGCCCAAGGTCAAGTTCTCTCCTCCGAGCAAGTTCAAGAACAAGAACAAGCTCAAGACGACGCTCAAGATGATCAAGTGACCACTCCTCGTCTCACCCCCGAGGAGGAATTAGAGCGTCGTGCCGCCAAGGTTGCTTCCAAGCTCTCCACCAAGGATCATCTCATGAAAAATGTTCTTGGAAGCTTACGGAAGGGGGTAAGCACTCGTATACAATTAGCAAATTATTGTGAGCATCACGCGTTTGTCTCTTGTGTGGAACCCCACAAGGTCTATGAGGCGCTAGAAGATCCGGATTGGCTCAATGCCATGCATGAAGAACTCAACAACTTCAAGCGCAACAAAGTGTGGAGATTGGTGCCAAGACCGACGGGGAACCACAATGTCATCGGAACCAAGTGGATATTTAAAAACAAGCAAGATTCCCATGGGATTATCATTCGCAACAAGGCTCGTTTGGTAGCTCAAGGCTACTCCCAAGTCGAGGGTATCGACTACGGTGAAACCTTTGCTCCCGTTGCTCGTCTTGAATCTATTCGCATGTTGATTGCCTATGCTTCTCATCATAACTTTAAGTTACAACAAATGGATGTGAAGAGTGCTTTTCTTAATGGTCCCATTAATGAATTGGTGTATGTCAAGCAACCCCCCGGGTTCGAGGATCCCTACTTTCCCGATCATGTGTATCAACTCGATAAGGCACTCTATGGCCTTAAACAAGCCCCACGTGCGTGGTATGACCACCTTACCGAGTTGCTACAAGACCGTGGTTTCGAAGTTGGGCTAATCGACCCCACTCTTTTTACTAAGAAGGTCAAAGGGGAGTTGTTTGTGTGCCAATTATATGTTGATGATATTATCTTTGGTTCCCCTAACAAAGCTTTCAATGAGGAATTTGCCGCTCTCATGACCTCAAAGTTCGAGATGTCTTCCATGGGAGAGTTGAAGTTATTTCTAGGGTTCAAAGTGAAGCAAAGAAGAGAAGAAACCTTCATCAATCAAGCCAAATATACTCAAGACATGCTCAAAAGATTCAAGCTAAGTGATGTCAAGCCGGCTTCCACTCCCATGCCCACCAAGTGCCAACTTGACATAGATCCCAATGGTAAAGCGGTGGATCAAAAGGTATATCGCTCCATGATAGGTTCCTTGCTTTACCTTTGTGCATCTAGACCGGATATCATGTTGACTGTGGGAATTTTTGCACGTTTTCAAGCCGCACCTAAGGAAAGTCACTATGTGGCGGTCAAACGAATCTTTCAATATTTGGCTCATACCCCAAACTTTGGCCTATGGTACCCAAGAGGAGCAAACTTCAAGCTTGTAGGGTATTCAGATTCCGATTGGGCGGGAGACAAAGTGGATATGAAGTCCACTTCCGGAGGGTGCCAATTTATTGGTTGCTCTTTGGTAAGTTGGTCTTCCAAAAAGCAAAGTTGTGTGTCTCTCTCGTCCACCGAAGTGGAGTATGTGGCGGCTGATAGTTGTTGTGCACAACTCTTATGGATGAGGCAAACTTTAAAGGATTACGGTGTCATTTGTGACAAAGTGCCTCTTTGGTGTGACAATGAAAGTGCCATCAAGATTTCTCTCAACCCGGTGCAACACTTCAAGGCGAAGCATATTGAGATTCGGTATCACTTCATCCGGGATCACATTAGGCGAGGAGAGATCGAGCTCAACTATGTAAACACTCATGATAACCTTGCAGATATCTTCACGAAGCCCTTGATTGAAGCAAGATTTCGCGAGTTAAGGCATGAGCTAAATATCATTGATTCGAGCAATGTTGCTTGAACCCTTGCACACCCCACCATACTCAACGTGTTGTCCTATTTAGATGTAGGCATGGACATAGGGGGAGTGATGTTCTCTCAATGAACTCTCCCTCCCCTCATTATGCATAAATCGATCAAGTCTTTCACATTAGCCATGTTTGATGGTACTTGTGCTTCAAAGACGAGTTTTGGTCATGGACCCAAGGATAATTCTTCGCGGTGCCATACCAATTAACTCAAACATAGGTGGCTACGGCCACCGCCCTCTCTTTGGAGAGGTGGTGTCTCGTGGTTGTTTCGTTTGTCATGTGCCTTTCTGGCTTTGTGTGTTGCGTGGTCTTGTGGTGTCGTGTTGGCTCGGAGTGTTTGTGCAAAGATCCAGTTTTTCATGTGCTCGAAACGTGCATCTTCTTGAGCTCACGGTACTACCGCGTCTGGCCGCGGTACTACCGCTTTGGGAGGCCTGGTACTACCGCGCCACAGCACGGTACTACCGCTCAGGCATGGTACTTCGGAAGTACCGCGCCGGGCGGTACTACCGCGTCAGGGAACGGTACTACTGCGCCGTCGAGGGAGCGTGGGGGTTATGACTCGGGCAGGGGAGTTCCAACTCCCCATACCCATTCATTTGTCTCTCTCCCCACGTCTCTCTCGCTCAAGAACGGCGCCGGATGCCCTCGCCGGATCTCCGTCTCCGGCCACTCTCCTCGGATTCCGGCCGGTGGGATCATTCCCCACCACTTCCTCTTGCCATGGACCAAGGTTTTTCCCCAAATCCCTCTTTTTCTTGGCTGTTCTCTTGCTTCTAGGTTTTTGGAGAGAAACTTGTTGTTCTTGAGATTTTAGGCCAAATCTATGCAAGAGTAGGATGTAGGAGAGTCGTGATGCGTAGGAATCATACTTGATATGTTGTCTTGTGGTAGCTTTGTCCAACCGTAGTACCGCCGTTGTTTTGCGGGATTTTTCAGATTTGAACCTGTTCAGATCTGACGCGGTGTGGTACTACCGTGTCTGATGTGCGGTACTACCGCTCTTGCGGTACTACCGCCCGTCAGGTGCGGTACTACCGTGCTAGCTCGTGCGGTACTACCGCTCTACAGATGCGGTACTACCACGCCAGCCGAGGCGCTAAGGTCGTACTACCGCTCCTAGACCCGGTACTACCGTGACCTTGCATGGTACTACCGCGCCTAAGAGTCGTACTACTATCTTAGCTTCGCAACACTTGGCAGTACTACCGTAGGGATCAAATCTCTCTCTAGGCATTTATTATGTGTGCTTTCTGCTTGTTTCACTTGCTTTGTTGTGGTCTTTGCATTAATCCCTCCTGGCTGTTGTGGGTGTTTTGCGTTTTGTGTCTCAGGTGGTGGCTCTCACCGTTCCAATCCCAGTCATGACACTGGCTCCAAGCGTCTGCGCAACCCCCAAGATGAAGCCCCAGAGGGCTCCAATGCCCCCAAGCGCAATGTCAAGACCACTGCCAGCAAGCAAAAGGAACCTGCTAAGGGCATGGACGAGATTTCTGTCTCTGAGTATGTCGAACGCCGGAGGGTCAATCCCTATGTGACTCCTCGGGCTGTGCTCAGAGGCACTGAGCTGTTCTGGAACAAGCAACAGGCTCTCATCTATCTGGATGTGATTAAGAGCAAGCAGAATACCTTCGTGGAGGTCAAGTGGATAGACATGCATCACATGTGGAAGGACAAGTTTCGTGACTATTTTGGAGAGCCTCTGGACTTGGTGGAGCAGTTTGCTATTGAGCCGGTGATCTCCTTTCACCATGACTATGACCCTAAGCTCATCTGTCAGTTCTTTGCCTCAGTGTACTTTCATCTCGGGGTGGAGCGGAGGATGACCTGGATGACCAATGGCCGTCAGCTGTCTGCTACATGGAAAGAGTTCATGGATCTGCTGCACATTCCTGATGATGGGCTTCACACCCCCGTTGGTGTTCGCCCCCATGCCAACTCTGAGTCTGCCAACAAGAACCTGCTTCAGCCTTTCCTTGTTGAGAAGGTGCTCCCCAATGGCAAGTCAACTTGGGTGTTAAACTCCTTTCTGGATATCATGCATCGCATCTTCCGCAACACTCTGTTCCCACGCATTGGCGACAAGGACAAGGTCCATGCATATCTAGTGTACATGTTGGTCTTGTGTGCAGAGGCACGTTCTTCTCAGACTCAGCCACTTGATGTCTCACACATCATGTGGTGTGAGCTTCGGTTTGCGGTGTTCACTCGCAAGGTACCTATCTATGGACCGTACTTGTTTCTGCTGCTCTCCACCACTTGGGAGAAGATGTACCCGGGTGATGAGTTCCTTGCTCCAGACTGGATTCGCCATGAGTCCATCAGCCTCCGCGTCGAGCCCAACTGGGCCAACACCACTACCCGTGCCGAGGCCTCTTCTGCTAGGAGGGCTGCTGGTGAGGAGGCAGTTGTTGCTGAGGACCGTGCTGCTAGGTCCACCACTCCTTCCTCTGAGCCGTCATGGGCCAAGAAGCTAAAGGACAAGATGAAGACTCTCTTCTGCCTACAGGCGAAGGCACAGTACAGGGCCACGTGGCAGACAAGGAGAGTCGCCGTCGTGACAAGAAGGTTATGAGGCTCTTTGGAGAGGATGTGTCTGGCGGGTCTGAGGACGTCATCACACCTGAGGCTGCCTGGATGTCAAAGCAGGGATACAAGTGGACCAGTTCAGAGGACGACCTTGAGGAGACTATCCCCGCTGCTGAGTCTGACAAGGAGCACGAGGAGCAGTGGGGCGACTTCTCTGCCTGAGCCACCCCATGTGTGTAGGTGTCCTCTCTGCCTTTTTGGCGTCTCGATGCCAAAGGGGGAGAGAGTGTAGGGATTTGCTTGTGTCGTGCTTGGTGTGCGTTTATTTGCTTTGTCTTTTGGACCTCGTTTGTGCTTGGTTGCTCTTGTTTGGTTTGTGCTTTCGAGACCTTTCCTACATATGGTGTAAAACATATGCACTTTATCTATCGTAGTTAACTTATGTGTGTGCTATCTTGTCTAGTGATAGTTTTGCCTTGTCTCTATAATATAGGGGGAGCTTTGATCCTAGTATTCATGTGCCGTGCAGTCCAAAGCACTCATCTAGGTGGCACACATCTAGGGGGAGCCCGTCTATATTATAGAGAGGAGGGTTTTGCATTTACTTAAATATTATTTTCTTTGTGCAAATCCCGTATTGTCATCAATCCACCAAAAAGGGGGAGATTGTAAGGGCATATTTATCCCTAAGTGTTTTGGTGATTGATGACAACGCATTTGCGGACTAATCGTGTGCATGAGTATTCCAGACACTTCATTGCTAGGCACAAGACGATTGGGTGCCCCTCGAAGACTGATGAAGACGGCGTCTTTTCTACGTTTCTTTTTGGTGGATTTGAGTCGTAGGAAAGCCGTACTATTAAGAGGGGGTCCGCGTTGGAAAGGTTCGGGTGGAATCATCACGTACACGTCTCCTTCTTGTCCCCTCCTTTTTCCTTGGAGCTTCCTCCGTCTTCTTGCCTCCCTTGACTGGCTGCTGTTGTTGGTTGTGGTAGTACTGCTCTCAGGACAACGGTAGTACCGTAGGCATCCACGGTAGTACCGCACGGTGGCGCGGTAGTACCGCGGGTGCCCATGGTAGTACCGCTTTCGCCGAGCGGTAGTACCGCGCTATGCAGTCAGGCAGTAGTACCGCCCCTCGGCAGTACTACTGTGTCGGGTTTTTGCTACTTCCGTTTCTTTGCGGAAGTAGGCACGGAAGCTTCCCTTCCCCCCTGGCTGGGATTTTTGCCTCGCGGTAGTACGGCATGGGGGGCGCGGTAGTACCGCGCGTGCAGAAGTTCCGCCCCCAGCTCCTGCGCGTCTGTTTATCTTTTCTGTTGCTAGGGTTGCGGCAGTACCATGGGTCGGCACGGTAGTACTGCACAGTCGTGCGGTAGTGCCGCTTGGTTGCAAGCAGTAGTACCGTGCGGCCTTGCGGTAGTACCGCTGGCCAGGCGCGGTAGTACCGCTGACTGCGGGCTGGTTGGTGGGTAACGGTTGGATCCTTTCCCACACTATATAAGGGGTCCCCTTCTTCCCCGTTGACTTACCTCTTCCACCCCTAAGCTCCATTATTGCTCCAAGCTCCATTTTCGCCCGATCTCACTCCCTAGCCGACCAAACTTTTTGATTTGCTCGGGAGTGGTTGAGAAGGCCTCGATCTACACTTCCACCAAGAGATATTTGATTCCCCCCACTAATCCCTTGTGGATCTTGTTACTCTTGGGTGTTTGAGCATCCTAGACGGTTGAGGTCACCGCGAAGCCATAGTACATTGTGGTGAAGCTTCGTGGTGTCGTTGGGAGCCTCCAATTGAGTTGTGGAGATTGCCCCAACCTAGTTTGTAAAGGTTTGGTCGCCGCCTCCAAGGGCACCAATAGTGGAATCACGGCATCTCGCATTGTGTGAGGGCGTGAGGAGATTACGGTGGCCTTAGTGGCTTCTTGGGGAGCATCGTGCCTCCACACCGCTCCAACAGAGACGTACTTCCTCTCAAAGGGAAGGAACTTCGGCAACACATCCTCGTCTCCACCGTCTCCACTCTTGGTTATCTCGTGCCTTTACTTGTGCAAGATTATTTGTTTCATGTATCTTGCTTGCTTGTGTTCCTATCCTTGTTGCATCATATAGGTTGCTCACATAGTTGCATATCTAGACAACCTACTTTGATGCAAAGTTTAAATTGCTAAAGAAAAGCTAAAATTGTTAGTTGCCTATTCACCCCCCTCTAGTCAACCATATTGATCCTTTCACATGCGCCAGGTCTTGTTCTTCTTCAGGACGAGGACTGGATTGGCGAGCCACTCGGGGTGAAACATTTCCATTATGAAGCCGGCCGCCAAAAGCTTGGCGACCTCTTCACCAATGGTTCTTCTCTTTTCTTCGGAAAATCGTCGTAGGGGTTGACGGACAGGCTTGGCGTCCTTGCGAACGTGAAGTTTGTGCTCGGCGTACTTCCTCGGGATACCCGGCATGTCCTTGGGGGTCCATGCGAAGATATCCCGATTCTCACGGAGGAAGTCGATGAGCTCGCCTTCCTATTTGCTATCGAGGCGGGCGCCTACGACAATGTGCTTGCTACAGCTGGGGTCTTCTGGGTTGAGCTTCACTTTCTTGATCTCCTTGGAGGGCTTGAAGGCGGCCTCGTCGGCCGGGTCCGAGGTCAGGATCGACGCGGCGGAGGCCTCGCCTGCCAGGGCGACGATCCGGTCGAGCTAGCGCCGCTCCTCGGCAATGACCAGCGACTCGGCCAACTTGGCGCCGTCTCGGGCGCACTCCAGGGACTTATGATAATCTCCGGTGATGGTGATGAGGCCCTTGGGACCCAGCATCTTCATCTTTAGGTACGCGTAGTGGGGAACCACCATGAACATGGCGAGCGCGGACCGGCCCCACAACGTGTGATACACGCTGGACAGGTCCACCACCTTGAACCAGATCGGTTCGCGCCGGAAGTGGCTGCTGTCACCGAACAGGACGTCTAGCCGGACCCGGCCAATGGGGGAGCAGGAGAGGTCGGGCACGATGCCGTGGAAGATCGTTCGGGTCGGCTCCAGGTCCTCGGCCTTGAGGCCGAGCTTGGTCATTGTGTCACGATAGAGGATGTTGATGCTGCTGACACCGTCCATGAGGACTCGGGAGAACTTGCATGTGCACCGTGCGACGATGGTGGGGTTGAGGACAAGGGTGTAACCACTCGGCATGACTGTCGGGTGATCCTCCTGGGTCCAGGTGATCGGGCGATCCGACCAATGCATGAATTCCGGCTTGGTCGGGACGACGCTGTTCACCTCCTGCCGAAGGAGGCGCTCGCTGCGCTTGTCGTCGTCGAGGCTGGTGAAGACGACGTAGGCCGCGTTCTGGTCCGAGTAGGTGTCGTCGCGCATCGCGCCGCCAGCTGGAGGCGGCGGAAGCGGTTGTTCCGCGCCTGGAGCCAGAGCCGGAGGGGGCGGGACGTCACCTCTCATGATGCGCTTGGTGATGACGCACTGCCGAAGCGTGTGCGTGGAGGGTTTTGCGCCGCTGTGGTGCTTGCAGGGGGCATCGAACATCTGCTTGAAGCTCATGGTGGATTGCCATGCCGTCTTGCCGGTTTGCCGATGCTTCGCCGCCTGGTCCGCCGCGGGCTCGGCGGCCGCGACGAGCCGGTCGTCGCGACGCGGCGCCGGCTGGTCGGCCTTGCGCTTGTTGTTCTGGTGATGTTGCTGTCATCTGCTTTCGTCGGCCGGCTTCGGAGGGGGAACCGGCTTCACCTTGCCAGCTTCATCCAGCGCCACCTGGATCTTCATGGCGGAGTCGGCGTTGGAGTACTTGTCCGCTGTCACCATGAGCGCGGCCATGGTGGTCGGCTCGGAGCGTAAGAGCTTCTGCTTGAGGAGGGTGTCATCTCGGCACCCATTGACAAAGTACTGGATCGACTAGACTTCATGGACGCCCTCGCAGCTGTTCCGGAGCTCGGTCTAGCGTGCGAGGTACTCGTGACCGGTCTCCGTAGGCCCCTGCACGCACATGGCGAGCTGGCTAGGGCGGCCGGGTCGCTTGTAGGCCCCCGTGAAGTTGCGGATGAAGGCTTCCTCGAAGTCCACACATGTGTTGATGCTGCCCATCGGCAGGCTGTTCAACCATGTGCGGGTCGACCCTTGGAGCATGAGCAATGTGTAGCGCACGGCGAGACGATGATTGGCACCGGTAATGCCAATGGCCATGGTGTAGTCAGTGAGCCAGTCTTCTGGCTTCACCGTCCCGTTGTACTTGGGGGTGTCGCGGGGGAGCATGAATCCTTTGGGGAAGGGCTCCTCCCGGATGCGCGGGCCGAAGCACGCCGGCCCGATAGCACCGCTCTCCTCCATCTCCAGGGAGTGAGCGAGCCGATCGAGGCGGTGGCGAGCGTCAGCGTCGTCGATGGCGCGTGGGCCGAGTCGACTTGCGGCCAGGCCTCGGGGGGGCGTGTCGGTTGGCCGGACGCCGGCCATGCTAACCGGGTCCGTGCTGGATCTCTAGGACGAGCTCGTCGCCCAATCCATCGGCGGCTGTAGCGGCCGGGTCGCGCCGAGTCCAGGCTCGGCCGGAGTGCGCCTTGTCGGGTGGCGAGGAAGCGGTGTGCAGAAGTTCGTCGGACCCACCAAGGCGGGCGGAGCCGGATCCCGCCGGCTTGCCGGGCTGGTTGAGGCGGTCCTGTTGGGTCTTGGCGGCATGGAGGAGTTCGCGCATCCTCCCGATGTGCTCTTTCAGCTCCTCACCCGCGAGCTAGTCCAGGCCGTCTGCGGCTGCCTGGTCAGAGCGCATGTTCTTCAATGGGGTCTTTTAGACGGTTGGGACGGCGCCGAGGGCCCGGCCGATCGCTCCTCCCCGGGTACGCACATCGGTGACCTAGCTAGGGCCGGCCGCGGCAGGCTTGAATCCGTAGGCGGCATCGCAATCTAGCTGAGCGGCGTCCAGCCGACGCTGAGTGGCAGCAAGCGTCTCGGATAGGTCCAGCATCTGCTGGCGCCTTTCCTCGAGCTGGGTTTGGGCCTCAGCGACGTTGCTGGCGTCGACGTTGGTGCCGATGGGGATGCGGAGGCTCTGCATCGCGACGCGCAACGGATCGTACGGCTCGATCCGTTCCGCTGCGGCCCTGGCTTCGGCAGCCTTCCTCGTCTCGCTTCATGAGGAGGAGACGCCGTCGCCGGTGACGAAGACCTCCACATGAACGTCCACTGCCCCGGCGGAAACGCCGCCGCCGAGGGAGAGGGGAGAGTCGGAGTAGCTGAGCACCTCACTGGGGTACTCGTCAGCCACGAACGCATCGGAGATGCGCAGCACGGCGAAGGAGGCGGCAAGCACGCCGATGACGTCGTCCGCCAGCACGGCGGACTCGTCGGTGTAGGAGAAGGGCCCCGTCTGAGGCATGCTCCCGGCCAGATCCTCGAGGTGCCCCATGGTGGCCGCCAACTGTCATGGTGGGTGCACGGCAGATGCCAAGGGATGGCCAAAGAGAGGAGGAGGCTCGAGGGCGCTGGTGGACTCCAGAGGCGAGGTTGGCATGAGCGGACGTGGGACGCTGGACATACCCAGGTTCAGGGCTCTCCAGAGAGATAATGCCCCTAGTCCTGCTGAGTGTAGTTGTATGATTGATAGTAAAATGTTGCTCCTGGAGCTGTATGGAGGAGGAAGGAAGCTGGCCAAGGCTTAGGCAGTTCCCTCTCCTCAGGTGTTGCTAACTAGGTGTGTGTGATGGAATGAGTTCTCTTGTGTGTGATCATGTCTCCTTGTGTGCATGAGGGCTCCTGGGGGGCTTTATAGGTCAACCCTCCAGGGGTACAATGGTAATGTTACAAGTCGGTGGGTCCGTATTGTCGGTGCCCAGGAACCCGGGCTGGGTCCCGCTGAGGGCTTGTGGTTCGCCGGATTCCCCTAGGTGCGGGCCCCGCATGCCTAGGGGGACTGTGCGTCGTCTTGTCGATCGTCAGGGCATGGCCGAGTCGAGTCGCGTACAGTGCTCTCCGTCAAGTCGCCGCTTGTTGTTGTCAGCGGTGAAGGCGGGGGCACTGTAGCCATGCCGGCCCTGGTCAGCGGGTAGGTGAGGGACACTGTTGGTACGTACCCGCTGACCAGAGGCATGGGCGGGGCACTGTTGCCTCGATCATCATTGATTGAAGTCTTGTCCCCATCATACGGCCTGGATGGGACGAGAGTTGACCCGCAGCTGGATTGCGTAGCACGCCACGGGTGGCACTGGCTTGTTGAGGAGGCTTTGGTCATGCCGGGTTCGGCTGTCTTGCGCTAGTTGTTGGGGCCAAGTCGACATGTCTTGCCGGGTCGGCTAGTCTGGCCGGCTTGCGGGGCTTGGCCGGGTCGAGTGACCCAGCCAAGCGTGTGCCGGTATTGAGGGGCAGTGCCAACCCCGTTGTTTTTGAAGAGGATCCGGGTTCTGTTGCCTGCCCGGGGTCCATCCCCCCGACAGTAGTCCCCGAAGTTGTGAAGGTCCGCCGTCTTCGAATGAGTGGGCCTTCGCAGTTTCCCCCGTAAGCAAGGTGGATTCTGCGAGCGCCGGGTCTGGCAACACCCACTGTGTGCCGGTTTTCTCGGAACCAGATCGTGGCATCCCGGCCATGGCGGGAACCGAGAAGTCTGCCGAATCTTGGGGCGATTCCTTGGGCTTCGCGCGGGCGCCACGTGGTGCCCGAAAGTCGGAGGGGCTTAACAGGCCACGCGCATGATGGGACCGGGCGACGGGCTGGAGCCCACCGCCGCACGCCCTCGGCCCAAGCGCGCTGATTTATTGCGGCGTCCGGGGCCGGTTGCTCTTCCCCGGGCAGTTACTGTGCGTGTACGTGCGCACTTATTGCGGGGTAGTGGAACGGGTGCGTGCAGACGATCCCACTGGGCGAGCAGAGGCCTCAACCCGAGGGGCAGGAGCGCGTGGTCTTCCTCACGCACTTCGAGCATGGATTCGGGCTGCCGGTGAGCACCTTCTTCTGTGTGTTCTTGGAGTTCTTCAGGCTCCAGCCACACCATCTTGGTACCGGCGCCATCGTCCAGCTCTCCAGCTTTGTCACCCTCTGCGAGGGGTACCTGGGGGTCGAGCCTACGATCGACCTCTGGGCGCGCTTCTTCTCCTTGAAGCAGCAGGGCCCGTCGGCCGGGGAGTTTGCCGACTGCGGCGCCGCCGTCATCTCGAAGCGGTCGGGGCAGATTTCCCCAAGATCCCACTGGAGGATTCTGCCAAGAAGTGGCGGAACTCCTTCTTCTACGTCCGCAACCTTGGCGTGGATCACATCAATCTTCCGGCCTTCACCATCACACCGCCGCGGGCGAAGACGAACTGGGGCTACTCGCCCCGGCGCCCGTCGCAGGAGATCGTCAATCTCTACGAGTGAGTGACGGTGATTGATAACCCACAAGTATAGGGGATCGCAACAGCTTTCGAGGGTAGAGTATTCAAGCCAAATTTATTGATTCGACACAAGGGGAGCCAAAGAATATTCTCAAGTATTAGCAGCTGAGTTGTCAATTCAACCACACCTGGAAACTTAGTATCTGTAGCAAAGTGTTTAGTAGCAAAGTAATATGATAGTGGTGGTAGCGGCAACAAAAGTAAAGACAGCAAAAGTAATATTTTTGGTATTTTGTAGTGATTGTAACAGTAGCAGCGGAAAAGTAAAATAAACGAGAACCAGTATATGGAAAACTCGTAGGCACCGGATCAGTGATGGATAATTATGGCGGATGCGGCTCATCATGTAACAGTCATAACATAGGGTGACACAGAACTAGCTCCAATTCATCAATGTAATGTAGGCATGTATTCCGTATATAGTCATACGTGCTTATGGAAAAGAACTTGCATGACATCTTTTGTCCTACCCTCCCATGGCAACGGGGTCCTATTGGAAAGTTAGGGATATTAAGGCCTCCTTTTAATAGAGAACCGGAACAAAGCATTAGCACATAGTGAATACATGAACTCCTCAATCTATGGTCATCACCGGGAGTGGTCCCGATTATTGTCACTTCGGGGTTGCCGGATCATAACACATAGTAGGTGACTATAGACTTGCAAGATAGGATCAAGAACTCACATATATTCATGAAAACATAATAGGTTCAGATCTCAAATCATGGCACTCGGGCCCTAGTGACAAGCATTAAGCATAGCAAAGTCATAGCAACATCAATTTCATAACATAATGGATACTAGGGATCAAACCCTAACAAAACTAACTCGATTACATGATAAATCTCATCCAACCCATCACCGTCTAGCAAGTCTATGATGCAATTACTCACGCACAGCAGTGAGCATCATGAAATTGGTGATGGAGGATGGTTGATGATGACGACGGCGACGAATCCCCCTCTCTGGAGCCCCGAACGGACTCCAGATCAGCCCTCCCGAGAGGTTTTAGGGCTTGGCGGCGGATGCGTATCGTAAAACGCGATGATTTCTTCTCCCTGATTTTTTTTCTCGCCGAAAGCAAATATATAGAGTTGGAGTTGGCGTCGGAGGGTTTCCAGGGGGCCCACAAGGTAGGGGGCGCGCCCTGGGGGGGCCACCCTCGTGAGAAGGGTGTGGGCCCCCTGGTCTTCATCTTTGGCGAGGATTTTTTATTGTTTTTTCTAAGATGTTCTGTGGAGTTTCAGGTCATTCCGAGAATATTTGTTTTCTGCACATAAAACAACACCATGGCAATTCTACTGAAAACAGCGTCAGTCCGGGTTAGTTCCATTCAAATCATACAAGTTAGAGTCCAAAACAAGGGCAAAAGTGTTTGGAAAAGTAGATACGATGGAGACGTATCAACTCCCCCAAGCTTAAACCCTTGCTTGTCCTCAAGCAATTCAGTTGACAAACTGAAAGAAAGAAAAACTTTTACAAACTCTGTTTGCTCTTGTTGTTGTAACTATGTCAAGCCAGCATTCAAGTTTTCAGCATAGATCATAACTAACCACATTTGCAATAATTCTCAGGTCTCATAATTACTCGTATCAATAGCATAATCAACTAGCAAGTCATAATAATAAATCTCGGATGACAACACTTTCTCAAAACAATCATAATATGATATAACAAGATGGTATCTCAGTAGCCCTTTGTGAGACCGCAAAACATAAATGCAGAGCACCTTTAAAGATCAAGGACTGACTAGACATTGTAATTCATGGTAAAAGAGATCCAATCATAGTCATACCCAATATAAATTAACAGTGATGAATGCAAATGACGGTTGTGCTCTCCAGCTAGTGCTTTTTAATAAGAGGGTGATGACTCAACATAAAAGTAAATGGATAGGCCCTTCGCAGAGGGAAGCAGGGATTTGTAGAGGTGCCAGAGCTCGGTTTTGAAATAGAGATAAATTGTATTTTGAGCGGTATACTTTCATTATCAACGTAACAACTAAGAGATGGCGATATCTTCCATGCTAAACACATTATAGGCGGTTCCCAAACAGAATGGTAAAGTTTATACTCCCCCTCCACCAACAAGCATCAATCCATGGCTTGCTCGAAACAACGAGTGCCTCCAGCATACATCAGGTCCCAGGGGGAGTTTTGTTTGCAATTAATTTTGATTTAGTTTGCATAAAGCATGGGACTGGGCATCCCGGTGACCAGCCATTTTCTCGTGAGTGAGGAGCGGAGTCCACTCCTGTTGAGAATAACCCGCCTAACACGGAAGATAAGGACAGCCTTTGTTGATACATGAGCTATTCGAGCATACAAAACAGAATGTTTATTTGAAGGTTTAGAGTTTGGCACATACAAATTTACTTGGAACGGCAGGTAGATACCGCATATAGGAAGGTATAGTGGACTCATCTGGAATAACTTTGGGGTTTAAGGGATTGGATGCACAAGCAGTATTCCCGCTTAGTACAAGTGAAGGCTAGAAAAAGACTGGGAAGCGACCAACTAGAGAGCGACAACAGCCATGTACATGCATTAAAATTAATAAACATTGGATGCAAGCATGAGTAGGATATAATCCACCATGAACATAAATGTCGTGAAGGCTATGTTGATTTTGTTTCAACTACATGCGTGAACATGTGCCAAGTCAAGTCACTTAAATCATTCAAAGGAGGATACCACCCCATCATACCACATCATAATCATCTCAATAGCATGTTGGCACACAAGGTAAATCATTATAACTCATAGCTAATCAAGCATGGCACAAGCAACTATGATCTCTAATTGTCATTGCAAACATGTTTATTCATAATAAGCTGAATCAAGAACGAGGGACTCATCATATTTACAAAAACAAAAGAGGCCGAGTTCATACCAGCTTTTCTCATCTCAATCAGTCCATCATATATCATCATAATTGCCTTTCACTTGCACGACCGAACGGTGTGAATAATAATAAGAGTGTACATGCATTGGACTAAGCTGGAATCTGCGATCATTCAATAAACAGGAGAAGACAAGGCAATATGGGTTCTTGGTTAAATCAACAATAATGCATATAAGAGCCACTTCAACAATTTAATTAAGGTCTTCTCCTACTGACCCCCAAAGAAAAGAAAAGAAATAAAATTATTTACACGGGAAAGCTCCCAACAAGCAAAAGAAGAACGGGAAATATTTTTGGGTTTTCTTTTTAATTATTACTACTACAGCAGAAAAATAAACTACTACTAATTTTTTTTCTTAAGGTTTAACAAACACACAAGAAGAAATCAGGAAAAAGAAAATAAACTAGCATGGATATTATAGTGAAAAAGTATGAGCACCGACATCTAGCAATGAGTGTGTGTGAATCATAAATGTAACGTCGGTGAGAGATACGTACTCCCCCAAGCTTAGGCTTTTGGCCTAAGTTGGTCTATGGCCACGGCTGGCCTGGCGGATATCCATAATAATAGTTGTTGGGGTCGTACTGTGATGATGAAGAATAGTTGGGATCGTACTGATGTGCATCGGTTATCGCCTGCTGTGCTGCAGCATGGAGTCGAGCTGCCTCCGCTCTCCTCTCGTACTCTTCTGCCTCCTCTCTGGTAATAACATATCTTACTTTTGTCTGTGAATCAAAGAAGGCAGGAGCAGGGAGAGTAATACGGAAAACACGTCGTTTATCAAAAATTAATCGATATAAGAGAGGTGATTCAGGCCTCTCGACAAACTGGTGCGAAGCCATAGAGTTATAATCTAAATATGCAGGAGGCAACTCCATATCACCCTCACGAATGTCTATTTCAAGAAAATGAGCTAAGCGGGTTGCATAAATTCCTCCAAAGAAATCTCCATTATGTTTATTATGATGCAACCTACGAGCTACAATGGCTCCCATATGATAAGATTGGTCTCCTAACACAGCACTCCTAAGAATGCTGAGATCAGGGACACACATGTGACATGCTTCATCCTTAGCATTTATGCATCTACCGATGAAGAGAGCAAAATAATGTATAGCAGGAAAGTGAATGCTCCCTATGGTAGCCTGCGTTATGTCTCTGGATTCCCCCATAGTTATACTAGCAAGAAAGTTTCTAAATTCAGATTTAGGGGGATCCCTAATACTGCCCCATGATGGAAGTTCGCAAGCAGAAGTGAAATCCTCTAGGTCCATGGTATAAGATTTGTCATAAAGATCAAACATGACTGAAGGAGAATTATGCGAAGATGAATACTCAAACCTCCTCACAAATGAACTTGTGAGATCATGATACTGGGGGCATTTGTTAGCCTCAAAATCTTCAAGACTGGCATTGCACAAATATGCTTTGAATTCTTCTTTAATTCCCGCACGGTCCATAAAATTTTCTGATGGCCATTCGCAAGGCCGTACTGGAGCGTCTCTTGGTGGATCCTCATCAGCATCGCGCATAGCAATCCTGGGTCCTTGCTTCTTAGAGGAACCACCTTGGAACATCTTCCTAAACATATTGTTTTTCTCTGAAAAATTCTGAAATTTTTAGTAACTTCAATAAAACTGATAGCAACTACTCCTACAAGTGCCTAGAGCCTATATCAAGCATTAGAACTACTTGGAACCATATAAATTTGACATGCAAGCTCAGGAACATGGTCACCTATACAGCACAAATTTGCAAAGAATAAAGCACTAGAACAAAAACTAATTGGACCAATGGAGGAGTCACATACCAAGGAACAATCTCCCCAAGCAGTTTTGCGAGAGGTGCTTTGAGCAAGGAGATCGAAAATCACAGCAAAAGTGGCTGGAACTCGTGCTTGAGTTGGTTTTTCGGGTTTGTGTGAGATAGAGGAAGAAGATGGGTGCTGGGATAAGTGGAGGAGGGCCACCATGGGCCCACGAGGCAGGGGGCGCGCCCACCACCCTCGTGACCAGGTGGCAGCTCCTCCCGCGGTAATTTTTGCACAGTAAATCCTCAAATATTCCCGAAAAAATCATATTAAATTGGCATGGCATTCTGAGGACTTTTATTTTCAGGATATTTTTATATTGCACGGATAAATCAGGAAATAAATAGAAAATACTATTTTTACTTTATTTAATATAAATAACAGAAAGTAAAAGTGGGGTACAGAAGGTTGTGCTTCTAGTTTCATCCATCTCATGCTCATCAAAAAGAATCCACTAACAAGGTTGATCAAGTCTTGTTAACAAACCCATTTCGATAATCATGAAACCGGAGAAATTTCGAATAACACTAAGTTACCTCAACGGGGATATGCACATCCCCAATAATAAGAATATCATATTTCTTCTTGACAGTAGGAAGAGGAAATTCAAAACCTCCAAATATAATCGATGGAATTTTTCCAATAGAGTTAATACTATGAACTTGAGGTTGTTTCCTCGGAAAGTGTACCGTATGCTCATTACCATTAACATGAAAAGTGACATTGCCTTTGTTGCAATCAATAACAGCCCCTGCAGTATTAAGAAAAGGTCTTCCAAGAATAATAGACATACTATCATCCTCGGGAATATCAAGAATAACAAAGTCTGTTAAAATAGTAACGTTCGCAACCACAACAGGCACATCCTCACAAATACCGATAGGTATAGCAGTTGATTTATCAGCCATTTGCAAAGATATTTCGGTAGGTGTCAGCTTATTCAAGTCAAGTCTATGATATAAAGAGAGAGGCATAACACTAACACCGGCTCCAAGATCACATAAAGCAGTTTTAATATAATTTCTTTTAATGGAGCAAGGTATAGTGGGTACTCCGGGGTCTCCAAGTTTCTTTGGTATTCCACCCTTAAAAGTATAATTAGCAAGCATGGTGGAAATTTCAGCTTCCGGTATCTTTCTTTTATTAGTAATGATATCCTTCATATATTTAGCATAAGGATTTGTTTTGAGCACATCAGTTAATCTCATATGCAAAAAGATAGGCCTAATCATTTCAGCAAAGCGCTCAAAATCCTCATCATCCTTTTTCTTGGATGGTTTCGGAGAAAAAGGCATGGGTTTCTGAACCCAAGGTTCCCTTTCTTTACCATGTTTCCTAGCAACAAAGTCTCTTTTATCATAACGTTGATTCTTTGATTGTGGGTTATCAAGATCAACAGCAGGTTCAATTTCTACATCATTATCATTACTAGGTTGAGCATCATCATGAACATCATCATTAATATTTTTACTAGGTTCATGTTCATTACCAGATTGTGTTTCAGCATCAGACATAGAAATATCATTTGGATTATCAGGTGGTTCAGCAATCTGTTCACTAGAAGTTTGCACAGTTCTATCATTTTTCTTCTTCTTCTTTTTAGAAGAACTAGGAACATTAATATTATTTCTTTGAGAATCTTGCTCGATTCTCTTAGGGTGGCCTTCAGGATACAAAGGTTCCTGAGTCAATCTACCAGTTCTAGTAGCCACTCTAACAGCATAATCATTTTTCTTACTATTCATTTCATCAAGCACTTCTTTTTGAGCCTTAAGTACTTGTTCTACTTGAGTGGTAACCATAGAAGCATGTTTGCTAACAAGTTTAAGTTCACCTTTAATATCAGCCATATAATCACCCAAGCGTCTAATCATATAAGCATTTTCTTTTAATTGTCTACCAAAATAAGCATTGAAGTCGTCTTGCTTATACATAAAGTTATCAAACTCATCCAAGCACTGACTAGCAATTTTAGTAGGAGGGACTTCAGCTTTATCATATCTATAGAGAGAATTTACCTTTACTACCTGTGTCGGGATATCGGGATCAGGAGGTTCTTCAGTAAATAAATAATTAAGATCGTATGCTTCTTCAACAGGCGGTATATTAAGACCATGTATTTCTTCAATAGGAGGTAAATTCTTAACGTCTTCAGCTTTAATACCTTTTTCTTTCATAGATTTCTTTGCCTCTTGCATATCTTCGGGACTGAGAAATAAAACACCTCTCTTCTTCGGAGTTGGTTTAGGAATAGGCTCAGTAATTGGAGCAGGAGTTGGCTTAGGAGCTGGCTCAGGAGGTGCCCAATTATTTTCATTTGTCAACATATTATTCAATAGAATTTCAGCTTCATCCGGTGTTCTTTCCCTGAAAAGAGAACCAGCACAACTATCCAGGTAATCTCTGGAAGCATCGGTTAGTCCATTATAAAAGATATAAAGTATTTCAGGTTTCTTAAGAGGATGATCAGGCAAAGCATTAAGTAACTTGAGAAGCCTCCCCCAAGCTTGTGGGAGACTCTCTTCTTTAATTTGCACGAAGTTGTATATTTCCCTCAAAGCAGCTTGTTTCTTATGAGCAGGGAAATGTTTAGCAAAGAAGTAATAAATCATATCCTGGGGACTACGCACACAACCAAGATCAAGAGAATTAAACCATATCTTAGGATCACCCTTTAATGAGAAAGGAAATATTTTTAGTATATAAAAGTAACGCGATCTCTCATCATTAGTAAACAGGGCAGCTATATCATTTAACTTAGTAAGATGTGCCACAATAGTTTCAGATTCATAGCCATAAAACGGATCAGATTCAACCAAAGTAATTATATCAAGATCAACAGAGAATTCATAATCCTTATCAGGAACACAAATAGGTGAAGTAGCAAAAGCAGGGTCGGGTCTCATTTTATCTCTAAGTGATTCTTTGTTCCATTTAATTAAGAACCTCTTAAGCTCATATCTATCTTTGCAAGCAAAAATAGCGGCAGAAGATTCCATATCAAAAAGATAACCCTCAGGAATAACAGGCATATTTTCATCATCACTATCATCATCGTATTCAGATTCAATAAATTCTTTTTCTCTAGCCCTAGCAATTTGTTCATCAAGAAATTCACTAAGGGGCACTGTAGTATCAGGCATAGAAGCAGTTTCATCATAAGTATCATGCATAGCAGAAGTGGCATCATCAATAACATGCGACATATCAGAACGAATAGCAGAAGCAGATGTAGGTGTCGCAAACTTACTCATAACAGAAGGTGAATCAAGTGCAGAGCTAGATGGCAGTTCCTTACCTCCCCTCGTAGTTGAGGGATAGATCTTGGTTTTTGGATCTCTCAAGTTATTCATAGTGTCCAGCAGATATAAATCCCAAGTGACTCAAAGAATAGAGCTATGCTCCCCGGCAACGGCGCCAGAAATTAGTCTTGATAACTGTCAGGACCCCGATTCCAAGCCACATAGATCTAGCCGGTAACACCTCATATCACTTTGCGGCCTCACGCACGGTATCCCAGGGGTGTCGCCTTACCGTGGCCCGGGACCGTTTGCGCCTTTTGGCGCACGTATATGATAGTGTCGCTAGCATCCATATGACAGAGAACCCGGGCCGACATGGCTAGTCGTGAACCCAAAGCGGCACAGACCTATGGAGACAGGCATACATGAATCACATCGAGCATGTCGGTCATCAGCGAGTGATTCCTGGCTGTAGTACTGGGCTAACAGGACTCCGGGGAACCCGGGCTGTAACAGGCTAGGCAGGACTCCGGATATCACCGCGTGACATTTCCCCGAAGGGACATACATAGGAACAAACACATGTCGGCCAGTCAAGTGTCCTGAATAGTAGTGCTGGGCTAGCAGGACTCCGGTGAACCGGGCTGTAGCGGACTACTATGGCTCGAGGAACACTAGACTACATTTCCCCATAAGAAAGGCTGCCAAGGATAGACAACTAGATTGTCGGATCCCACTCATACCAAGCATTTCAATCATACACACAATATGCCCGATATGAGTACATACAACATGGCATCACAACAAAACTCTACAACTCAAGAACTTTATTTAAAGGCTCCAGAGAGCCATACATAACATGTTCATACAGATAGGGGTCACATGACCCGACACTCAAGTAATACAATCATACAAGCACATGCGGAAGCAACTAGTCTGAGTACAGACACTAGAAAGAAAGAAGGCTTCTCGAAGCCTGTCTATCTACATAGGGCCCTCCATGGCCAGGATCACCACCTGGGTGGCTAGTCACTCGTCGACGTCAAGGTCTACGTAGAACCCATCGGAGGGGGCGGTGTTGTCGTCTGAAAACAGTAATTAAGCAAACATGAGTACAAAGGTACTCAGCAAGTCTTACATCAGAACCTAATATACATGCTCATTCCCAAGAAGGTGGTGGGGTTGTTGCAGCAAGCCAGCTTTGACTCTTGGCTAAGCTATCCTACAGAATTTCACTAGTAAAATAGTTTTCGCACACGAGTCCACTACTCAACAACACAATACTCCACCGTGGATCCTCCCTCGTCATCCTACGAGAGGGCCATCCTCGGTACTCACACTTATCTTGAGTCTTTTAGTAGTATCCATTAACTTGTCTATGAACTGTATAGGCAACCAAGTAGTCCTTTACCGTGGACGCGACTATTCGAATAGTTTTATACCCTGCAGGGGTGTACTTCGTCATACACGCTTTCACCACTTACCGCCGTTTACACAACATGTACTCGGCAACCTTCAAGCGGAGGCCCAACGAGGGTGTCGGCCACGGCCTACCTAAACACTCAAGTCTCTAGTCCAGGTTCATCGCCTATCCAGGTTCCATCCGCAGGGAGTCCGGCCGAGGTTTCCACATACGGCCCCGAATGATGTGAACAGGGTTCCTGAGACACCAAACAGGTGACTCGGTACACCGTGCCATGGTGTATCGCAACATAGCCCACCCCTAGGGTCAGCGCTACGCACGGCCGCCAACGCATAACCTACAAACACCAGAAACTATTTGCAACTCCTGGACAGAGTACTAAGGTATTTAAGAAGCCGAGAGGGTCAATTAAGGATCCCAATGCATGGTAGTAGCTGAATCTTAAATCACACATACAGATCTCATTTCTTAGGGACGGCCTCAATGAAACAACCCACCATGTACTCCTACATGGCCTCTCATCGATACCTTTACCAAAACATATTCCACACATCCCTCATGTTACCGATGTAATCATTTCACTCTAGCCCATCACCCGGATGAACCAGACCTGACACAACTCTAAGCATAGCAGGCATAGCAAAGTAGGAATCACATACATGGCTCAATCAACTCCTACACATGCTAGTGGGTTTCATCTAGTTACTGTGGCAATGACAGGTCATGCAGAGGATAAGGGTTCAACTACCGTAGCACACATCAGTTTGAAACGCATTGTCTTAATGCAGTAAACAAGAGCAGAAGCGGGAACATGGGTTGTATCGGAATGATCAATGGGTTTGCCTGTTGTAGTGGTAGTAGGGTACTGCCCTTCAGACGGATACTCGGGGTTATCCTCGGAGGCAGAACCTACCATGAAAGACACACCGAAGCATAATCAACACATGGCAATATGCAACAATAAGATGCATGCTATGACATGGCAAGATGAAAGTGTCTTGGCCTAATGCAAGCTAAAACAGAAGGGGATGAACTCATTTGAATCAAAGATTCAAATATTAGCTCATTAAACATGGCCTTATTAGAGCATCACCTTATTCTGCTTAAACAGCAAGGTTAACTTGTTTTGTCATGCATGAAACCATTACAGATGGATAGATTGAATTTTTCTAATCATTTTTCATATATAAATCTTTGCATTTGGAGCTATGGTTGATTTTCTATGATTTTTAGAAGTTTTGACTATTTTCTGGAATTTCCTATTAAAGAATAAATCCAGTAATTGAATTAATGCGTCAGCACTGCGTCACTGTGACGTCAGCGGGTCAAAGGTGCCAGCCCAGGTCAAACCTGACTGGTGGGCCCCTTCTGTCAGTCTCTCAGCTAACTAACAGAGTTAGTTAGTGTTTAGTTAGCACTAAACTGGGTTAGTTAGGCTCTGGGCCCACATGTCAGTGAGAGAGGGTTAGTTAACGACGTCATTAACCTCTAACAGAGTGATTAGCTCTAATTTAAACTAATCTAAATTAGTTAGGAGCCGGCCCCACCTATCAGTGTCTCAGGCGGAGTCAAACTGGGGTCAAACCCCTGGTCACCGGGGTTAATCCCTCCGGCGTTGAGTCGCCGGCGAGGCCGAGACGGCGGAGAGCTTCGGAAATCGCCCACAGGCGACCAAATCGACCGCGGTTTGGTCCTACGCATAGCTGGGGCTCGCGCGCATCTAGTGGGGCAAGTGGGAGGAGCTGGGGTGGAGCGAGCTTGCCCGAATTGAGCTCGTGGCGGCGGCCGGAGCTCGGCCGTTGGCGGTTTTGCTACTGCAGCGAGCTAGCAGGGAAATGGACGCTCTAGCGAGGTGCTACAAGGTGCGATGAGTGCGTTAGGCACCCGCGCCTGACCAAAAGGTCACCGGAGTGACGCCGGCGTCGAGCTCGCGCGGCGGCGTGCTACGGTGAGCAAGGGGGCGGCGTCTACGGCGAGCAAACGAAGCAGAGAAGAGGGGGGTTCGGTGGAGGAGCTCACGGCGGTTGCAGAACGCGTCTCAGCGGGCTCGGGGGAGATCGGACGTCGTCGGGGTGTTGCCGGCGATCTCGGCGGACCGAGGAAGAAGAAGGCGTCGGGGAGGCGCTTGGAGGCGTCCGGCGTCGCATGAGTCGACAAGGAGGTCGAGGACGGTAGCGCGGAGCTAATGGGCTTGTCGGAGGGGCGAGGGGGTGGCTTTGGTGACGACTACGGCGAACGGCGGTGAGGATCGCGCTCGGCCATCGCGGGAGAGGGTGAGGGAGACGAGGGGGAGAGTGAGGGAGGAAGAGAGGGGGGCGTGGGGGTCGGTGTGGCACCCCTAGACGCCTCCAGGGCGTTGGCAGAAGCAGGAGGTGGCCGGCGTGTGGCCGCGGGCGCTGGCCACGAGCTCCTGGTCCTCCTGGCGGGAGGAGGAGGACGAATGGCAAGGCCAGTCGGCTGGGCCGAGCCACGTGGGCTGGGCCAGCACAGGTGAGGCCCAGGTGGTTTCCCTCTCTCTCTTTTTCTTATTTGTTTCTGTTTTCTATTTTTTTCTGCAACTGTTGGGCTTTATTAAAAATACTAAAACGTTTCCAAAAATCCTGAAAATAATTGTGGGCTCTGTTTAGAATAATTCCAATAGCAAACATTTATTTCCACAATTATTTGAGCATTTAAATTATTTTATAGCATTTAAATGCCCAAAATCAAATACTTATGATTTAATTCAATGACCTTCTGTTCACCTAGAAAATTGTGCACCAATTTTGCCAGAGGTTCCAACCCAAGACAAAGAGAGTGAACTTTTTAGAAGGGCATTTCAGGTTCATTGAAAATAATTTTAGTAAACCCTAGTTGTTTCCAGGGGGTATTGGGGGTTCTGTCATCCCCATTTCAAACTTAAAAGGAAATTAAACATGATGCACACTCTAATGCTTGAACTAGCTAGGGTGTGACAACTCACCCCCACTCAAAAGAATCTCGTCCCGAGATTTAGGATCCTCCGGAAAGAAGGTGGGGTACTCGAGTCGAAGACGATCCTCCCTTTCCCAAGTGGCTTCTTTCTCGGAATGGTGTGACCATTGAACCTGGAGAAACTTGATATTACAACGTCGAGTGGTATGCTCGGCTTGATCAAGGATACGAACGGGATATTCCCGATATGAGAGGTTATCTTGTAGATCAAGCGTTTCGTGGTCCACTCCACGGATAGGATCCGCGAAGCAACGCCTGAGTTGAGAAACGTGGAAGACATCGTGAACTCTGGAAAGATGCGAAGGTAGTTCCAATTGGTAGGCAACTTCTCCCCGTTTGGCAAGAATGCGAAAGGGTCCAATGTAACGAGGAGCCAATTTGCCTTTGATACCGAAACGATGGGTTCCCTTTAATGGAGTAACCCGAAGGTAAGCCTTCTCGCCGACTTCATAAGTCATAGGCTTATGTTTGCGATCATATTGACTCTTTTGACGAGATTGGGCTGTTTTCAATTTCTCACGAATAACGCGAACCTGTTCTTCTGCTTCCTGAATCATATCCGGGCCAACGAGTTGTCTTTCCCCGGTTTCTGACCAGTTAAGAGGCGTTCGACATTTTCGTCCATAGAGAACTTCAAAAGGATCCTTGCCTAAGCTAGCTTGATAACTATTGTTATAAGCAAACTCCGCGAATGGAAGGCATTTCTCCCAACTCATTCCGAACGAGATGACAAAGGCTTGGAGCATATCTTCCAGAATTTGATTGACTCATTCTACTTGACCACTTGATTGAGGATGGAAGGCGGTACTAAAAGAGAGACGAGTTCCCATAGCATTTTGGAAACTTCCCCAAAATCGAGAGGTGAAGAGACTCCCACGGTCTGAGTTAATTTCCAATGGAACACCATGAAGAGACACTATTCGGAAGATGTATAAATCGGCTAGCTGGCTAGCGGTGATACTCTCACGAACAGGTAGGAAATGGGCTACTTTGGAAAGACGGTCGATCACGACGAAGATGGCATTATTCCCTCTCTTGGTCCTGGCAAACCCAGTGATGAAATCCATACTGATTTTATCCCATTTCCACTCGGGAATAGCCAAAGGTTGAAGGGTGCCAGCAGGCCGTTGGTGCTCTGCTTTAACACGACGACAGACGTCACAGCTAGCAATGTATTGAGCGATTTCTCTTTTCATCCTAGTCCACCAAAACCTCTGGCGTAGGTCTTGATACATTTTAGTACTACCGGGATGAATGGTGAGAGGGGATTCATGAGCTTCCTTAAGGATCAACTGGCGTAGATGTTGTTCTTGGGAACCACCAAACGGTTCTCGAAGAAGACAGCACCTCGCTCATCCACGGAGAAACATTTAGCAACTCCACTAGCAATGTTTTCCTTAATTCGGGATATGCCCTTATCATACCGCTGGGCGGTTATGATTTGATCCATAAGGTTAGGTTTCGCCACCAGGGTGGATAGAAAACCTCGAGGAACAATGTGAAGATTAAGCTTACGAAATTCCTCATGGAGAAGTGGTTGACTTTGTTGTAACATCAGGTTGTTACAATAGGACTTACGGCTTAGCGCATCAGCCATGACATTGGCTTTGCCCGGGGTGTAAGTTATTCCTAAGTTGTAATCCGAGATCAACTCGACCCAACGTCTTTGCCTGAGATTCAAATCTGGTTGGGTGAAGATATATTTCAAACTTTGGTGATCGGTGAAGATCTCGCAATGATTACCGAGGAGGTAATGTCGCCAGGTTTTGAGTGCATGGACTACAGGTGCAAGCTCTAGATCATGTGTGGGATAATTTTCCTCATGTGGGTGTAATTGCCGTGAAGCATAGGCAATTACCTGACGATCTTGCATGAGTATGCAACCTAGTCCTTGTCGCGAGGCGTCGCAATAGATAATAAAGTCCTTGGAGAAATCTGGTGGTACCAGTACGGGAGCAGATGTCAGACGTCTTTTCAGTTCCTGAAAGTTGAACTCACACTGTGGAGTCCACTCGAACTTTTTATCTTTCTTGAGGAGTTCAGTTAGAGGTTTAGCAACCTTGGAGAAATTCTCGACGAAGCGGCGGCAATAGCTCGCTAAGCCAAGGAAACTCCGAACTTGCTTGACCGTCTCAGGTGGAGTCCAATCAAGGACGGCTTGAACTCGCTCAGGATTGACAGCAATACCCTTGCCAGAGATTACATGGCCTAGATAGGTCACTTCTGGCAACCAAAATTCACACTTGGAGAATTTGGCATAAAGGCGATGCTCTCGAAGTTTCATCAATACCAGCCTTAGATGTTCGGCATGTTCCTCTTCATTCTTGGAGTAGATGAGTATGTCATCGAGGTATACTACGACGAATTTATCCAAATACTCCATGAAGACCGAGTTCATTAACCGAGAGAAGGTAGCTGGAGCATTGGTTAAACCGAAGGACATAACGGTGTACTCGTATTGGCCATAACGAGTAACAAAGGCCGTTTTGGGAATGTCCCCGTTTCTGATTTTGATTTGATGGTAGCCCAACCTCAAATCCATCTTGGAAAAGACTGAGGATCCAGCGAGCTGATCATACAGATCGTTGATCCTGGGAAGCGGGTATTTGTTCTTGATGGTGACCAAGTTGACAGGTCGGTAATCCACAACCATTCGATCCGTTCCATCCTTCTTCTTGACGAAGAGGACGGGGCAAGCCCAAGGAGAGGAACTAGGACGGATGAAACCCTTTTTCAAGGACTCATCGAGTTGGTTCTTAAGCTCGGCTAGTTCTAAGGGTGCCATCTTGTAGGGTCTTCTAGAAATTGGAACGGTTCCTGGAACAAGGTCTATCACAAACTCGACATCCCTGTCAGGTGGAACACCTGGCAGTTCTTCTGGAAAGACATCCGGAAAGTCTCGGACTACCGGAACATCCTCAAGGTTTGGAAGGGGGTTGGCATTTAGGGAGTAGAGCTGGCGCTTGGCCACTCGAGTTAAGACATTGACTATCTTGCCCGATGGGTGAGTAAGTTGAACGGTTCTAGTGGCACAATCAATCTTAGCATAATGAGCTGACATCCAGTCCATACCCAAGATGATGTTTATGTCCGAGGACTTGAGAGCTAATAAGGATGCAAGGAAGACAAGTCTATCGACAAAAATTTCGTTCACATGGCTTACTCTAGAAGTTTGCCATTTGGAACCCGGAGTTTGAACTACCATGGAAGTGGGCATGTCACAGAATGTCGTGTTATGCATTCGAGCATAGCTCTCGGATATGAATGAATGAGATGCTCCAGTATCGAAAAGAACAGATGTCAGATGGCAGTTAACAAGGAGCGTACCAAGGACGACATTAGGATCCTCATGAGCCTCCTCGGCTGAAACATAGTTGACATGGCCACGGGCAGTGGTGGCCGGCTTGGCGTAGAATGTCTTTCCCGCGGGCTTACCACGGCCAACAGACTTTCCAGTTTGATTGGGGTTGTTGTTCTGGGGACACTCTCGGCTATAGTGACCTGGCTCTCCACACTTGAAACAAGTCACAACATTGGGGCGTGGAGCAGTATTAGTAGCGGGGCCACCATAGGGCTTGGGCGGTGCAAATTGCTGGTTGGGACGAGGCGCCTCAAAGGATGGCCTCGGGATGAACCTGGGTGGCAGTGCCGTGCTTGGGATCCACACCCGGCGCTTCTGAGCTCCAGAGCTGGATGAAGAGCCAAAATCACGGGAGTGCTTGCATGAAGCGTCATAATCAGTCTGGCCTGTCTCAGAACTGATGGCTTTATTGACCAACTTCTGAAAGGAGGTGCACTCGTGCAGACGAAGATCGCGGCGAAGTTCAGGGCTAAGTCCCTTGCGGAACCTTGCCTGCTTCTTAGCGTCAGTAGATACCTTCTCAGGGGCATAGCATGCCAGATTCCCAAATTCACGACTATATGCATCCACAGTCAGTCTTCCTTGGGCGAAATTGCAGAACTCCTCCCTCTTGCGATTCATGAGACCTTCCGGAATGTGATGTTCACGGAAAGCTTCACTGAATTCAGCCCAAGTAGTAATTTGGCCGACCGGGCGCATAGCTTCGAAGTTTTCCCACCAGAGGCTAGCAGGGCCTTCGAGGTGATAGGCAGCATAAGTAACCTTGTCGGCTTCGGCTACGTTAGCAGAACGTAGCTTGTGGGTGATGCTGCGAAGCTAGTCATCCGCGTCGAGGGGCTCGACGGAATGGTTAAACTTTGGTGGGTACAGCTTGATAAAGTCATTGATTGACACCAAGTCATTTCACGGATGGCGTGCAGTGTTCTGCTCAATTCGCTCCAGCAGGCGGTTAGTCTCACGCTTGTTTCTTTCCGCCTCCGGCATTACTTCGACTAGAGAAGGCGGGTGAGGCAGATTTTCACCCCTAGCTGCACTGGCTTCCCCCTGCTCCGGGGCAGCAGGGTTGCTGCGGGTGTTGACCATCCTAGGAGAAAACAAGACAACGGTTTAGATAAGGATGGCTCAAACTTAGCAAGGAAGTGCAGAATGTAATGGATAACACGGAATGCAGAGATGTTCATCCATATGTCATGGTAATATAAAACTGCCATATATATACCAACGGTCATACACATCATACATAGTTTAGTACAAGCCCAGGCTATAGTACAACTATGATGAAAGACGTTACATCTCATCGGAGGCATTCCAAGCTCCTATACATTATTTGTCTACACCTCTGGAATTGATTACACACAAAGTCATATTCCACAAGTCACGCAGGACAGTGGAGATACAACTACTACAATACTAGTGATACTACTACTAACTCAGACAGCTCTGTAGTAGTCCTCATAGAAGCCACCTCCATAGCCTGGAAGTTCAACGTGATCATCCGGAAACAGACGGTCCTGAGGAGCCTATGGACCATAGGGGCTAGGATGAGGTCTTGGACCAACAAACGGTGGCCTGCAGGGACCACGGGGTGGGGTGATGCCTCCCACATCACGCCAATCCACCATGTCTGGCAGAGCAGATCTCACACGATACAGATCCCTTGTATCCATACATCCAGCTTGCACCGCAGGTGCAAACCGAGTCAATGTAGCCCAATGATCAGCACGGGTATTGAAAAGCTCCAGCCTCAAGGCCCGATTCTCTCAGTCCTTATCTTTGAGCATCTCGGCAGTGGTACGAGTTAATGAGTCCTCCTAAGTGGAGTCATCATAGATAGCCTGAAGATACCCTTGCGCTCCCGAAAGTGAAGTTGGCATGCAACGGAAGTCGGTGTTTCGAAGCAGGCCAGTCCGGACACGCATGATGGTCATCATGGAATAGGCAGCATCCTGCACAGCCATCTCAACAGTAACCCCGAGTCCATAGGAACAGTGAAGGGGCTTGGTAGATCCAGGATAAGAAGGAAATATCCTGACAGTGCATAAATATTGGCTTTGATTAAAGTCTCGGAATTGCTCTTCGACGGTGTATTCGGGATACCAACGGTAACCCGTCTCGATCTTTACCCATCTCGATCATTACCCGGACTAACCCGGACTAATAGTATGACCGGGCACGTCGAGGCACCGGGTCAGGCGAACCACTTGGTTTTGAGCACGGTTGGCCATCTAAAAGCACAACCACAATGCAAAGACATTAGAATTTCTAGGGAAAATTGGACAGCATAACGGCTGTAAATGCTCAGAAAAAGATTTGAGACATCCACAACAGTTTGCAATACCACTCAACAACATCATATCAAGGTTCTGATCCAATTAGCAACATACTAAAAATAATAGAAACTGAACTGGGACTTGTAACAACAATCCTATAAGCTACTACGGATTGGTAACACGTGAACCTGATAGAAGAAGAGAGCCTAGTCCTTAACCCACGTTGAATGAGAAGAGGAAGACTCAGAGCAGAGGGCATAAGGTAAAGGAGTAAAAGAGCCTTACGTTCCCTCCCACAATCAATTCCCCTACAAATAACTAAAGCATTTCTAGACTCGACATCGACTAGTTTGGCTCAACGAACCTACAGGCAGTCCGGCTCTGATGCCAACGCTGTCAGGACCCTGATTCCAAGCCACATCGATCTAGCCGGTAACACCTCATATCACTTTGCGGCCTCACGCACGGTATCCCACGGGTGTCGCCTTACCGTGGCCTGGGACCATTTGCGCCATTTGGCTCACGTATATGATAGTGTCGCTAGCATCCATATGACAGAGAACCCGGGCCGACATGGCTAGTCGTGAACCCAAAGCGGCACAGACCTATGGAGACAGGCATACATGAATCACATCGAGCATGTCGGTCATCAGCGAGTGATTTCGGGCTGTAGCACTGGGCTAACAGGACTCCGGGGAACCCGGGCTGTAGCAGGCTAGGCAGGACTCCGGATATCACCGTGTGACATTTCCCCGAAGGGACAGACATAGGAACAAACACATGCCGGCCAGTCAAGTGTCCTGAACAGTAGTGCTGGGCTAGCAGGACTCCGGTGAACCGGGCTGTAGCGGACTACTATGGCTCGAGGAACGCTAGACTACATTTCCCCATAAGAAAGGCTGCCAAGGATAGACAACTAGATTGTCGGATCCCACTCATACCAAGCATTTCAATCATACACACAATATGCCCGATATGAGTACATACAACATGGCATCACAACAAAACTCTACAACTCAAGAACTTTATTTAAAGGCTCCAGAGAGCCATACATAACATGTTCGTACAGATAGGGGTCACATGACCCGACACTCAAGTAATACAATCATACAAGCACATGCGGAAGCAACTAGTCTGAGTACAGACACTAGAAAGAAAGAAGGCTTCTCGAAGCCTGTCTATCTACATAGGGCCCTCCATGGCCAGGATTACCACCTGGGTGGCTAGTCACTCGTCGACGTCAAGGTCTACGTAGAACCCATCAGAGGGGGCGGTGTTGTCGTCTGAAAACAGTAATTAAGCAAACATGAGTACAAAGGTACTCAGCAAGTCTTACATCAGAACCTAATATACATGCTCATTCCCAAGAAGGTGGTGGGGTTGTTGCAGCAAGCCAGCTTTGACTCTTGGCTAAGCTATCCTACAGAATTTCACTAGTAAAATAGTTTTCGCACATGAGTCCACTACTCAACAACACAATACTCCACCGTGGATCCTCCCTCGTCATCCTACGAGAGGGCCATCCTCGGTACTCACACTTATCTTGAGTCTTTTAGTAGTATCCATTAACTTGTCTATGAACTGTATAGGCAACCAAGTAGTCCTTTACCGCGGACGCGACTATTCGAATAGTTTTATACCCTGCAGGGGTGTACTTCATCATACACGCTTTCACCACTTACCGCCGTTCACAAGACATGTACTCGGCAACCTTCAAGCGGAGGCCCAACGAGGGTGTCGGCCACGGTCTACCTAAACACTCAAGTCTCTAGTCCAGGTTCATCGCCTATCCACGTTCCATTCGCAGGGAGTCCGGCCGAGGTTTCCACATACGGCCCCGAACGATGTGAACAGGGTTCCCGAGACACCAAACGGGTGACTCGATACACCGTGCCACGGTGTATCTACCGCAACATAGCCCACCCCTAGGGTCATCGCTACGCACGGCCGCCAACGCATAACCTACAAACACCAGAAACTATTTGCAACTCCTGGACAAAGTACTAAGGTATTTAAGAAGCCGAGAGGGTCAATTAAGGATCCCAATGCATGGTAGTAGCTGAATCTTAAATCACACATACAGATCTCAGTTCCTAGGGACGGCCTCAATGAAACAACCCACCATGTACTCCTACATGGCCTCTCATCGATACCTTTACCAAAACATATTCCACACATCCCTCACGTTACCCATTTCACTCTAGCCCATCACCCGGATGAACCAGACCTGACACAACTCTAAGCATAGCAGGCATAGCAAAGTAGGAATCACATACATGGCTCAATCAACTCCTACACATGCTAGTGGGTTTCATCTAGTTACTGTGGCAATGACAGGTCATGCAGAGGATAAGGGTTCAACTACCGTAGCACAAAGCAGTTTGAAACGCGTTGTCTTAATGCAGTAAACAAGAGCAGAAGCGGGAACATGGGTTGTATCGGAATGATCAATGGGTTTCTTGCCTGTTGTAGTGGTAGTAGGGTACTGCCCTTCAGACGGATACTCGGGGTTATCCTCGGAGGCAGAACCTACCACGAAAGACACACCGAAGCATAATCAACACATGGCAATATGCAACAATAAGATGCATGCTATGACATGGCAAGATGAAAGTGTCTTGGCCTAATGCAAGCTAAAACATAAGGGGATGAACTCATTTGAATCAAAGATTCAAATATTAGCTCATTAAACATGGCCTTATTAGAGCATCACCTTATTCTGCTTAAACAGCAAGGTTAACTTGTTTTGTCATGCATGAAACCATTACAGATGGATAGATTGAATTTTTCTGATCATTTTTCATATATAAATCTTTGCACTTGGAGCTATGGTTGATTTTCTATGATTTTTAGAAGTTTTGACTATTTTCTGGAATTTCCTATTAAAGAATAAATCCAGTAATTGGATTAATGCGTCAGCACTGCGTCACTGTGACGTCAGCGGGTCAAAGGCGCCAGCCCAGGTCAAACCTGACTGGTGGGCCCCTTCTGTCAGTCTCTCAGCTAACTAGCAGAGTTAGTTAGTGTTTAGTTAGCACTAAACTGGGTTAGTTAGGCTCTGGGCCCACATGTCAGTGAGAGAGGGTTAGTTAACGACGTCATTAACCTCTAACAGAGTGATTAGCTCTAATTTAAAATAATCTAAATTAGATAGGAGCCGGCCCCACCTATCAGTGTCTCAGGCGGAGTCAAACTGGGGTCAAACCCCTGGTCAGCGGGGTTAATCCCGCCGGCGTTGAGTCGCCGGCGAGGCCGAGACGGCGGAGAGCTTCAGAAATCACCCACAGGCGACCAAATCGACCGCGGTTTGATCCTACGCGTAGCTGGGGCTCGCGCACATCTAGTGGGGCAAGTGGGAGGAGCTGGGGTGGAGCGAGCTTGCCAGAATCGAGCTTGTGGCGGCGGCCGGAGCTCGGCCGCTGGCGGTTTTGCTGCTGCAGCGAGCTAGCGGGGAAACGGACGCTCTAGCGAGGCGCTACGAGGTGCGGTGAGTGCGTTAGGCACCCGCGCCTGACCAAAAGGTCACCGGAGTGACGCCGGCGTCGAGCTCGCGCGGCGGCGTGCTACGGTGAGCAAGGGGGCGGCGTCTACGGCGAGCAAACGAAGCAGAGAAGAGGGGGGTTCGGTGGAGGAGCTCACGGCGGTTGCAGAACGCGTCTCAGCGGGCTCGGGGGAGACCGGACGTCATCGGGGCGTTGCCGGCGATCTCGGCGGACCGAGGAAGAAGAAGGCGCCGGGGAGGCGCTTGGAGGCGTCCGGCGTCGCGTGAGTCGACGAGGAGGTCGAGGACGATAGCGCGGAGCTAATGGGCTTGTCGGAGGGGTGAGGGGGTGGCTCTGGTGACGACTATGGCGAACGGCGGCGAGGATCGTGCTCGGCCATCACGGGAGAGGGTGAGGGAGACGAGGGGGAGAGTGAGGGAGGAAGAGAGGGGGACGTGGGGGTCGGCGTGGCACCCCTAGACGCCTCCAGGGCGTCGGCAGAAGCAGGAGGTGGTCAGTGTGTGGCCGCGGACACCGGCCA
The DNA here is from genome assembly GCF_002162155.2 of Triticum dicoccoides. Lineage (NCBI taxonomy): Eukaryota > Viridiplantae > Streptophyta > Magnoliopsida > Poales > Poaceae > Triticum > Triticum dicoccoides. The sequence goes on from NC_041384.1 coordinate 165,172,737, forward strand.
CGCGCTCCTGGTCCTCCTGGCGGGAGGAGGAGGACGACTGGCAAGGCCAGTCGGCTGGGCCGAGCCAGGTGGGCTGGGCCAGCACAGGTGAGGCCCAGGTGGTTTCCCTCTCTCTCTTTTTCTTATTTGTTTCTTTTTTCTATTTTTTTCTGCAACTGTTGGGCTTTATTAAAAATACTAAAACGTTTCCAAAAATCCTGAAAATAATTGTGGGCTCTGTTTAGAATAATTCCAACAGCAAACATTTATTTCCAGAATTATTTGAGCATTTAAATTATTTATAGCATTTAAATGCCCAAAATCAAATACTTATGATCTAATTCAATGACCTTCTGTTCACCTAGAAAATTGTGCACCAATTTTGCGAGAGGTTCCAACCCAAGACAAAGAGAGTGAACTTTTTAGAAGGGCATTTCAGGTTCATTGAAAATAACTTTAGTAAACCCTAGTTGTTTCGAGGGGGTGTTGGGGGTTCTGTCATCCCCATTTCAAACTTAAAAGGAAATTAAACATGATGCACACTCTAATGCTTGAACTAGCTAGGGTGTGACAATAACCCACAAGTATAGGGGATCGCAACAGCTTTCGAGGGTAGAGTATTCAACCCAAATTTATTGATTCGACACAAGGGGAGCCAAAGAATATTCTCAAGTATTAGCAGCTGAGTTGTCAATTCAACCACACCTGGAAACTTAGTATTTGTAGTAAAGTGTTTAGTAGCAAACTAATATGATAGTGGTGGTAGCGGCAACAAAAGTAAAGACAGCAAAAGTAGTATTTTTGGTATTTTGTAGTGATTGTAACAGTAGCAGCGGAAAAGTAAAATAAATGAGAACCGGTATATGGAAAACTCGTAGGCACCGGATCAGTGATGGATAATTATGCCGGATGCGGTTCATCATGTAACAGTCATAACATAGGGTGACACAGAACTAGCTCGAAATTCATCAATGTGTACGCATGTATTCCGTATATAGTCATACGTGCTTATGGAAAAGAACTTGCATGACATCTTTTGTCCTACCCTCCTGTGGCAGCGGGGTCCTATTGGAAACTTAGGGATATTAAGGCCTCCTTTTAATAGAGAAGCGGAACAAAGCATTAGCACATAGTGAATACATGAACTCCTCAAACTATGGTCATCACCGGGAGTGGTCCCGATTATTGTCACTTCGGGGTTGCCGGATCATAACACATAGTAGGTGACTATAGACTTGCAAGATAGGATCAAGAACTCACATATATTCATGAAAACATAATAGGTTCAGATCTGAAATCATGGCACTCGGGCCCTAGTGACAAGCATTAAGCATAGCAAAGTCATAGCAACATCAATCTCAGAACATAATGGATACTAGGGATCAAACCCTAACAAAATTAACTCGATTACATGATAAATCTCATCCAACCCATCACCGTCCAGCAAGCCTATGATGCAATTACTCACGCACGGCGGTGAGCATCATGAAATTGGTGATGGAGGATGGTTGATGATGACGACGACGACGAGTCCCCCTCTCCGGAGCCCTGAACGGACTCCAGATCAGCCCTCCGCGAGGTTTTAGGGCTTGGCGGCGGCTCTGTATCATAAAACGCGATGATTTTCTTCTCCCTAATTTTTTTCTCTCCGAAAGCAAATATATAGAGTTGGAGTTGGCGTCGGAGGGTTTCCAGGGGGCCCACGAGGTAGGGGGCCCGCCCTAGGGGGGCGCCCCCACCCTCGTGAGAAGGGTGTGGGCCCCCTGGTCTTCATCTTTGGCGAGGATTTTTATTGTTTTTTCTAAGATGTTCCGTGGAGTTTTAGGTCATTCCGAGAATATTTTTTTCTGCACATAAAACAACACCATGGCAATTCTGCTGAAAACAGCGTCAGTCCGGGTTAGTTCCATTCAAATCATACAAGTTAGAGTCCAAAACAAGGGCAAAAGTGTTTGGAAAAGTAGATACGATGGAGACGTATCAGTGATGAGGACGCAGAAGGGGCTCACCGGCACCGACCTCCTCGCCGCGTTCATCAAGTGTCGGGTCCTTCCGCTTCAGGGGCGCTCCTGCCTCATCGGCGAGATGGTCGGCCTTCAAGACCCCAACCGCATGGGGTCGATGCGGCTGTCCGCGGTGCAGATCGCGCCTGGCGTGAACGACATCTCAAAGGCCAACCTTGGGAAGGACTGGGAGTTCGGCAAGGCGCCGTACAGCCGGTCGAACCCGGCGTCGCAGGTGAGTGTCTGATCTTCTTACTTTGTCGTCGTGCACCTTCTTGTCTGTCCCGACGCGATGCGGGTGGTACTTCTGAACGCGATTCGGCATCCTTACGCCTGGGCCTTGTCGCAGGTGGCGCCGGTGGCGCTAGAGGAGCCCGCGGCTCGAGGCGGGGAGGAGGAGGCCGAGTCCGACGCCGGCGCTGGGTGTCATGCAGGTAAGTATCATGTTTTTCTTCATGTGTCTTGAATTGCTGACCGCGGCACGGAACGGTCGATCATGACGCCAGTTGTTGGTGTAGCGGTGTTGGGCGGGGCAGGCGGTGATGCGGGCGGAGCCGGGTCCTCACATGGGGCGGCACCGAGCCGCCCGCATGGGAAAGACAGCATTGTGTCGCGACCCCAGGCCCCGAAGCGCACGGCGGACCCGGCCAGGGCCGGGAGGCCGGCCAAGAGGAAGCGCAGCGGCGGGCACGGGGGGCCAACCCCGGTCCCGGTCTTAGCGGGGTAGGCTTCATCTCTCGTTTGCGCTCAGCTTTTCTTTTCTTGAGCTAGTCTTGTTTCTTTTCTACTTATTCCATCTTCTTCTTCAGGTTGCCAATCACGCTGGCGATGGCGATGGCGGAAGCCACGGCCGCCGAAGGGGCCGAGTTCTGCAAGAGCTGGTCCGACCTCGCCGACCAGGCCGAGGTGGAGGAACAGGCCGACTCGGACCTTGGCCTGGATCCGAACGACGCCGAAGCCGTGGCCTAGCGGGACAAGAACCGGGCCGAGGCGAAGCTGAAGGCGGCGTCGGTCCGTGCTTGGACCGACACGGCGGCGGCATGGGCGCGAGGCGGTGCGGAGTCGGCCTGGCGCGAAATGCCGAAGGGCATGGTCATGGCGGCGACGGTCTTTGAGCCGTCGCTGGCGAGGGAGCGCGGTCGTGGAGGCCGGGCTGCGGTGGTGATCCCCGACCGGGCGGTCGTGGAGGTGGCGGATGACTCCCCGCCGTGGGCCGACGTGGTCGGGCGAGCGAGGGCTGATGGTGGTGGAGGCGGCGCCGTTCTGGAGGAGACGCTGCGGGCGGCGGTGCCGGAGGCCACCCTGGCAGCTGGGCCGGAGCAGGTGACGCAGGGCGTCCTGGCGTCTAGGTTAGAGATGGCGACGCAGGGCGTCCCGGCGTCCGGGTCGTCGTCGGCGCCAGGAGGGGCGTCGGAGGAGGTGCTGGCCGCGTCGCGAGCGGCCAGCGGGGAGTACGCCTTGGTGCCCCAGCAGGGAGGGCGCCGAGCTGCCATGCCACAGCCAGCGCGGAGCGGGAGCGCCGTTGTCTTCGGGCCTCAGACCCAGGAGGAGGCAGCGCTGGACGCCGTCAGTCGCCGCCTGTGAGGCCGGATGGAACGGCTCGAGGCCTTCGCCCAGGCCGAGGTGGAGTGGACGCGCGACCTGGAGCGTGCCGTTCTGGTAAGTTCTCTTGTAATTTCTTCTTTGTGGGGGCGCGCTAGCGTACCCACTAGGTGTAGCCCAAGAGGTTCGGGCCAACTACGTAGTAGTTGGGTCGAATCTTTAGAGTGTTGGCCTTGTTCTGACTTCTGCTTTCTTCAGCATCTCGACGCTTTCCGGGTCGTCGCCTACAATCGTCTCCTGGGCAAGAACCGGGAGCTCAAGGAGTAGCTTGTCACCAAGGAGGGGGAGCTCCGCATCGCCGCGGGTATTCTCGTGCTCTTTTCTAGTGGGGGCGCGCTAGCGCACCCACTGGGTGTAGCCCCCGAGATTCGGGCCAACTGTGTAACAGTTGGGCCAAATCTTAAGTCTTGCTTTTTTCTTCTGTTGAGTCCTTGTTTTTCGCAGCCAAGGTGTTGTCCTGGCGGGCTCGTCTGCTCCGGGCTGGTCATCACTACGACCGGCTCGTTGCCGACACCGGCCGTCTTGGCGTCGAGGTGGCGCAAGCAAGGGCGGAGGCGTCCGCGGCTCGGCAGTCTCTTGATGAGGCCAACCGGCTGCATGAGCAGCTGGCGGGTCACAAGAGCCGCCTCGAGGCCGAGGTGGAGCACCTTAAGGTGGAAGCCGCCAAGGTGGCAGAGGCGCAGTAGGCCCTGGTGGAGGCGGACCAGCAGCGCGGCCAGTTGGCCGACGACAAGGGCCGGCTGCAGGCTGAGGTGGATCGCCTGCGGGAGCAGGTCGCCACGGCTGAGGGGGCCCGTCAGGACGAGGCCCGTCGCTGTGAGGCGGCCGAGAAGGCGGCCGAAGACAAGGACGCCGAGCTAAAGGCGGCCCTTGCCAAGCCGGTCGATCTGGAGAAGACGCTCAAGGAGCGCGATCGCGCCATCGAACGGGAGCGGCGTGGTATGTTGTTTGAAGTGCAACACTTGGAAGAGTCCTTCTCCAGTAAGTGCTTTTTCTTGTCGTTCGCCGGGTCGGGATCCGGCCTTGCTTTCTTGTTGTTCTTCTTCTAACTTGTTTTTTCCTTTGCGGCAGGGGCCTTCCCGGAGACGCAGCGGCTGGCGAAGGAAACCGTCTGCCATCAGCGCGACCCGATTGGCGTCGTTGGGTCCGGGACAGATCCGCGGGTGGCCTGGACCTTCCCGAAGATCATTGCCGCCGCTGAGGCCCGCCTGCAGGTCCTGGGAATGCAGTTGGGGCGGCTGTCCCAGGTCGGCACCGCGATGACGGCGGCCCTATGGCCGGACTCCGTCCAACCGAGCAGCTTCTCGCGCCTGGCGCGTTGGTTGGAGATGGGGCCGGACCGGCTTGGCGACTGGCGCGTCTCTGCCGCTCGCGCTGGTGCTGAGATGGCGCTCCGGTTCACGTTGTCCTAGCATCCGGACCTGCAGCTGGACGCGTTGATGGGCCAGTGGGCCGGTTTGGAGCAGCACTTGCAGGAGCAAGCCAGCCGGATTGCCTCCCGGCCAGCTACATCGCCGAGTTCACCTTCCACGACGAGTTCCATCCGGAGCGGACGGAAGACGGCAGGGTCGTGGACGGCGACGACTACGGCTTGCTCCTCCATGATCCGGAGGGGAGCTCGGAGGAGACGGGCGTCTACCGTGACGCGGGCGCTGAGGAGGACACCAGCGCCACGCTGGACCCGGAGGCGCCAGGGGAGAGCCGTCAACGTCGCGACGCGGCGCTAGAGATGCCTGGGACACTTTGTAAAATTTGTTAAATAGCAGGTCCACCCACCCACTGGGGGTTTTAGGGTGTAATGAACTCGGGCCGCAGGCCTTTATTTAAATACCCGTGTGGATGTCGTGGGTGCTTTTGCTTTTTTCCTTCCGTTTTTTGGACCGATTTCATGCGCTTTTCCTTTCTCAAACCTCCCCCCCCCCCGCGAGTCAGACGGTCGAGGATCCGGTCCATGACAAGGAGCTCGGTTCTTTGAGAGGAGCGCGCAGGACTTGGGTCCCTCGAAACGTTGAGCGCGAGCGAAACACCCACTGGGCCGGTTGGCGGCAATCCGGTGAAGCCGGTTGGCGAGCAGCCGGTCGTGCGGCTGTTCATTTGATGAATGGTGGGCCGGGTTGATCGACCCAACAGCCTTTGACTTAGTGTATGAAGCATAAAGGAGCTTTGGCCCGTTGTTCTTGCCAGCCAATAGCCAAAGCTGGATCTGTGGCTTTAGGGCGAAGTGGGGGACCGCGGCATCCTAACTTTATCAGGAATCACCAAGTAAGGCGGCGGGGTGGCGACCGGGCCGGCCAGCCCCCGGGTCGAGCCAGTCGGACCGGTGGTCGGGTTCAGTGGTATAGTGATGCAAGAAAATAGGGACGCAATAACTTGGTTGACAAAAGGCAGCCCCCGAGTCTCGTTCGGGGACCCCATAGTTTCATGTGTTTACAAAAGGCGACGATACATACGCTCGTGCGGCTAACTGTAAAACGGGCAGAGGAGTTCCGCGTTCCTCGGCCGGGTCGTTTCTTCACCGGCGGTGTCCTTCTTGCGCTTCCTTGACTTGCGTGCGTCGATGAGGTAGTAGGCGTTGCGGTCACGCAAGGCCTTGCTCACGATGAATGGGCCCTCCCATGGAGGGGACAGCTTGTGCTGGCCTGCCTGCTCTTGGACGAGTCGGAGGACGAGGTCGCCCTCACGGAACGCAAGGGGCTTGATCTTCTTGCTGTGGTAGTGCCTCAGGCCTTGCTGGTAGATGGCCGAGCGACTGAGCGCCAGGAGGCATGCTTCTTCGAGCAGGTCGACGCCATCTTCGTGGGCTTCTCTGGCTTCGGCTTCGGTGTACATCACGACGTGCGGCGAGTCAAACTCGACGTCGGTCGGGATGATGGCTTCGGCTCCGAGACGAGGAAGAACAGGGTGAACCCGGTCGATCGATTCGGCGTGGTGTGTAGACTCTAGAGAACGGCTGGCAACTCGTCAAGCCAGCTGCCGGGTGAGCGGATGAGCGGCTTGACGTCGGACAAGATGAGTCCATTGGCCCGTTGGACTGCGGATGCGCAACAGAGGCCAGGGCGAGGCGGATGCCGAAGACGGAGCAGTATTATTCGAGCGCACCCTTGGCGAAGTTGGTGCCATTGTCGGTGATGATGCTGTTTGGCATGTCGTAGCGCACCGCTATGTCCTTGATGAACCGGACGGCTGTTGGCCCGTCTAGTTTCTTGATTGGTCTTGCCTCGATCCACTTGGTAAATTTGTCCACTTCCACCAGCAAGTGTGTCATGCCGCCTCGAGCGGTTTTGAAGGGTCCCACCATGTCGAGTCCCCAGACCGCGAAGGGCCAGGCGATCGGTATGGTGCGTAGTGCTGACGCCGGCTAGTGGCTGCGTTTGCTGAAGCACTGGCATCCCTCACACTTGAGGACTAGCGACTCGGCATTTTCGAGGGTTGTGGGCCAGTAGAAACCATGGCGGAATGCCTTGACCACCAGGGATCGTGATGCGGCGTGGTGCCCGCACTCGCCCTGATGTATGTCGCGGAGGATGTCGATGCCCCGTTCCTGCTTGACGCAGCGCTGGAACACGCCAGTGGAGCTGCGCTTGACGAGCTCATTGTTGATGATGCTGTAGGCGGACGCCCGACGCTGCACTGCCGAGCTTCGGTCTCATCCATGGGAGAACCCCGTTCTCCAAAAATTCTGATATAGGGAGGGCCCAAGATGGAGCTGTAACCATGGCGAGGACGGCCACCAGGGTGGGTTCCGAGTCGGCAGCCCCCGAGCCGGGTTGAGCAGCCCCGGGTCAGGTATGGCGACGGCCGGGTCTGGGACGATGGTGGCCGGGTCGAGCTGAGCTGCCCCTGGGCCGGGTTCAGCAGTCCCCAGGCCGGGTTGAGCAGTCCCCGGGCCGGGTTGAGGTGCGGCCGGGTCGTTTGGAACATGGATGGACTCGGAGTCCGGCGATGGCTTGACGGACGGCTTGCGCAGGTGCTCGAGGAGACGCCGGACGGGATGGCTTGTCGTGATGAGGCGATCTTGGCGAGCGTGTCGGCTGCTTCGTTCTCCGCGCACGAGACATGGAGGAACTCGCAGCCCTTGAAGGATCCGGACAGCTTCTAGACGAGGAAGCGGTAGCTTGCCATGTTGGGGTCGCGGGCGTCCCATTCGCCGAAGCACTGCTGCACCACCAGGTCCGAGTCGCCGTAGCACATGATGCGCCAGATGCCGAGTTCCTTGGCAAGCCGGAGGCCGTGCACAAGGGCTTCGTACTCAGTGACGTTGTTGGAGGCGGCGAAGTGGATGTGGAGCGCGTAGCGGAGCCGGTCGCCCTTCGTGGACAACAGTACGATGTCGGCCCCTAAGCCGAGTCACATCTTGTACCCGTCGAAGTGCATGCGTCAATGCGTCGAGTCAGGAGGGGGCGGCAAGTACTGGGTCTCGGTCCAGTCGACGAGGAAGTCGGCCAGGGCTTGAGACTTGATCGTGGTGCGGGGCTCATAGAGAATGGTGTGGCCGGCTAGCTGGATCGCCCACTTGGCAACCCGGCCAGAGGCATCCCGACACCCAATGATTTCTCCGATAGGCGTCGTGCTGACCATGGTGACAACGTGCTCTTGGAAATACTACTTCAGCTTCTTGGCGGTGAGGTACACGCCGTAACACATCTTCTGATAGTGCGGGTAGTTCTGCTTGGAGTTGGAGAGCACCTCGCCCAGGTAGTAGACTGGGCGCTGGACGGCTTGGATCTTTCCCTTCTCTGGTCGCTCGACCACCAGCACTGTGCTGACCGCCCGCGAGGTCGCGGCTATGTAAAGAAGCAGCGGCTCCTTGTCGGTTGGCATGGCCAGGACTGGTGCGGTGGAGAGCATGTGTTTGAGGTCTTGGAAGGCCTCGTCTGCCTTGCCGTTCCATTCGAACGGGCTCGTCTTCTTCATCAGCTGGTACAGGGGCAACGCCCTCTCGCCCAGCCGGCTTAGAAACCGGCTGACCGAGGCCAAGCATCCGGTGAACTTCTGGACATCGCGCAGCCGAGCCGGCTTGTGCATGCGCTCGATGGCCTTGATCTTCTCCGGGTTCGCCTTAATGCCGCGTTCCGAGACAAGGAAGCCGAGTAGCTTTCGGACCGGGACGCCGAAGACGCATTTTTCCGGGTTAAGCTTGACCTTGTATTCGCGGAGGTTGGCGAATGTTTCCTTCAAATCGTCGAGGAGCGTGAGGTGCTGCTTGTTCTTCACCACGATGTTGTCCACGTACACGTGGATATTGCGGCCGAGTTGCGGCAGCAGGCATTTCTGCATGCAACGCTGGAAGGTGGCGTCGGCGTTCTTCAAGCCGAACGACATGGTGATGTAGCAATACGCCCCAAAGGGCGTGATGAAGGACGTCTTTAGGGCGTCAGCCGGGTCCAGCTTGATCTGGTGGTAGCCGGAATAAGCGTCCAGGAAGGAGAGGAGCTCACACCCGGCAGTCGAGTCGATGACTTGGTCGATCCGAGGGAGGGCGAACGGATCTTTGGGACAGGCCTTGTTGAGGCTGGTGTAGTCGATACACATGCGCCAGGTCTTGTTCTTCTTCAGGACGAGGACTGGATTGGCCAGCCACTCGTGCTGAAACACTTCCATTATGAAGCCGGCCGCCAAAAGCTTGGCGACCTCTTCACCAATGGTTTTCTCTTTTCTTCGGAAAATCGTCGTAGGGGTTGACGGACAGGCTTGGCGTCCTTGCGAACGTGAAGTTTGTGATCGGCGTACTTCCTCGGGATACCCGGCATGTCCTTGGGGGTCCATGCGAAGATATCCCGATTCTCACGGAGGAAGTCGACGAGCTCGCCCTCCTATTTGCTGTCGAGGCGGGCGCCTACAACAACGTACTTGCTGCAGCTGGGGTCTTCTGGGTTGAGCTTCACTTTCTTGATCTCCTTGGAGGGCTTGAAGGCAGCCTCGTCGGCCGGGTCCGAGGTCGGGATCGACGCGGCGGAGGCCTCGCCTGCCAGGGCGACGATCCGGTCGAGCTAGCGACGCTCCTCGGCAATGACCAGCGACTCGGCCAACTTGGCACCGTCTCGGGCGCACTCCAGGGACTTGCGGTAATCGCCGGTGATGGTGATGAGGCCCTTGGGACCCGGCATATTCATCTTCGGGTATGCGTAGTGGGGAACCGCCATGAACTTGGCGTGCGCGGGCTGGCCCAGCAACACGTGATACGCGCTGGACAGGTCCACCACCTCGAACCAGATCGGTTCGCGCCGGAAGTGGCTACTGTCACCGAACAGGACGTCTAGCCGGACCCGGCCAATGGGGGAGCAGGAGAGGCCGGGCACGATGCCGTGGAAGATCGTTCGGGTCGGCTCCAGGTCCTCGGCCTTGAGGCCGAGCTTGGTCATTGTGTCGCGGTAGAGGATGTTGATGCTGCTGCTGTCATTGATGAGGACTCGGGAGAACTTGCATGTGTGTCGCGCGATGATGGTGGGGTTGAGGACGAGGGCGTAACCACCCGGACTTGGCATGACTGCCGGGTGATCCTCCCGGGTCCAAGTGATCGGGCGATCCGACCAATGCATGAACTCCGGCTTGGACGGGACGATGGTGTTCACTTCCTGCCGAAGGAGGCGCTCGCTGCGCTTGTCGTCGCCGAGGCTGGTGAAGACGACGTAGGCCGCGTTCTGGTCTGGGTAGGCATCATCGCGCATCGCGCCGCTAGCTGGAGGCGGCGGTGGAGGCGAAGGCAACTGTCCCGCGCCTGGAGCCAGAGCCGGAGGGGGCGGGACGTCGCCCCTCATGATGCGCTTGGTGATGGCACACTGCTGAAGCGTGTGCGTGGAGGTTTTTGCGCCGCTGTGGTGCTTGCAGGGGGCGTCGAGCATCTTCTCGAAGCTCATGACGGGTTGCCATGCCGTCTTGCCGGTTTGCTGGTGCTTCGCCGCCGGGTCCGCCGCGGGCTCGGCGGCCGCGATGAGCCAGTCGTCGCGACGCGGCGCCAGCTGGTCGACCTTGCGCTTGTTGTTCTGGTGATGTTGCTGCCGGCTGCTTTCGCCGGCCGGCTTCGGAGGGGGAACCGGCTTCGCCTTGCCGGCTTCATCCAGCGCCACCTGGATCTTCATGGCGGAGTCGGCGTTGGCGTACTTGTCTGCCGTCACCATGAGCGCGGCCATGGTAGTCAGCTCGGAGCGTAAGAGCTTGTGCTTGAGGAGGGTGCCGTCTCGGCACCCATTGACGAAGTACTGGATCGCCTGGACTTCATGGACGCCCTCGCAGCTGTTCCGGAGCTCGGTCCAGCGTGCGAGGTACTCGCGACCGGTCTCTGTAGGCCCATGCACGCACATGGCGAGCTGCCTAGGGCGGCCGGGTCGCTTGTAGGTCCCCGTGAAGTTGCGGATGAGGGCTTCCTCGAAGTCCACCCATGTGTTGATGCTGCCCATCGGCAGGCTGTTCAACCATGTGCGGGCCGACCCTTGGAGCATGAGCGATGCGTAGCGCACGGCGAGACGACGATTGGCACCGGTGATGCCAATGGCCATGGTGTAGTCGGTGAGCCAGTCTTCTGGCTTCACCGTCCCATTGTACTTGGGGGTGTCATGGGGAGCATGAATCCTTTGGGGAAGGGCTCCTCCCGGATGCGCGGGCCGAAGCACGCCGGCCCGATAGCGCCGCTCTCCTCCTTTTCTATGGAGCGAGCGAGCCGATCAAGGCGGTGGCAAGCGTCGGTGTCGTCGATGGCGCGTGGGCCGAGTCGACTTGCGACCAGGCCTCGGGGGGCCGGGTCGGTTGGAGCCGGACGCCGGCCATGCTGGCCAGGTCCGGATCTGTAGGACGGGCTCATCGCCCAATCCATCGGCGGCTATAGCGACCGGGTCGCGCCGAGTCCGGGCTCGGCCGGAGTGCGCCTCGCTGGGTGGCGAGGAAGCGGTGTGCAGAAGTTCGTCGGAACCGCCAAGGTGGGCGGAGCCGGATCCCGCCGGCTTGGCGAGCTGGTTGAGGCGGTCCTGTTGGGTGTTGGTGGCGTGGAGGATTCGCGCATCTGCCCGATGTGCTCTTTCAGCTCCTCACCCGCGAGCTGGTCCAGGCCGGATGCGGCTGCCTGGGCAGCGCGCATGTTCTTCACTGGGGTCTCGTAGACAGTTGGGACGGCGCCGAGGGCCCGGCCGATCGCTCCTCCCCGGGTACGCACATCGGCGACCCGACTTGGGCCGGCCGTGACAGGCGTGAATCCGTAGGCGGCATCGCGCTCTAGCTGAGCGGCGTCCAGGCGACGCTGAGTGGCGGCGAGCGTCTCGGACATGTCCAGCATCTGCTGGCGCCTTTCCTCGAGCTGGTTTGGGCCTCAGGGACGTTGGTGGCGTCAACGTCGGTGCCGATGGGGATGCGGAGGTGCTGCATCGCGGTGCGCAACGGATCGGACGGCTCGATCCGTTCCGCTGCGGCCCTAGCTTCGGCAGCCTTCCTCGTCTCGCTTGACAAGGAGGAGACGCCGTCGCCGGTGACGAAGACCTCCACATGAACGTCCACTACCCCGGCAGAAACACCGCCGCCGAGGGAGAGGGGAGAGTCGGAGTAGCTGAGCACCTCGCTGGGGTACTCGTCGGCCGTGAACGCATCGTAGATGCGCAGCACGGCGAAGGAGGCGGCAAGCGCGTCGATGACGTCGTCCGCCAGCGCGACGGACTCGTCGGTGTAGGAGAAGGGCCCCGTCTGAAGCATGCTCCCGGCCAGCTCCTCGAGCTGCCCCACGGTGGGCGCCAACTGTCGTGGTGGGTGCACGGCAGATGCCAAGGGATGGCTAAAGAGAGGAGGAGGCTCGAGGGCACTGGTGGACTCCAGAGGCGAGGTTGGCATGAGCGGGCGCGGAACGCCGGACATACCCAGGTTCGGGGTTCTCCGGAGAGATAATACCCCTAGTCCTGCCGAGTGTAGTTGTATGATTGATAGTACAATGTTGCTCCTGGAGCTGTATGGAGGAGGAAGGAAGCTGGCCAAGGCTTAGGTAGTTCCCTCTCCTCGGGTGTTGCTAACTAGGTGTGTGTGATGGAATGAGTTCTCTTGCGTATGAGCATGTCTCCTTGTGTGCATGAGTGCTCCTGGGGGGCTTTATAGGTCAACCCCCCAGGGGTACAATGGTAATGTTACAAGTCGGTGGGTCCGTATTATCGGTGTCTGGGAACCCGGGCTGGGTCCCGCTGAGTGCTTGTGGTTCGCCGGGTTCCCCTAGGTGCGGGCCCCGCATGCCTAGGGGGGTTGTGCGCCGTCTTGTCGATCATCAGGGCGTGGCTGAGTCGAGTCGCGTACAGTGCTCTCCGTCAAGTCGCCGCTTGCTGTTGTTAGTGGTGAAGGCGGGGGCACTGTAGCCACGCCGGCCCTGGTCAGCGGGTAGGTGAGGGGCACTGTTGCTACGTACCCGTTGACCAGAGGCATGGGCGGGGCACTGTTGCCTCGGTCATCATTGATTGAAGTCTTATCCCCATCATACGGCCTGGATGGGACGGGAGTTGACCCGCGGCTGGATTGCGTAGCACGCCACGGGTGGCACTGGCTTGTTGAGGAGGATTTGGTCGTGCCGGGTTCGGCTATCTTGCGCTAGTTGTTGGGGCCGAGTCGACGTGTCTTGCCGGGTCGGCTAGTCTGGCCGGCTTGCGGGGCTTTGCCGGGTCGAGTGACCCAGCCAAGCGCGTGCCGGTATTGAGGGGCAGTGCCAACCCCGTTGTTTTTGAAGAGGATTCGGGTTCCGTTGCCTGCCCGGGGTCCATCCCCCCGACAACGTTGGTGCAATTTTATCACACTATTGGCTATGAACCAGATGTTTCCTCGAAGAAGCATCGACGTTGGTACTAAGAGCATAAGTTTTGTATTGATTTCTAAGCCTTCTCACAACTTTGTCTTCAGCTCCCCTATAATTTTATTTGTCCAACTATTAACTAAATATGTGGTCAGACTTTGATTAAAAATATGGTGTGGACTAAAAACCCGGATGGACGTAGTAGCCCTCCGTTTTTATTTACTCTTCATATTAGATTTGACTGAAGTCAAACTTTGTAAAGTTTGACCAAGTTTAGGCCGAACACAACAAACCATAATTATTGAGAGAGGGCAAACTGTACATACTCTCACACCTTTCCGATAATTGAAATTAAAATTATTTATTTGTACACACTCTCACACCTTTCTGATAATTTGGCGCATGTGTGGTTGTTCACTTAACAAAGGATGGTGTACCACACGTGAAGGACAGGAAGTGCGACCAGGATGCGTGGATCGTTAGTTCATCTTAAGTAGTTTCCTTCACTGGTACGTTAAATAAAGAGTCTCTTTTCGTACTTACAAAATTTAAAATGATTGTTGTGGAGAGAAAAAGAAAACCACTCCACTATATATTAGTAGTATACACAAGTACTATATAAGTACTATATAAGTTGGAGCCTCAGCGCTTGTTCGCTAGGGTTTGCACTCTCCACACTCTCACCGCACTACATATATATATACACGCTGGAGGCGCAGCATTCCTTTGCTATGGTTTGCTATATTCACAGTCTCTCACCCTCTTCACCAGATCTAAACAAGACTGTGTTGGCCTCTGTCTCTCTCTCCCCCCTCATAGCTGGTGAAGTAGTCGTCCGGATCCCCTCGCACCGGCAAGGGGAGGAGGTGCAACATTCACTCTGTCGCCTTCGGCGAGGGAGGCAATCCACTGCCGGCTGCACTGTTCTGTTTCACCCAGCGCTTGTGTGGGAGGGCCACCGACCCCTTCTTCCTCGCTGTCGTACATAGTGTGGGCAGATCCGGCCTCTTGCCGCATGCCTAGCCACATCCTGATAACCCTAAGGTATAACTTTCTTTGAAACCGTCATTGCTCTAGCTGCATGCGGATCTTTTTCGATTCTGTAGTCGAATCTAGGTCTTGGTTCAAAGAGGAAAGAAGGGTGGGTGAGGTGGAGCATGAATCTAGGACGTGGTTCAATGAGGAAAGGAGGGAGGCAAAGTAGTATAGAGTGGCTATCTAGCTGCTTTGTTGGTCGAAAAGTGAAAAGGGGGGTAACCCAGTACACACATCTGTAAGGAACCAATCTCTTTGTTGAAAAAGGAAAGAAACTAGGGGTCGAGTAGTTTGTGCAGGACTAGATTTGTTGCCCTCACATAGGAAAGAGGTCCAAAAAGAACAAACATACGCGTGGACGCATATGGTGCTGGCATCTACCATGTCCCATATAACTATTTTGCTGTTGTTAATCTAAGAATGCCGCTGGAAAAATTGAAGCAATGCCACTGTTAAAAGTAAATTACATTTTTAACGAATGTTGTTTTAAGAGAATGTCTTTGTTAATATGAATCAATGCAACCGTTTTAGAAATGCTACTATCCTACTATGTTTTCCATCAAGATAAGTTAGATGCTTCTTTTTGTCGCCGTATGTTTCATCCTTCTTTATTGTCCCGTAATTGTTTTATTTTTTGCCTCTGTTAAAACAGGAATATTTATTCAACTTGTTGCTATAGCGAACTTAAATGTCACACCGGCAAATTTGCTTGATTTCAGTGCAACTGCACAAAACGAGATTGAATTTCCTATTCATGTTGGTAGATTCGTATTTTATCTTGTCCGTCTCATGAAAGGTCAGTACACGCCTTCATCCACATGATTGTGCACTGTGCTTTGAGATGTTGTGCTACTTGTATTGGTACTGTTTTAAATAAATGTTGAATTGAAGCTATTGTATTGTTGTCTTTTCCCATTAAGTAGTGAACAAAAATGGGACCACTCCAGACATGATGCTTGTTGCTTTGTTACAACAAACTCTGCATCAACCCCTTCATAAGTAGATGGAAGCATATGGTGTTGTTGCGCCCACTCTCCCTGGAACTGTTTATGCTTTTTGTTAATCTAATGCCGCTGGAAAAATTAAGCAATGCCACTCTCAGAATTAACTACTGAATCTTAGTTCAAAACTGCAACACTTGTTAGGGATCGACGGGAGTACCATTTCTGTTAGGGATTGGCCGGAGTGCATGTTTAAGAAATGTATTGTTGAGAAAATGTCTCTGTTATTATGTATCAGTTACAGTGTTTTACAAATGGTACTATCCTTCTTTGTAGTTCTTTCTCCATGTTTAACCAAGGTATTGTTAAGATAGCGTCTCTGTTAATATGAATCAGTCGCATTGTTTTAGGAATGGTACTTTTCTTCTTTGCGGTTCTTTATACATGTTGAAACAAGGCATTGTTAAGATAATGTCTCAGTTAATATGAATGAATCACACTGATTGAGAATTGCTACTCTCCTACTTTGTTTACCATTAAGATAAGGTAGATGTTTTTTCTTCTAGGAGTATAAGTCATCAACCGTTATTTCTCAGTAATTGTTTCCCTTATACCTATTGTTGCATACAGGGATATCAAAACTTCTGCTCGATTTTATTTCGACTTTGATTTTAGTTGAACTGCACAAAAGGAGTCAATGTGTTTAAGTCAAATTGTTGCATTAGTGGGCCTAGTTGGTCTTTCCACTTTGCAGAAAGAAGTAGTCAGTGTTTGCGCTACATTACACAAGGAATGATCGAGAAGCTTTACAGAGTACTAGTCGACGCTGGTGACATGACTAGTCTGCAGAGAGCATGGGCAACTCAACAACAGGTGGAGTGTAAAATTCACTCCACGAGGAAAGGTATGACCAAGTCAGTTGCCGATGCAGCTGTAACAAATGAGGTCAGTATCGGCCTTCATCCACATGATTGTGCTTTGTTATGTTGTGCTACTTATATTGTTGTATTATTTTGAATAAATGTTTAATTCAAGCTATTGTATTGTTATCTTTTCCTGTTAAGATAATGAAGATTGTTATAGTTGTAAGCGTATGTTTAATCAACTAGTACCACTATTATATTCATCATGCTTTTTCTGTATTTACGAAGACATGGATGCTCAGCTTGATTTTAGTGGAACTACACAAAATGTTCAGATGGTTCGTGTCCTCCATAATACTTCATCACGCACAATACATCGAATGGTTCTCTAATCATTCGTCGTCACCTTGAGCCACCGGACTATCTACTTGAATGGAGCCGCCAACATGTTTAATGCTTTGCAACATATAAATACGAAATCCACCATGCTACTCAAGACATTGTTTGATTTCAGTGGAACTGCACAAAAAGATACGCTGTTAATCCGTCTCCATGTGTCATTTCAATGTGCAAACTGATGACAAACCATGCCCGTCTGAATGGAGCTACCAACGTCTTCAAGGTAGAAGAATTCCCACAAGTTCAAGGGAAATAACTTTGTCCAACAGAATACTACCTTAAGAATGGTAAGAAGAAAGACAAAAAGAGAGATGGTTGCTTTACTTGTGGTTCAGAGGAACACTAGACAAACAAGTACCCAAACAAGTACAAGAAGCCAAGATAGGACTCCTAGTCTGCCAATGTTAATCTAAGCAACAATGATGGGGCATTTGGGTATGGTAATCTGTTTACCATACTTTTAGTTTGTCAGTCACCGATTGGTGGGTTGACACTTGGGCCAATATTCATGTATGTGCTGATGTGTCTTTGTTTTCTTGCAGCATATAAATACAAAATCCACCGTGCTACACAAGACATTGTTTGATTTCAGTTGAACTGCACAAAAAGATATGTTGGCTAATCCGGCTTCATGTGCCATTTCAATGTGCAAACTGATGACAACCCCTGCCTATTCCACAATCATAGGCATTACATATTTTGAATGGGAAAATCTTGTCAAATTTTAATCATTGATGTTAGCAAGAAGACATTAGTTTAATATATTGGAATTGGAAAACCTTGTCAAATTTTGCTCATTGATGTTAGCCAGAAGACACGCATTTGATATTTTTGAGTGGGACGCCCTTTGCTGTGAGCAGAGTCGATCGTTGTTTCCTATTCATGTGTTCAGTTTAGAAGTAAAAATTTACTCTGCTGAGATGCATAGTCACATGAATGTTGACTTATAAGGTATTTTAAGAGTTTATTCTGAATGTTGTCTATGTAATGCCAGGCCTTGTGAGTTTGATTGCAAATTTGAGCTTGGAATGTTGTGGCATGCGGCATCACGAGCTATTCACCGTGCCTCCTGAGAATAATGCTTCGTATTGTTTTGCATGTTGATCTAATGCCAGTGATTTGCATGTTAAGAAGATCATCCTCTTTTGTTGTTTCTGTGCTTAAGAAGTTCATCGTCTTATATTTCATTCATAGCCTACACGAAAACTCGGGTAGGTTAGAGGTGAAACCATATGATCTTCCGACAAACTCATCATCTTAGACCATGATTGGATCGTCATTTTCCAACCAAAACCGCTTGTAAAACTGACACTTGTAAATAAAAGCAGATGGTCTTGGGCGAAGCGCTTGGTTGGTTGATTGATTTCGACTAGTAAAATATATACTGGTCTCTCAAATTACACGCGTAACTCACCAGTTTTTGTTACAAACCTCGGGCCCTCGGTTTCATTATGCTTGTATTTTACGCGTTGTTTTCGGTGACGAGTAAATTACACTTGTATCTTAATACAGGTGTGAAGCAATCCAGAGCTCCCAAGTGCGGCCTTATCATTTCATGTTGTCTCAGTCTCTCGAAGGTGCTCATAGGTGTCTGATGATCCTGACTTCCCGAATAAGAATTGGGCGTTGTATTAGACCATCTATAGGGCCCGCGAGGCCTTCTCCGTCGTCCTTCGAGCTGTTGTGCTCGTCGTGCCGTCGCCGTCTCGCGTTGTCAACATGGTCAACGAACATGAAGAATCAGGAGATGACTTTACTTGGAGAGGATGATAGTAGGGACCCACCAGGGCCATAGCCGTATGTATGCAAGTTCCTCCTTATTATATACAACTATAGTTTTTTGCTTTCTTCTGGTCTCCTGACATCACAGTCCCACACCATCATCAACCTATATAGTCAATAAAGGAGAGAATTGCACAAGGAGCGGTCGACAGTTCGAACCCAGCAGCTCGAACAATATTTGTTTTTTAGGTGTAAGCGGAGTTTTTCTTGAGCAATGTTTTTGTTGTTGTTCAAAGGAGCATGGTATCAACTGGGCAGGCTATGGCCCGTCTAGCCCAGGCTGTTATTTTATGTCGACCAAATATTCAGCTTAGAGATTATTTTTTAAGGTGAAAATGGCTAGCCCAGCTATACGTTTTTTTTGCGGAATACCCAACCCAGGTCAACTTGTTATTCTCCGCACCATTGGGCCGTAAATCTTTCCTATGAGGAATGCATTAGGCCAAACAAGAAAATAGGCTTTAAGAAACAATAAATGAGATATAATTATAAAAATTGGGCTGTAAATATACAAAAATGCACCAAACAAGTAATTAGTTTCAAAAGTATTATTTTTTGAATTTAGAAATTTTAATTTCATTACTTCTTGCACGTGCAATATTTCTCTAGATTTTTACCTAATACAAATTCATTTTGAAATTATATTTAGTCTGACTCAAAATGTCGGGATAAAAATATTTTGGATCCCATCAAAATGTGGGATTTTTGGTTGAATTCCATTTCGAGAGGTTGGATGAAATTATTAATTGTTGTCCTGGCTAGAAAATGAGCTGTATTTTTAACAGACTGTAAATGAATTGTAGTAAATTCCATTAAAATTCAAAAATGGGTTGTACATTATTACAAATTGCAAATGGGCTATATGTTCTCTGCCATAGATATGATGCTCACTTGTGGGTCTACTATTTTTTTGAGAATTATAGTCAGTGACATGTACGGAAGCCTTGTGGGCCTCCTAAGATGTATGCAAGGCTATGTAAACTTATAGTCAAGACACGATTCTAACAGCAGTGGCCGTTGGATGTCCATCCAACGGCTGTAGTGCTTCTTCAATCTTAGATATTCTTGCTTTAGCAGCCCAAACCATCGCCGACGGTATCGCCTGCTACCGCCTCCCATGGCCGGCTGTGCTGCCACGCAGGCTTCACCGGCCCACCCTACTCCCAAACGTCGTCCAGGCCATTCCTCTACTCACCAACACCTCCTATTCTTCTTCGGCGATGGCAGCCTCATACCGCAGCCGAACCAGTGAACCTCGTACTCCCCTCCGCGTGGGCATCCACTCCCGTGTCTTCACCGGATCCGGGTCGTTCCCTTCGTAATACTCACCATCGTTCACTAGTTGGTTCACTCGGCGCGACGTGGTCAACTTTGTCAACAAACGATAGCCATCAGATGAGGCATGTACATGGATTTGCTGACATTAGGGACCCACATGGCCCATGGCCGCATGCAGCAAGTGCCCCCGTATTATGCGAAAACAAATATTTTCTCCCCCTGGCAGGTTTAACCCACCAGATACATCTTCGCACGCAAGGAAGTGCTTCCTTTATTACGCGGAAATAAAAAGTTTCCTCTCCCTGACAGCTAGGACCCACCAGCTTTATTATGATCCTTTTCATGAAAATATAGATTGTACCAAATATGCTAAATTGTTTTCTTTTTATTCTAACTCGAAAAAGAAGAAATTAAAGAAACCAAAAAACATCTTCGCACGCAAGGAAATGCCACCTTATTACGCGAAAAAATTGATTCCCCTTGCTAGCTAGGACCCAACAGATTTGAAGGCTGACTTGTGGGCCTACTAAGTTAACGCGTACGCAGGGCTTTGTCAACTTAGTCAATAAACGATTCTAGCTACACTGGCCATTGGATGCTAATCTAACGGCCAAGTTGCGTCTTCAACCTCTGGCCTTGTTGCTCCAGTCGCCCAAACCCGCGCCCGCCGTACCGCCTGTTTCAGCGTCCTATGGCCTGGCCAGTGGTAGTATGGTTGGGCAGTGAGGCTGATAGATGGACCCACCAGCTACATCTTCGCACGTAAGGAAGTGCCTCCATATTAGGCGCGAAAAAAATGAATCCTCCCACCGACAGCTCGAACCCACCATTAATAACTCCGCACATAGGGAAGTGCCTCCTTATCCTCCCTGATAGCCGGGACCCATCTGGTCGAAGCGTACGTAGCGTTGTCATTCTGGTCACGAACATGTACATACATATTGGTCGTTCGGTTTCTCTGCAATGATGAACCGTGGCCGAGCAAGCAGCGACACGTGTAGTACTAGAGCCCCCGACGTAGCAGTTCAGTCAGTCCAGTCAAAACCGTGTACACGTACATACAGCCAGATGCCAAAAAATACGGTCACGTACGTACATACGGGCGGGGTCTCAAACGCGTACTCGCGCATTTGTACGACCATGGCTCGTGTACATGAAGAGGCAACAGACGGCAACAACGACGTCTTGTTCATCAGAAGCCAACCGGCTGGGTCAGAACAAAGAAACTGCGTCGTGTTCATCGGGAGGCAACGAAATACGTCGTATTCATCGGGAGGCAACGAAATACGTCGTGTTCATCGGGAGCCAACTGGCTTGAACAAAACAGCCGAAACAAGGTCCGGCGTACCGCAGAACGGAGGAAACGGGCCTTCTATTCGACCGCGTACGGTCAAAATGGGGTTCTGCTCATCGGGAATGGTCTGGCATACCGTAAAACGGAGGAAACAGACTTGTGTTCGACCGCGTACGGTCGAAACGTGGTCATGTTGATCGGGAGGGGTGTGGCGTACCGCAAAACAAAGGAAACTGACTTGTGTTGGAGCTCCTATGGTCGAAACGGTGTCCTGTTCATCGGGAGGGGTGTGGTGTACCGCATAACAGGACTCCACGGGCTACTGTTCATCCACCGTCGACTTTCTCTAGCCTCCACCTGCTACTGCTCATCCACCGTCGACTTCCTCCAGCCTCCACCAGCTACTTTCATCCATGGGGTCCTATTCATCCAGCCTCCACTGGCTACTATTCATCCAGCCGTCCACGGGGTACTATTCATCCAACCTCCACCGGCTACTGTTCAATCAACCCTCCACAGGGTCATGTTCAACCAGCCCCTCCATGGGGTCCTATTCAACCAGCCCTCCACGTAAGGGGTCCCTCTACCGGCTACTGTTCATCCACCCCCACCTCCTCGATCAGGGTCGTGTTCATCCAGCGGCAACGGCCTCTACTACCACGAGATCCTGTTCATCCACCCCCCGCTGGGAACTGTTCGTCAAGAGGCAACTTCGATCGGCTTCGGTTAGCAGCAATAGCGAAGGAATCACTCCGGTTTAGTTAACAACAAGGGATCGATCAGGGTTCAATTATGTAGCTAGTGCAATCGCTCGGGTTCAGTTAGAGCCCAACGCCTCGCTCGGATTCAGTTAGAGCGATGCACCTCGCACACGCGCGCGTACGTGTACGAGAGAAATGCGCAAACCTCCGTGCATCGCTCGGCCCGACCACCCACCTTAACCGGGAACTCCCCGAAATTTTTCTTGCCCTCGCTTCTACCATGATTTTTTCCGTCATGGATGACCCAAAGAATGTCATGCAGGTGCGTCTCCGGCCCGCTCAGGACGAAAAACCCATTTACTGTCATGATTTTTTGTCATAGAAGTAGGAGCCCACCACATCTATGATGGTATCGGGTTTTGTCACAATTATCGTCATAGAAGTGTCATAAGCATGACATGATTTTTTTGTTCGACTCAAAATGTCACGGATGTGTCTTTTTTTAGTGCTTTGACATGCGAGCACTAAGGGACTTAGAATTCTGCAATAAGCACAATGCTTGTCCGGCCAACATGGCCATTAAACAACTCAATATCTTTAAATCCTAGCCCCCGATAGCTTTTGGTTGTGTCATTTCCATTCAAGACACCAAGTGCGGCTTGCGTTGGCCATTCTTGCTCCCCCACCAAAATTTCCTTATGAGCATAGTAAGATGTCCACACAAATCCTCTAGGCAGTTTAAAGCATGACATGGAATAGACATGTATTGCTTGCGCAACCGCTTTAACCAAAACTTCTTTTCCCACAGTTGACAATGTGTTCTCAATCCATCCTTGGATCTTGCTCCATAATCCATCATTAAATTATTTAAAAGCCCCATTCCTCGATGACTCAATATCAGAAGGCATGTCTAAGTACTTTTCATTCAAAGTTTCATTGGGGATGTCTATCACTCCTTTTATCTCATGACGAATGGAATCTGGAACACTCTTGCTGAAAAAGATATATGATTTTCCAAAATTTATTCACTGCCCAGAAGCTTCAATAAGTATATAACACTTGGTTCACCTCATTAGCCCCCATATCATTTGCCTTGAAGAACAACATATTGTCATCTGCAAAAAGTAAATGGTTCACCGATGGCGCTGAAGGTGCCACTTGCAGTCCACTTAAGTTAGATGACTCACTTTTTGATTTTAATAGGCACGACAGGCCCTCTGCCGCTAACAAAAGCAAGTATGGAGAAAGCAGATCCCCTTGCCGAATTCCATGAGATGGCTTAAACTCCTTCTTGCTCCCATGGGAAATGTTTTTTTAGGCAACCAATGGGAAGTACTTTTTTTTAAGTGAACCCGTGGGAAGTACTCCCTTCGTCCTATAATATAAAAACGTTTTTCAAGTTAACATAGCTTGAAAAACGTTCTTATATTATGAGACTGAGGGAGTGCTTGAAGAAGTGGGAAGTACTTAGCTTGAAGAATTGGAGAGGGCCGGTATGAAGTGAACGTTTCGGCCCACTCAGACCTTCAAGTTACGAGCTTCGGCTTCTGCCGAGGCCCAACAAAAGGGATCTGAAAAAAGGGTCCAGAAGCAGAGCTTCCTCTTCGCCCTCCCCTCCCGACGGCGTCGCCGAAACCCTCTCCGCCGAACAGCCCCGCTGCTCCAGCCCTTCTTCCGCCGAAGCACGGGAGCCTCGAAGGTATTCTTGTCTCGTAGTACTGCTCCCCACCTCCTCCGCTCTACAGTATCTCCGTGGAGCGGAGATCCATCCGCACCTGTATTGATTTCCTCTGTTGGCAACGAACCCTAACATGCTTATATTGCCCGGGAAGTTTTTTCTTTTGCATGCTCTCTGTTTGCTACTTGGCGGAGCACCGACAGCAGTTTATTTTTCCAACCGTAGCCCGATGGACTTCACTAGGTCCGTCCCTGGATGTAGGTCTAGGAACTAGGGCCTGTTATGTATTGGTAGCAAGCACTAGTGTGGTTTCCTCTTAGTAATCCTGGCATTAGAAGTAGCACGTTTGATCTGCCTCTGTTGATATGGATGTGCCATGCCCTCCTATTTGTTGCACATTTAACCATATTTGTCATGTGATGCTGTTTTTTTATGGTTACTTGAGTGCTGTAAATCTGTATGTTAAATTATCATCTTGTTGTGACAATTGGGCCGCTGATATTTGGTACTAGATAATGGTCATATTTATTCGTCTGTTATTGGCACAGTAGCTAATTTCTTATTTTCTTTGGTGCTCTCCGCTTGCCTGTCAGGCAGTATACGACATGGCTTCGCATGCGTACCCTTCCAAGAGACCATTCCAGAAGAAGTATTCAGAACACAATGGTCGGGCCAAGTGGCAAAAGACAAAACATGCTCCTTCGCAGCAGCCTCAGCTGACAATACAGCCTGGAGTTCCTCTTATCCGCATTCTTTGCCCTACTGAGAAATGTGGGAATGTTATTGGTAAAGGTGGTAGCATCATTGCAAAGATAAGGCAAGAAAACGGAGTGAAAATCCGGGTTGATGAAGCAGTCCCTGGTTGTGATGAGAGAGTTATTGTCATAACTACCGTTGAGAAGGACAAAGAAGCTATCCACGAGCAAGGTAAAGAGAATGATGGTGGTACTGCTGTTTCTGCTGATGGCGAGCATGAGAAGGAGAAAGACCACAGTAAGGAAGAAAAGGATGATTCAGATAATGCCCACGGCAAGGAAGAACAAGATGATGCAGAGAGAGATGACAGCAAGGAAGAAAATGATGATTCTTCTGTTGCAAAAACTACAAAGTTGGAGCCAGAGAGGGTAATACCATCAGCAATGAACGCCGTTTTGCATGTCTTTGATAGGATTTTTATAACTGAAAGTGAAAATGGAACTGAAGATGCATCAGGCCAGAAAACTCCTGTTTCTTTCAGATTGTTGGTGCTAGATAGCCAAGTAGGTTCGCTTTTGGGAATTCGAGGTAGTGTGATTAAGCAAATGTCCGCTGATAGTGGCTGTGAAATCCGAGTTTCAAAGGAGAATCTTCCTTTATGTGCTTTACTCAAAGATGAACTTTGTCAGGTAGATTTTCTCAGTACTGAATTTAGTTTTCTTGTTCCTTGCAATAATCTTTTGTAGTGTAAAGACTTTGCTTTTGGAAGATTATAGTTCTGGCATTTCTTGATATATCATTTCTGCAGATTAATGGAGAGCTTGACTCAGTTAAGAAAGGTCTGAATGCAGTGGCTCAAGTGCTCTTTACTCACCCCCCTAGGGAAAGTGATGTAGTTCCTGTTGTTCATCCTTCTGGTTCATCATCACGCACCTTCGATCGCTCAGATGGTCTTCCTCCAGGAATGCCACCTAACTTTCATCTCCCTTTTCAAGGGCCATCCCATGCCAGGGGACCTTTTGATACCATTGACCAAAGGCCAAATGTTGCACCTTTCTCAACTTTTCCTGACCAACGCTCAAACATTCCTCCCTGTTCTGCTTTTCCTGATGCTCTCATGCATGGCAACGCTTCAGTTCCCCCAGAACCTCTCACCTTCAGGCTATTATGTTCAAGTGACAAGGTCGGAAGTATTATAGGGAAGGGTGGAAACAGTATCAAGACTATTCAGAAAGATACAGGTTGTGAAATAAATATTCTTGAGACTATTCCAAAGTCAGATGATCACATCATAATCATCTCTGGACCTGCGGTAACAACCTTACTTTTCTCTTGACAGTGCAGTTTCATTCGTTAAATAAACCCAGTAACTATTCATTACCCCTTTAGCCTATTCTGTGACTTGTTTTTTGGCCGTGAAGGCATTTAAGGATTAAAATGAATAGATAATGTTTTTATTTCATTCTCCAGCGTTTCTAGATAATTGGATTCTTTGAATGTGTTATTCGCAATTTTCATATATTTTTTCATGCTTTGTCCTCAAGGCTACCATTTGGTAGCACGACACACTTGTATGCAGTACCATTTCTTGGGAGTACAGGCAGCAACCAGAAATGTGGTTGCCAGGGAGCCTGTCATAACTGGTGGTAATATTGTAGTAGGTAATCTGGTAAATTGTTGTTTTAGTGGACATTGTAAATCCATTAGAAGGTTGTATGGCACAAGAATTTTGGGGCACATTTCTGGTGTTTTGTACTTCTTTCCTCATACTCTGCCATAAATTTTTCAAATGTCCGTTTCTTATTTTGAGACATGCGGCATTCATTGTTAATAGCAAATCATAGCATTGGAGTTTGCTATGACATTTTTAGTATTTTTTGTTAGCATTCCATTCTGAATGGCAGTTATCCTCTACCTGGAAAGTAGTCTTTCTAATGTTTTAATTTTTCTTTGTGCTCTGTAGCATCCAGGTGATGGCATTTCCCCAGCACAGAATGCAATTTTGCATGTGCAGCGTAAAATTACGCCACCCACCTCTAACAAGGAGGGTCCTGCAATATCTAGGCTGATCGTTTCACCTAACCAAGTTGGCTGCCTCCTTGGCAAAGGTGGCAGTATCATAGCTGAAATGAGGAAGCTGTCAAAAGCCCATATAATAGTGTTGAGCAAAGACAAGATCCCAAGGGGTGTACAAGAAATTGATGAAGTTGTTCAGGTCTGCTTTTGTTGGATTGAACATATTCTATTTATCAATATTACAAACAATGCATTAAGATCTTTGCCTTGACGAATGCCAACTTCATCTGTTATTTTACATATTGGCTTTACCAGACTGGATATTTTGTACAACACTTTTAGTTCCATTTCCAGGTTAATTAACTGCAGAATTTCTACTCTTTTAGATAACCGGGGATTCTGAGGCTATTCAGGAAGCTCTGATGCAGATAACTGCTAGGCTACGTAACAATCTTTTCCGGGACAGAATGGCTTCAATGGGTCCCAGTATGCAGCCACCTTTTGGTTTGCTGGATCCTCAGTTTGGTGCATTTGCGGGAATCCATGAATCTACATCTCCTAGGATTTATCCTAATGCATCTCAGTTTCATAAAGATTTCATGGGACGACCATTGGATGAGATGTCTGCTCCTTGGACCACAAAGGTACGACCGATTTGTTCTCTTCCAATATTTTCTTGAGCATGCTATAAGAGGAACAGTAGTTTACAGCGTTCAGTTCTTTTGGTTTGTCAGTTGACAAAATTATGTTGGACATCCTAAGCAAAGCTCCTCTTTCTTTGGAAATATTTTAAGTCTGCTTATAATGATTGGCTTGGCTGGGGACCAGATTTGGTCACCAGTTAGCGTGGCATTGCATAAGATGGGCATGCAAGAGTTTTGATGCGAGACTTGCCTGATTTGTTGTGAATTAATCTATGAGTCATGGCACCAGAATTGCAGTCGCCATCTAATTAACAAAGTCAATAGTGATCAAATATATATCACATGCTGCATTGGATTGTAGATTATTAATCAGGCAAATGGCTTTAATAGGCCATAAGTTCATAACGTTTTTGCTTATAGCCCTATACCATCGTGATCCTACTCTCAACTTTGTTGGGCATGCAGGATGTTGGTGATCCGATGTCAGTATCTGGCATTCCTGGAATGGCACACAGAGGAATGGGTGGATTTTCAGGGTTTGTTTCTTGTCTTGTGTTTTAAATTTCCTTCCCTTTTGATTAGCAACATCAGAAAACATCATGTATGTACTGATAAAATTTAATTGCAGACCTGTTCATTCATCTAGGCCAATCATAACTGGAAATATCATGGTTCCAAGATTAGTTATACCTGCTCTATGTGGGCATGATGGAGGTTGTTTGAATATGATACGTGAGGTTTGTGTCCGAATGTTGTGTCATGTGGCATATCTGGTTAACTAATGTGTATGACTGACATATGACATAATTAATCCTATATGCAGTTTTCAGGAGCTAAGATAACAATCGAGGAACCGCTGGCTGATTCCATGGATACACCTGTTATGATATCTGGCACACCGGATCAGATGCATGCAGCCCGAAGTCTTGTTCAAGCATTTGTTCTAAGTGAACCACCTGCCCCATGAGATTTCAAATCTCTGAAGGTGATGCATCCCCTTCTAATATTTTGATCCTTCTGGGGAGATCATACGCCCAGGTGATGCTGTTTGCGTGCTGGGCAATGAAGCTAGTAACCTTATGTGTGTTTGAATTTTTCATCACTCTGTCTGCAGAGTTGCATGCGTGAATGGATAATTATGCTGAACAAAGACTAAAATTCCAGTGGTGGAACTTCTCTAGGTTCCTTTTATAATCTCCCAAAGTTGTGGCACCAGATATGGAAAGCATTATAGCTGCCTGAATCTATCACTTTATGCAAGCCGTAGCTTGGGGTTGGAAAGTTTCTAACCTTTTTGTGTGAGAACCCTATCATACGATGTTGTGAACTTCTATAAAGGGAAATAACCTATTAGTTATCATTATGAATTTTTGTCTGACATCTGCATTATTAAGTACTGACATGACCACTATTCGCCGGACCAATACCCTAATATCTAGTATCAAATACTGGTAATAGTACCTACACATATCTCAAATCGTTTCCTAGTGTCCTGTATTAATTACTTTTAGCAAATTCAGGCAGAACAACTATCCCAGAGGCCTTTGCAGTGACATATTTATAGTAGACTATCATAAGCTATAGCAGCAAGAGCTTAATATATTGCACCTGTTGGACCAAAGGGCAGTCGAGTAGTTGCTGGTAGCATTTTTTGTTGTTGCTATAACATACTGCGTACAACACTGCTCTAGTGATGGCGAACCTTGCTTGGTTTAATATGAGCAAGTCAATCATTTAAATCTTAGGAATGCATGTCTTGCTGGTTATATGCTGTATTTTCTATATTATTTGAGGACATTCATTTTTATGTATATGAGTATATCTGCAAATTTTGTTATGTACCGCGACGTAGGATATTACTAGTTCACATAGTTACCTGCATTACAAACATTATTGGTCTCATTTGCTTTAAATAAATAGTATTATTTATATTTTTGAGTCACCTTCCCTTAATGCTGTATGTTTTTACCATGCACATGCTATTTTATAATCTTTATACATGATTTTCTACTTACTGAATGGCGCATCCAATGCTTCAAACTTCTGTTGCTACTATATCTAAAACCTTATGGACACTCGGACAGTTAGGTGAGTTTTATTTCCGACCCTTCCCCGGACCCTGCGCAAGCGGGAGCTACATGCACCGGGCTGCCCTTTATGTAAGCTGTTCGGTGACAAAACCTCCTATTTTCGTAGCTTTAGCTGGTAAATCCAACATGGTATTGAATTAACTGAACCTGAATTTCACAAATGTGATAAAGGCAAATTTGTATTGCATTAGTGCGTTAGCACTCCCAAGCAAATTTGTACAAGAGGGACATAGAGGGTGATTGGTGGGCTGGCTCATCCATTCACTTGCATAGCTCATGCAGCATGTTTTTCAATCCCCTTAATTGGTTGGTCAGCTTGCACTTGGTAGCCGGGCCTGACAGATGCAAAAAGCATTGGTGCTGGCTCCCATGAACGGAGAAAATGAGCCTGCTCCCATGTCTAGACTCGAATTGACCTCGGTTAAGTGATTTTGAGATGCATCATTCATGAAGCCAACCAAATAACCACCCATAATTTTTCACCCCTTGGCGTGTTTTTTTGTTGAATCAGCGTATCCTAGCCTATGCCCCCCTGAGGCAGGCTCAGGGAATTCACCTATCTCTTCCCTGGGGTAACCAGTCACCCACATAGTATTTTGAGTATATGAAAAGGACCATTTTTATTATATTTTGGTTGTAGTTTCTTTCATTCTTTTGCTTCGCGCCTACTTTGCTCGTGTTGCTTTTGATGATACAAAAATGACATTTGGTTGCTTGATGAATCTTATGTTTTAAGGTCAGCAGTTTTGGTGAGTTGTCAACTGGGGTAGTTCCTTGTAGGCAGACAGTTGGTTATCATCTCTGCTTGGTTATCCTTTGCTGCTATGTTAGCATTGGAGGCTGCATCCTAGAAGGTATGAATGTTGTAGTTTTGTCTGATTGATTGACTTGTTTTCTCTAGATGTATTTTTTATCAACGAGGCTCCCAACCTTTTTTTTAGGTTTTTGTATTAATTGGAGTTTCAAATACTCAGCCTATTGCTTGTTGATGTTCCACTAACCTGCTTTACTTAAATGGGATTGACCATTGGAAATAAATAGCCTTAGTGAATAAGAATACCTACTAAATACTGTTAGATGCTACACGATTGGCTTAATGTATTATCATTCTGAATGCCTTGGTTTGGACGGATGGGTTGGCTACAGTTATGACTGATGGCTCTTAGTTTAGTTTGATATTGGTAAAGATGGAAAATTAGGAGGATTTTAACATTGGTAAAGATGGAAAATTAGGAGGATTTTAACAGTGATTCACTAAAGTAGTCTGTTGATCTTGTGGTGCGATGCATGAGCTGGGTGTTCGTCTAGTACTTGTGTGTCCTGCTTAGCGACCACTAAACAGGGTCGAATCCGAATCTTGTTGGTTTTCGCTTTCAGCCCCCAAAACCGGGCGGTATATGGTTTACGATATTAAGAAGAATTAAGCCGCCTTGGGTTACGAACCTGGGAATATCCATTGCTGCTACCGGATTTGCAGTCATTAATATATGTGCTAAGATGTTTATGATGGCATAGCCACTTTTTTTTTACATATGTGCGGCTTTCCAAAATAAATGAAATATAGCTGTTGAGTTTTAGGATCATGCCATATATGTTTTCATGCGGATGGTCCTGAAGACGGAACATGCAACACCTCGAAATATTTGTGCTTGCAACCTTGTAACAATAAGCTGTACCTAGAAGTGTCTATCTTAACATTTGAATATGTAATGCCTTGTAAAAAAAGGAGAAAAAACTAAAAAATGACATTTTTTCCCATGTCATGCGCTTTTGATTTTTAATGATCCAGTTTCCAGCTGGTAAATGACAACCGTGTTTCAACCAGGAAAACAATTAAGTGGTGTGAAATACATAACTTGAACGGATGAGATTCGACTGGAGATGAAAGCGACTGTCCTGGAATCACTTTCATTTTTCTATTGGACTACGTGGACAGCTAACAACCAGTGTGAGACGATTGTGGCCCACAAGGCCACAAGCACCAAGCTCGATTAACGTTGCACATTGTTTTATTCCTGTTATTTTTCTAGATGGTATTACTTACTCTTGGTACACTAAAGAACTGGACGTTTGGATAAAAAAAAGGATAGTTACGAGTACAAATTGGCTACACGGAAGCGCTGTCAGCACGTCCGTACGGATGTGAACTCCTGGTTTATGAGCCGTTCATTTACTGGATCGGACGGCTGCTACTCATTCGTTTGTGTATACTTGTTCTAGAGGGTTAAGCAGCACTCCACAAGATACGAGCAATGTAGGCCGACGCAGCATGAAGCCTCGCTTCCGGTGCATACATGAGCACAAACACATTCAGACAGGCGATGGACATAGAAAAATTACTACGATATTGTATGAAGCTTCTATTTTGTGGCTCATATGTACAACTTCCATCCAATGGTGGTCAATTGTTTCTCGCTCACACAAGGGGTGGCAAATCTAATCCCTTTCGGCTCTATTTTGTAGCCCATATTGTATGAAGCTTCTGTTTTGTGACTCATATGTACAAATTCACTCTAATAGTGGTCAATCGTCTTCTCCTTCTCTCACACAAGCTGCGGCAGATCTAAATCCCTTTTGGCCCCATCGGCCAGCCCATGGGCTCTTCTCCCCTCTGCTTGTTTGGTTGTGTGGAGAGGAGGAATCCCAGCTTCTTCGCTATGGCTAGTAGTTTAAGTTAGGTTTTTTCTTGCAGTGGTGTTCAGATGAAAGGCAGTGTCTCACCTTCGAGTTGGTCTTTTGGGTTTTGATCCTTCTTGAGTTTGTTCATGGACGAATTCGACGGTGCTCCAGTGTAGATTAATGTCATCTCAAGAAGCGAGCAAACCTTGTTTTAGTATGGAAGTGGTCGTGCTAAGGCCCGATCGGACCAATGCACCAGAATAATTGTCGTCAATCAAGAAAATTTAGATTGGAAGGATCAAATATGTAGACACATAACTGAAGTAAAACAAAGATTGGATCAGTGCACCAGAATAACTGTCGTCAATCAAGAAAATTTAGATCGAAAGGATCAAATATGTAGACACATAACCGAAGAAAAACAAAGATTGGTTCGAAACAGATCCATCAAACACTAGCATGATCGAATCCCACGAGATGATGGAGACACATCGTCACACACCCTCTAACGCCGCTAGAATGCACCACCGAGGAGGAGGGGGGGATTGGACATAGAGACATTATCCCTAGTAGGGGGCATCGGCGCCGCCACAAGCCCCAACCGGGACGATGAACCAAACAAGGACAAGAGCATGGTCCCTCTCGCCTAAGAGGAGCGGGACCTCTCCACCTCCATGACCCAAAGAGGATCGAAAGTGAGGCGGACCGACACCGATGGGAAGAGGGAAAACCCTAGTCGCATGGGAGTCGCTTCTTGGGGAGGAGGAAAACTAAGGATATGACTAATGCATGAAGACTTCCCGGCTGTCATCGACAAGGTTAGCCTGGCTTCGGACCTTTGGTAGGGAAGTAACGACCACGGTGGATCAACGCATTGTTGTTATACTGGTAGCAAATTCACCAAGGATAGATCCACCTGAGACACACCTCCACACGCTCACCAACGATGCTAGACGCACCACCGAAACGGGGGCTAGGCGGAGAGACCTTTATTCCATCTTCAGGGAGCCCCCGCCGTCTCGCCTTCCTGAGCAGGACACAAACCCTAACATATCTCAAAGGAACGACTCACAACGGAGTCCTCCAACTGGCCCTTGTTAGGATCCACCGCGCCCCATGGCCCTAGGGCCACCGGAGACAAGGTGGACCTGCGACAGAGCTGGCGAGAGGCAGAAACCCTGGCTTTTTTTGGAGGAGGAGGAGGTGGCTGCGTGGAATCTTTGCTCGGATCTGGTTGTTGTTCGTTTATGTTCGTGCGTCTTCGGGTCGGATCCTTTCGATCTACGTTATTCTTCATCGGCGGCGGTTGCTGTTATGGTGCGCTAGTTCTATGGGGCCTTAGCACGACAACTTCCCGACTGTCTACTACAACAAGTTGTGCCCGACTCCGCCGAGGGAGGGGCGATGACGGCGGCGTGCCTTCGGCTCGCTTCAGTGCTTGTAGTCGTTGCTAGGTGGTTTACGGATCTGGATGTAATTTTTATTATTCCTGGTGTTCTTTGTACTGTCTTGATTGAAGATGAATAGATCGAAAGTTTTCTCGCAATTTTTTTATCGCATCATTTTTTTTGGCAGTAACTAGCACATCAATTCAGCTGGTTAAAAATGCAGTTGCATAAAAAAAGTTATGCCCCATAAAATAAAAACCCAGTCTATACAATGTGTGTAACCATGTGGATTTTGGTTAGGTGAGAAGTACTAACTCGTATTGATCATCAACAAAAAAAATCCGAATTTCCAGTCGACTGAGATGTAGAGCCTACTGTAGCTTGGTGTGTACTAGTAGTATATCAGTATTGGTTTAAGCACTCCTCGGCCACTGGTTTTTCGAAGACAAAGAGACAAGGAAACAGGAAATGCAATTCCATGGCGCAGAGCGGCGGGAAGAAATTTGGGAGCAGCTCCGATGTTAACCGGGCCGCGAGTCCATCCGTGCGCACCATCTTATCACCACCCAAGCAGCCCACTCCCTCCACAGCTTCCATCGCATCCTCTCCTCCGAACTCGCCTTCCCTCCACAGCCACAAAAGCCGTTCCTGGAGCTCGCCAGCCAAGTCTCTCACCTCGCCTAGCTCCAAGGCACCAGGCGCACCATGGGTTGCTCGGGCTCCAAGGAAGTGGCGGTGGCCGAGGTCGCCTACCGCCCTCCGGCCACCAGCGTCTCCCTGTTCGACATCAGCGCCGTCGAGGAGCCGTGGCTCATCGCCAAGCAGAACGCCGCCGCCGCCAACGGCGACGTCGAGGCAGACCAGAGTGATGACGAATACGAAGACGACGATGAAGAGGAAGAGGAGGAGGAAGAGCAGGACGCCAAGAAGCCCACCGCCGGCGTGGCGCTCCCTATCCTCGACAAGCTCGACGGCTACGAGCTCGCGCCGGCGTCGTGGTCCGAGGTGAGCAAGGCCCTTGAAGTCATCAAGCCTACGCTCGACTCCAAGCAAACGGCGGAACCCAAGCCTGCCCCCAAGAAGAAAAAGAAGAAGAAGAAGCAGCCAGCTGAGGTACAGGCCCAGCCGGCGGCGCCGCCGCCAACGCAGAAGGAGCAGACGTCCCAGACGCCGTCTGTTGGCGGCACGGTCGAAGCTGCCAAGAAGGACCCGCCGCCAGTGAGGCCGTACGCGCATGTCGCTGAGGATTCTGACACGAAGAAGCCCCCGCCGCCGGAGCTCACAGGGCGGCGCGTCGTGAAAGAAAACCCCTTCCTGCTGCGGGACCGCGAGGCCAAGAACGCGGACGGGACCGCCGCCGCGCCCAAGTGGCGCCGGAGGGACCCGTTTGAGGGGTATCCGGAGCGACGCCCCCCGGGCGCGAGCGGCGGCGGGGTGGTGCTGTACACGACGACGCTCCGCGGCGTGCGGCGCACGTTCGAGGACTGCGAGCGCGCGCGAGCGGCGGTCGAGACGTGCGCGGAGGCGGCGGGCCTGACCGTGGACGAGCGCGACGTGGCGCTGCATGGGGAGTACCTGCGCGAGCTCCGGGAGCTGCTGGCGGCCGACGAGGAGCAGGGCGCCGGCGTCTCGCCGCCGCCGAGGCTGTTCCTGATGGGGCGGTACCTGGGCGGCGCGGAGGCGTGCGCGGAGCTGGTGGAGAGTGGGAAGCTGGCGGAGATGCTGCGCTGGGCCAGGGCGCGCGGGGAGGCGTGCGCGGCCAAGGACGGCCGCGGCTGCGAGGGGTGCGGCGGGGCGCGGTTCGTGCCGTGCCTGGAGTGCGGCGGCGGGTGCAAGGTGGTGGTCGGCGGCACCGGCGGCGTGGTCGAGAGGTGCGGCAGGTGCAACGAGAACGGCTTGATGATGTGCCCCATCTGCCACTGACGGAGCTCCAAACTTTCATCCATGCGTCTGTGCATACGTACACAAGGCAAGCATGTCGTTGCCTGCCGCGATCGTGCTTAAATCAAAGCATGTTCTCTGTAGTATATGGAATACGGTAAGTACAGTTTAAGAAGAACAGGGTATGGCGTGTTGAACCGAAAAGGAAAACTTGGGCGTGTGTTGTGCAGCTTTGGCAATCTGGCTAATTGATGGAGTAATCTCTTGTAAATCTGGTTGTCGGCCAAAGAGAAGAAAATGAGTATGGCTTCGGTTGTAGTTATCCTTGTCAATGATGGTGGTAGCAGTAGAGATTTGTTGGTTTGCTAGAGCTGCTGGGCTGCATGCCTCGAGAGGCATGAGGGAGTAGAAGCCGCGAGGCAGCTTGTGAACCAGCTCGGCAAGCACAGCTCGCGGAGATGATGAAGTGTCATGTCGTGATTCAAATTCAGTATAAAGATAAGGCTAACTTCTGATGAAGCGAGACCCGTCGTCGGCGGACGGGGCGTCGACCCGTTGGCTGGGCAGCTGAGGTTGCTGCCAGCCCATCCGAATTCGAGTTTCGGCACGGACGCGTGGTGCCCATGAAGTTTCTCCTATAAAGAAAAGTCAATAAGGGTTAGGCCTTGGGTTGATCTCATTTTTTTAAGACCCGTCGTCGGTAGGTTTTGACCGAAGCGGAGCGAAGCGAAGTTAGGATATGGGCCCTTGCAAAAAGGAAAATGTTTGGGTACGGCACACCGTTCGAAACTTCGGCCGGTCTCGCGAGCTCGCTCGATCCCAAATTCCCAATTAATCTGATCTGGCGGTCTCGTTTTTCCCGCACACGCCCCCTTATCCTCTCTTCCGCCCCGCTCTTGGCCTCCCGCAGCGAGCGTGCGTCTACTGCACAGCCGGCCGGCGAGGGGACCTCCAGCACCATCCCGGCTCTCCCCCGACGACCACATCACATCAGGGTGCGAGCTCTCTCTCGAAAAAAGTTGCAGCTCCCGCGCGCAGCAGATGCAGCTCAGCTCTCTCTTGAAAAAAACTACAACGCTCGTGCCAGCAGATGCAGCTTCCCTGTCGCCTCCGCTTGCAGCTCAGCTCCCTCATCGACATTGGTCGGCCGTTCACCATGGTCACCTCCTCCGTCCATCACCTACCGAACCTTTCCAGCACTGCGCAACACTGGTTGCAGCTTTGACCTCTGCGGTTGAAGCAAAAGAAAAGATAAACGTCATGGTTGTCCTCGAGGAAGAAAGCCGGTTCCAGCAAATTTCATGGCTGTTTTGTAGCACCACTAATGTTCGGTTCCAGCAAATCCCGTGGCTGGTTGTAGCACCACCAATGCCCCATTCCAGCAAAAACTGGCATATGTTTTTTTGCTACATCAGGGGTCCAAATATGCTATAACCGGCGATCCAAAATGCTACAACTGGCATATTTTTTTTCAAAACGGAGGCAAAAAATTTGCCTCATCTATTAAAGTAGAGGAGAATAGAGTTTTGTAGAGTTACACAAGGCCGAAGTACGGCATGACAATTACTCGCACGATACAATTTTCTCTAATTGTTTAGCCCCTGCAGTAACCCATAGGTTGGCCTCATCTATAATAAGCTTGAGAAGGATTGGCGGTGGCGTCTCTTTGTAGCGGAAGACTCTAGCGTTCTTTCGTTCCAAATTGTGCAGGATACGTGCATGGTAAGGGAGGCCATGGCTCGACGATCCGGAATGCTTGAATTGGTGCCGAGAAAAGATCACAGTGCACCCACCGATCGCTTCAGCCGCGTGATTTCAAAGATAACATGTCTATAGATATTTTCTTTTTTATAACAATACCGGTAACTTTGTACATAAATTTTTTAGAAATTTTTGTAAAGGGAGCACTCTGCGCCGGTGCGCCGGCCGAAACTTTCGGCCGGTCGGATGTGCACCGCCCGATTAACATTAACACAGCCGTTCGATTGTCTCCTCTATCCAAACAGCTTCGTTCTAAAACGCGACTCTAATCCAGCGAGGCACGGCTCACCCGCGGCCGCCGTTCGAAGCACCTGGCGTCGGCGTCGCGGATCCTGGTTAGGCGCTCGAAGCTCCCCAGAGTTGCCTCGCCATCGACGCTCGCCACGCCGTCGGTCGCTGCCGCAGATGCTCGCATTTTTGAGTTGCTGGTTGCAGCCCTGCTGCACGACGGTAGCAGCTCTCCCACACTTCCTCCTCGACCTTTGCGGCCGTGGGTAGCCGTCGCCGGCCACGGCGCCGCTGCTCGTCGCTGACAGCTTCGCCGCTGGTGGTGCCCCCCAGTTGCAACGTTCATGGAGGCGGCAAAGTAACTCGCGAAAACCACTATATGTAGTTCCAGCAAAAAATTGCATCGGGTGTAGCTTATCCTGTCACTGGTTGTAGCTCGCCGTGCGCAAGTCGTAGCCTCGATCTTCTCTGGTTCCAGCAAAAAGAAGACGGTTGTAACAAATGGCGTTGCAGGTTCTAGCAGGTGGCCTCGTGGTTGTAGCATTCTCGACATTGCCGCCTCTGGTTTTGCGGCCGTCGCGCCATCGTGGTCACCACCGTAGTAGCAAAACATTATGCCGGTTCTAGCATCTAGCGATAGCGGTTGCAGCATGTGTGGGCACGTGGTTACCGTGGTCATCACCGTAGTAGCAAAACATTATACCGGTTCCAGCATCTAGCGTTAGTGGTTGCAGCATCTGTGGGCACATGGTCACCATGGTCACCACCGTAGTAGCAAAACATTATGCCAGTTCCAGCATCTAGCGATAGCGGTTGCAGCATCTGTGGGCACGTGGTCACCGTGGTCACCACCGTAGTAGCAAAACATTATGCCGGTTTCAGCATCTAGCGATAGCGGTTGCAGCATCTGTGGGCACGTGGTCACCACCGTAGTAGCAAAACAAATATGCCAGTTATCTTCTTAATTAATCGATGAGGCAAAACTTTTGCCTCCGTTTCGAAAAAAAACCTCTCGGCAAGGTTGCATGGGAAGCGGTTATTGGGCGTATATGTGCCGGAAATCAAATTCGGCTCTTGGGAGCATATGCTCCTCCCCATAACTTTTTTCCAAATGTCAAAAAATATGAAAAAAATAAATATGATCATTGTCACACCAAAACGCTACCCGCAAATTTTTAGGAGGAAAGCTTAAGTATTTTGACCTGTGCAAAAAAAAAAAACAAGTCGAACGACAAATGTTATCTTCAAATATTACACTTATTTTTGTTTTTTCACCGGTGAAGCACCGTCATCTCACCTCGCATGAAAATTGGCAAGCACACTTGTTACACTAACAAGAACATATACAAAAAGATTCAGAATTTTAAAATTTATTTATTATTTAATTTACTGTTCATTAGGGAGCATATACATCCAAGAGCCAAAACAGCACTCCCGTGTATGTGAACACGCATATGACATCAAAACATTGGCGCAATAAGTAGGCAATTACATATGAGATATTAAACCGGCATGGAAGCCGAGAAACTTATTCTGACCACATGTCCGTTCATGAGCAGGCCGGTTTTAAACGCAACGCCGGCCGAGCTCTTTCCGTCCGCCTTCTATTTAAACAAGGTCAGACGATCCCGGGCAAGAATCGCACCCCTCCGCCGCTCCCCCATCTCCTCCATCATTCTTTTGATGGCTTCCGAAGAGCAGTTCTCTGGCATATAAGCCGGCTGGGTGGCCGGCCGAGCCCGCCAAATACGAGCGAGGCAGCTCGTTGCTCCACCTCTCTCGCCTAGCCTGACGGAGCCAGTTGCCATCCAAGCCGGCGCGTGGTACAACACCTCGGCGCTCCAGGCCAGCTCGATGAGGAGTGGCGAGCCAGCGGGGAGCACGGCCGCACGGGCGTCGTCGCTGCCATCGACGACGCCGCGTCATACCGTGCCTCCCATGTCTGCGCCCACGCCTCCCGTGCCTGCGGTCGCGCCATGAAGGTAGAGACAGAAGCCGGGTGCACGGAAAGTGACGAGTCGGTGGCCAGCGCCTTCGTGTTCGCCATCATCATCGAGGAGAAGTAGAACACGGGAAGTGGCCGCCGCTTGGGTTCCATGAAGGCCACCGCCGAGGCGACGCCGGCGTACAGAACCGATGTCTTGTCCGGTTCTTCTCTTGCGAGGGCCTCTGTCGATCCCACATGGGCTTCACGGAAGCGTAGGCGCCACCTTCCCCTCCCGCTGAAGCATCAGCTGGGGTTCCACTCCGATGAGCGGTGGGGAAGCGAGCCATCATTTGTGCTAGAGTATATTCCTCCGGGGCTTCTGGCAGTCCCATGATCAGTCTGCCGGACATGAGGAAGACAAAAAGATCCGCGGGCGGCCATTTAGATGAGGTATTACTATACCTTGAGAGACGGACTAGCACCGCTTAGTTGATGTAAATGTAATGAAACCCGTCATGTTTATATGAAAATCCGGTATTTTTATATGAAATCCGGCCGTATTTGATCGAATTTTGTTAGGTTAGTTTGAGTTGTTGTGAAAATATATGCAGCTGACGTTGGATGACGTCCTCCCACATTCGTATTCTTCCTGTCAGCTCGTGTGCATTTCTGTTGCTCTGTCTTCTGCTCTTCTGAACCTTCCAGTCCACCAGCGTGACCTATTCTTAAGTGTTGACGTTAAAGCATCGGACACCATATTCCATCAGGGATGCTCTGCTGTATCCTCCGTCGCCTTGCATCAAGCAAACATGTTCTGCTTGCACTTCTTATCGTCAAGCAAACATCTGGAAATCAGGTGGTCGGGCAAAGACAAAACAATAATACTGGAGGAGCCAATGGTTACCGTTACCTTTGCTCTGTATTTTTTTTTGAGCCACAAAGTAATTTTCATTAAAAATTAAACTTACAATATGTACAACATAAAGAAAAAAGAAAATAAATGAAAAACTGCTATCAGTTAACAGGACTTTTGCTCTGAATAACAACACCATTCCTCAGGTGCCAAAAACCAGCGGCACAGCATCAGCAGGACATTGCTTCTGATCTCCGTACAGGGCGCCAACAGACTAAGAGCAGCCAGTCAGGGCCTGAACTTCTGAATGCCTCTTCAGGCAGTAATTCCCGAACTCCAGGGTACAACATGCAGTAGCATGGTGGGCATCTTCATACCCATTCCCACGTATGTCGCACCCCAGGGTACTTCTCTTCTTATTGTGATTTGTCGCCAGACAGTCAGTCGCAACACAAAACCCAATTATTTCCTAATGTTTTGTTGTCTCTTCTTATTCTCAGCATAAACATGATTGCCCTTAACAAAAATCATTTTGAGCATCAACATGCTTGCTCATAGAAAGCGCGAGAAATCGGTAGCATCATGCGCTGTTTCACCTCACCAACGGGAGGTGAAACAACAAGACCAACGACTGCACGGATCACAAGTTCCTTACAAACCTAGGAATCTGGTAACCAGTTAGGCATTTAGGCTAGGCTGCACACACTTCTCCGTGAAAATTTTGTCAAAATGACCACAGCGATAGATGCACACACTCACACAAGGATTCAACTCATTTTCTTCCTGTCTTGCAAACTGGCTGCACCGTGCTTCAGGAGGAAACACAGGAGCGAGCCGTAGTACAAACTAGCAAAGATGTTCTCCATAGCTCAAGACATAGTTTGAACTGAGAGCATACCTGGCATGACAGTGAACTATTATTTCCTTATGATGACCGCAGCCGATCGCCTGCACTGGCCTAATAAGAATACATCTTTTAGGTAAGTTATTATTGCCAAACAGTATTGTGCGCGGATGGAAATCGGGTGTGATAGTTTCTTGAATACAGTGAACACCAAATAATCCCTAATGCGCAAAGTAATAACCAGTAACTGCAGTTAAAAAGAACAACAGTAAGAAAGACACCACAAACACTTGGTTCATTTCTTATCTTTGCTATCAGCTCTACATAGGTGATCCTAGCTAATTGTCAAAGGAATAGTGCTAGTGTAGTATTAATTCCTTAAAATAGTTAGCAGCCAAAGTGAAATGATAATTCCAAATGATGCACCGAGAACCTGGAATTATAACAGAATATTCCAAGTGATGCAATGGATTAATGAAGAGTGAATTGCAGAACGTTTCTGAAAAGCTGGCTATAATTTAATCACTTGTTAATCACTAACAAGTGGATGATCGGCTGCAGCCAAAAAATAGGAACATGACACTTATGTATATCTGCTAAGTTCAAGAAAACAGAGACATGAGTCAGAGCAACAGGCAACATTTCAAAAACTGACCCGAATGACTTTTTTTTTTGAACGGTCACCGGGGGGGGAGAGCTTCCCCACCTGAATATATTACCACTCAAAGGAGATGTCGAGAATTACAACAGCAGTTCGGTTACAACATCAGCCAACCTGAATGACTTGTAACTTTAGTATTAACTTCACGGGAACCACTTCAGCCAAAAAGAGTATTCACACAGGTGTAAATTTCAGGCAACCATGAAACAATTAGAGCTTCTTGATTATAACCTATCTAGCCGGCTCATAGTGGACCTAATTCATACACACTGCGGCGGTCAAAGAAAAAAGAACATGAGGCTGGCAATTACAGAATCTAAAGGGGAGACAATCTGCGCCTGCGCCTGACCATGATAACCTTTCTTCTGCTTATCAGTATAAGTTTCATTTCTCCAGCTTATCTTAAGATCAAACATCAGGTGAAGCATTGATTCCTTAGAATGCTTAGCAGATAAAGTGAAATGATTAATATAATTCCAAAGGATGCAACGCAAAGGCAGAATTGTAACAGTATGTTTGAATACCTAACCAAATGCAATGGAATCATGAACAAGAATGGACTGCAAACCAGAGCATTTCATCAAAAACTTGCTTATAATTCAATCATTCAATTAAACTAATTCTCCTTGCACTTGTAAGAAAATCAGGTGCAACTTGCTAGGAGAAGTAGTTTAATTGAAAGATTGCATTGTAAGCAACCTGCTAAAACACAACATAGAAACAGTTAACGCACATATATTTGCAAACATTTAGTATTAACTATTAAGTACTAAGAACTAAAAAGAAAGTCCATTCTTCAGTTCAAGAAAATAGCACATGAGCCAGAACAATTGGCAAGCATTTTCAAATGCTGGCCCAGATGACTTGTAATTTTAGCATCAGCACTCACGGCAACCACTTCAGCCCAAAAGGATATTCAACGAAATACAACGCAAGAGTGTTAACAGTCAAAAATTCTTGGTCATACTAACCTGTTAACAATCAAAGTTTGACTTGGGACAAACCTAATATGCGAAGTAAAAAGGAACGGAGGGAGTATATAAAAAAGATACAAACCATCTCATAGTGGACCCAATTCATACGCATTGCGCCGGTCATAGAAAAAAATATCATGGCTCTGCACATCAGTACAAGTTTCTTTCTCAAGCATATTTTAAGATCCAACACCATATGATGCATTGCTTCCTCACAACGGTTAGCACCTAAAGTGAAATATTTTTTTTTTCAAATAATGCAACAAAAAGACAAAATTACAGCAATAACAGAACATTTCATTTGACTACTGCGCCAACTTTTGTGAAAATCAGGTACAACTTGCAAGCCAAGAAGGAGGATAATCTACCTCATTTCACCTTTGGCAAAAAACAAACACAAAAACAGGAATCAAAGGTACATTTGTTAAATAATTAGTATTAAAAAGATAACTAGGTAATCTCCAGAAAAGTAACATTAATTAAAAGACAAGTCAATTATTCGGTTCAGTAAATAGAGACAAGAGACACCTAGATTGCTAACTATTGAATACTACTAAGATCATTATATAAACAGGGAAAATAAGTCCACTCTTCAGTCCAAGGAAACAGAGACATTAGTCAGAATATAGGCAAACATTTCAAACGATGATCCAAATGGCTTGTACTTTTAGCATGAACACTCACAGCAGCCACTTCCGCCCAAAATGATATTCAATGAAATATAACACAGCCATGAAATAATCTGGTAGAATCAAGTACTCTACCAGGTCTAGGCCGTAGGTGGTAAGGGAAGGATGGAGGAGGGCATGGCGAGGAACGGGCGCGCCGGCGGCAGGGCGCCGTCGCGAGCTAGGAGAAGGGCGGCGGCGGTTAGGGCTGTTGGCGGCTAGGGTTTCCGGCTCCTCAGGGAGCCGGGCAATAGGAGATAATATTCTTCTTATTGCTTGATTCCGAAAGAGTCTTACAGCCTATATTTATAACCTAGATAACTTGCATAATAATTAATCTAAGATAACTTGTGGGCCAAGCCCCCTAACTACTGCCCGGTGGGCCTCTTCCGGATATAAACTAAGCCGGCCATAACACTTCTCCCCGCCTGCACAAACAGCTCGTCCTCGAGCTGTAGGGTGGGGAAGCGCTTGCTGAACTCCTCGAGGTAATCAACCAGCGTCAAACACCTTCTCGACATCTGGGACGGCCAGGTCGGCGGCGATGGCGTCCTCCGGAATGTAGTCTGCAACCTCCAGGTAGAAGAGTCGCGGGCAGGCGTGGCCGGGCTTGTAGGGATCGTCGCAGTTGAAGCACAACCCTTGGCGGCGACGCTCGAGTATCTCGGCAGAGGTGAGCCGGCGGAACGGGCGCGCCGCGGTCGCGGCGAGGGGTGCCGCGGAAGCCTGCGCAGACCGACCCGGTGCGGAATCCGGCGAAGGTAGTGAGCCAGCGGCCCGGAACGGCGAGTCCTGCTGAATGGCCACCGCGCGGCGCTCGAACGCGCGGGCGTAGTACATGGCCGTCTGGAGATCGGGGGGATCCCGGAGCTCGACGTCCACGCGAATATGGTCCGGCAGACCGCCCACAAATAACTCGGCGCGCTGAGTCGCGGAGACGCCCGGCGCGTGGCATGCCAGGGCCTGAAAGCGGTCGGCGTAGTCCTGCACCGTGGATGTGAAGGGTAAGCGGCCGAGGGCCGCCAGTCAGCTTCCACAGATAGGAGGCCCGAACCGGAGGAGACAGAGCTCCCGAAAGCGCTCCCATGGTGGCATGCCGCCCTCGTCCTGCTCGAGGGCATAGTACCAGGTCTGCGCCGCGCCTCGAAGATGATAGGACGCGAGCCAGGTACGATCCGAAGCGAGCGTCCGCTGCCCTCGAAAGAACTGCTCGCACTGGTTGAGCCAGTTGAGGGGGTCCTCCGTGCCCTCGTAAGTGGCGAAGTCCAGTTTGGCGAAGCGAGGGGGTGTCGGCCTGCCGTGCCCGGGGGCGGCTGCAGTCGCCAGCAGCGCGTATGCCGGTTCGGGGATTTCTGGGGCGTAGTTCGCCGAGCTGGAAGGATGATCAAACCGCAGAGAGGGCGTCGGGTGTTCCGGCGCCGTGGAGTACACCGGGCCCGGAGACGATCCGGTCGCCCACGCGGGAATCGGCGATGGTGACAGCGGAAATTGCACCTGGTGCAGGGGTCGACCCGTGGCCCGAGACGCGGGTGGTGGTGCTGACGATGGCGGTGGCGCCGGGTGGAGCTGCTGCACCGGCGCCTGCGTCGGGGGGGGGGGCGGTGGCGCCGGAAGAAACTGCTGGGTCGGACCCCCCAGCGGCGCGGTGGAGGCCGGCCACGCTGGCCAAGG
This sequence comes from Triticum dicoccoides, assembly GCF_002162155.2. Classification (NCBI taxonomy): domain Eukaryota; kingdom Viridiplantae; phylum Streptophyta; class Magnoliopsida; order Poales; family Poaceae; genus Triticum; species Triticum dicoccoides. Next base: position 165,216,961 of record NC_041384.1, read on the forward strand.
CTGTCCCGCCGCCGAGTAATGCGGCAGCAGCAGCAGCAGCGGCTGGGGCGCCCCTGCGTAGGGCGCCTGGAGGGCCGGGGCAGCCCACTGTAGCAGCGGCGGTCCGTAGGCGGTGGTGACGGCGCTCGGTGGCGGGGGCTGGTTCCCGGCGAGGTAGAGGGTAATGCCCCTGACCGTCTGGACAAGCTCCCGCAGGGTGCCCGACACCTCCTCCCGCGAGAGGAGCGGGGGCGGATCCCCCGTAGTGGTGATGGCCGCTGGTGTAGAGGGGGCGGTGGTCCCGGACGCGATCTCCGTCATCGCCGTGGAAGTGGTCGGCGGCAGCGAGAGCGGGACGGAGGTGGATGGTAACGGCGGCGGTGATGGAGGGAGTGACATGATCGGCCTGGTGTCTCTGGATACCAAATTGGTAGAATCAAGTACTCTACCAGGTCTAGGCCGTAGGTGATAAGGGAAGGATGGAGGAGGGCGTGGCGAGGAACGGGCGCGCCGGCGGCAGGGCGCCGTCGCGAGCTAGGAGAAGGGCGGCGGCGGTTAGGGCTGTTGGCGGCTAGGGTTTCCGGCTCCTTAGGGAGCCAGGCAATAGGAGATAATATTCTTCTTATTGCTTGATTCCGAAAGAGTCTTACAGCCTATATTTATAACTTAGATAACTTGCATAATAATTAATCTAAGATAACTTGTGGGTCAAGCCCCCTAACTACTGCCCGGTGGGCCTCTTCCAGATATAAACTAAGCCGGCTATAACATAATCCAAGCTTCTTCATCATTATTTTTAATATATTAGCAAAGCAGGTAGTGGGCTCACAGTGGACCCGGTTAATACATACGACAGCACCACCAGAGTCAACAGCCCTCGGATGAAAGGCTACGTGTTCACAACATAATCTTCTCTTCAGATGAAAGGCGAACCATTGACAACATAACCCTCTAGTGTAAGAAAGAAGGTATGCTGAACAAGAGTTTGCTTGAGCTGATATGGCTGACCAATGAGTCCACCGCTGTCCTCGAAACTGGCAACCAGCTTGCCACCCACGTCAAGCTGAAGTAACCAGCGGCCAAACGGGACCAGCACTGCCACATCGCCAACCCAAGAAGTAAACACCACACAATCACGCGGGTAAAACAATCCAAACTGCAAGGTGAGCTCCGCATACGGTATTTCAACCCGGTATTTAAAAGCCCAGACCTCGTGCTCGTAGTCCTGCATCATCCAGATATCAACAATTAGCTCGTCATCATTGTAATCATCAAAACTGGACATGCCGAGCATTCCATCCATCTCAAACAGATCAGATAAATTAGGAACAACTGGAGTGCGCATCTGCCGGAACGACTCAGCGACGGTGTCGGACACAATTATCATGTTGCTTATGCACCAATGCAGGCTACCACGGAACAGGAAAGGTCCGCGCGAGAATACCAGTTCGTTCAAATTGGGGCCTTCGATGTGTAGGTGCCACGGCGGCTGGCTGGAGCCTAAAGCGTATGTGTAGACGAGGGAGGAGCCATCTGGTGCTTCAGCTTTCTGCAGCAATAGTAGTCGGTACTCGCCGGTTGGGCTGTGTGAGTACATCCCCACGGCCACGGGTCGGGGAGCGCCAAAAGGCATCCCCACGGCGGACAGGGGACCGCCAAAAAGCATCGGGAGGCAACCATACTGACGAGTCGCCGGGTTGCAGATGAATAGTTGTTGACCAGCTTTGCATTCTATCCAGAAGACGATTAAGCCGTCGCAGGAGACCCTCGGAATTAAGATATGGCGGCGAAGTCGCGCGACGGTCTGGGGGGTGGCGGCCCATCCCTGGTGGTCGAAGGAGATGATGTCTAGGGTGAAAAGGTCGCCGCCGTAATTTTTGACGTAGGAGAGAGGGAGGGAGGGCTGGCGGGCGTGGTGGGTGAGGAGGAAGTCGCGGGTGGAGGTGGTGCAGCGCCAGGCACGGCAGACGGCACGGCAGCGGAGGAGGTCTTTGGGGGGCAGGCGGACGAGGATCTCCCAGATGGCGATCTCGTCAGGGAGGCCGCCGAGGAGAGGAGGCGGTGCGGCCTCCGCCATGGTCGCTGGCCGGGAGTTCATCCTGGATCTCGCTCGATCTGTCCCGGAGCAAAGCAAAAAGGAGTGGTGCAGTAAGCTTCGAAAGAAAGGAGTGGTGGAGTGGTGGTGATGGGTGACGGCGGGGGACTGGGTAGGTCTTCCTTTATCTCCCTTTTTCTATACTACTCCCTCCGTTTCTAAATATTTGTGTTTCTAGACATTTCAAATGACTACTACATACGGATGTATGTAGACATATTTTAGAGTGTAGATTCACTCATTTTGCTTCGTATGTAGTCACTTGTTGAAATGTCTAGAAAGACAAGTATTTAGGAACGGAGGGAGTAGTAAACATGCCCGTGCGTTGCAATGGACCCGATAAATACGGCTCAAAACCCCCACAATTCAACGTCTTCTATTTCAACACGGTGTCCCACCCGTGTCACCACTTGTCTTAGTCCCTCACCGACACCGTGTCACCACTTATCTTAGTCTCTCACCACCGGCGATTACTGCAGTGTCCTCTAATCACAACATGTCTGGACTTCGTCAATCCCAGCCATTGCATGACACACATGTCATTAACGTGCAATCACAATGGAATGTTTAAAACATTAAAAACTAATCTTGTCGAGCTGGACATGAGGATCGCTCTCCGCAAGCTATTCCCTACACTTGGTCTCACGCATCCCGCTACAGTGATAACATGGAGGCCATCGAGGAAGGTAGCACCCTGAGTAGGGTGTCATTGGCGGCCATCGCAGTGCTTCACTACCGTGAGCGGGATCAAGGACCTGGGTTGTGGAGGGTCACTCAAAGTCTGATCCGTTGTGCATTGTTGATGGGTGCCAACGGCCGAACCGGGGATTGGTCATCACACTCTAGCACGCGGCTTTCATGAGCCCTTTCCTACACCGACTTGTAATTATGAAAATTTATAATGACTGTGGGCTTCGCTCCAGTCTCATCTAGCAGAAGACCCGTGTGTTGCTATAGGCAAAAGGTGAAAAATACCTCCGCATGCACCATCGAAAGTGTCAAAATCATCTACTTTTTGCCTCTTTGTTGACCATTGTGCAGTTCACCGATCTAAGCTCCATCCTGCGGAGACATGATGTTGAGTGAGAGGATGCATCAATGTCGACGGCCGGGCATGCACCTCTCGCAGAAGTGAATTGGAAGTAGATGGCATGCAAGGGTAGGTTGACGACAGCAGCCGGCAGAAACTTCGAATATGGAGCAAGGATAAATAGACAATCAAGTCATGGTCTCCTTTTCTCTCTTATTACTAACTAACTAATTCAATTTTTTTTACATTTATCAAAAAAACATCTTAAGAAACAAATACCCTTTCCTATTAATTTTAGCTCTAAAGCTTTTTGCTGCCTCAAACTCCTCAAACTCACTGACCTATATTGAACCATTCAATATATAGCACACCCTTTTTCGGGGAGCGGATATATACTCCTAGAGTCCGTGCCTTCATTTTTCTATGGTTCTCATTGACTGATAACTACACATCAAGTGCACCTTGATACTGGTAGCAACTGGTCGCGCACTCCCACACTCGCTTTTTTATTATAGGGCCAAGATGATGCGACCGAAAATAATTCAAGCCCTATATCTACACAACAAGATGTAACAAAACATCCTTTCATTTCATTGATTAAAGCATATTTGTAATCACCCAATTCATAGTTTTGAACATGTCAATGGCAGGACTGACACGTCCAACAATCATACATATATTGCCAACTCTCCGCTTCGATGGCGGTGGCTAGGTCAACCTAGGTGCTAGGTGAGGAGACCATCATACGCAGTGCCAGTTCCTAGAGGGCATCCGAGGAGGCCGGAGAGGCTTGCCTCAGGCAGGATCCTAGAGACGTCGTCCCATGCTCGGCAACGCCAACCACTGCAGCACCTCGCTTGACAACTCAGCATTCTTTAAACAGCCTGAAATAATTCATAGTGTCATTAAAGACTGAAGTAAAGTTTGATTTAAAAGTTTCTTCAGTGCTATATTTACCAGTGGTATGAGGAAACCTTAGCAATAAATTAATATGGTCGGTAAGAAACATATGGTTTTTCAGTAAGAATTCACCCTTCCAAAGCAAGAAACTTGCAGATTGCCACCCATCTTCAGTCACACTTGAGACCAGAGAGACTGAAATTGAAGGCGCTGGAATAGACCTCATCTTCCTGGAGGTAAGAGTTATTCAAGAGCTCACTTGCAGGAAGTCTTTCATCTACAGGAGCTAGACAGATTTCTATGAAATTCTACTTGTGTTCCTGACTCTAAGTTATACCTACTAAAGTATTCTAGCAGTAAACATTATGTTAGCGTCAGACTTACATAGTTGCTTTCGAAGAGCAAAAAGTTTAACGCAGCTGTATTAGCAGGTCAAAAGTAACACCCGTTAACTCCATAATCCTAAATCTCAAGAAAAGACTCACCAAAAAAAGAAATAACATGTAATAAATTGTTACCAGGAGTCCAGCATCGAGGACATCGCCTTTTGAAGAACAAATGCCAAGTGTATGTGAGCTAAATATACTTATACAGATCTAGGGGATACGATGAGACTATGCTTCCAAGCACAGAAAGAAGTACATGATCGGCAATGGCACAAACAAATCTGCACATAGTAAATAACCTGATACAGTATAGACTATACACCAAGGGAAACCGGAACAAAGCGATTCACAAAATGTACAAACTTTACTCTACAGACTCTGCAGGCTATAAAATCAGAACATATATACTCAGGTGCAGGTTCTTCAAAATAACTTCAATTGGTTGCACCTTTGCTCAGATCAAATACAAATAGTAGCTGCATTTGTGTAGAACAAAGAATGAAGCATTCATAGCTTAGCTGCCCTTTGCTTCAGTTAAACAATACGTGCTAGCTTGCTTGATGGTTGTGCCCAAAAAATCCAGAGTGAACAGCTCTGAACCTGGCTCTAGCTAAAAGAACAAAATCATTGGCTTAGGTAAGCTTTACTGAGGTTGCTTGATGGTTGTGCCCGAAAAATTCAGTCAATAACTCTGAACCTGACTCTGGCTAAATTACAGACACTGTGACATGAGTAGCAACCTGAGTAAAGCTTACCTAAAAGAATAACATCACAGAGGCCTCTCACCAAGGACCCGGGAAGCATGCGTAAAACTGATGCTCCTTTCCATAGTAGAAATATAAGTGAACTGACAATCAACTATTCTAGTCATCCATGCTTATATATAGTATAAAAATATGGTGAGTTCAGAAATTAATCTTTTCTTTAAAACTAAACAAAGAAGGAAAAGAAACATACCTGTGCGACCGATCGAATAGGGAAGACATGGCATAATTGTTGTATGCATGTACCCAGCAGTGGGCGTTTCAGGCACCCTGCAGGTAATTTTGTTGGACACTTATCCATTAACAGGAGCATCAACAATGGTATGGAGCAAGAACCGTGGCTATGAACAGACCTTGCAATGAATCTCGGTGGAGGCAGCGTCGAGCGCAAAGATTGCGCATGTGACCGCAGACGATGTGAGCACGGCCCAGTTGCAGTGATGCAGGGAGGATGCGAAGAGCAGCGGTGTGCTGCTGGATTGACAGAAGAGGCTGCGAATAGCACAGGGTTCAGCAAGGGGATTGGAATACCCAAGCAACTCATTGTATTGCCAGTGAAGCGTTCTGGTGCTGTAAAGTCTAATGCGCCTGCATTTTAACACAATGGTTGTTAGTACACGACCAGAATAAATTTTTAAACAAAGTAACCTGAGAGTATATCCACAGTAAATAGAATAGGTATATTTTCACAGATCCGTAGCTGTCAGAAAAACACAATGTCACACACCTTTGACACTTTGCTTTTTCCATTGATGCAATAATGTCGCCAGACCATATAGTCGCCGATCTTCACTGTTCCATCAGGACTATTTATGAATATATTGTCACACTTTAAGTCGCTATGTATATTCGTTGGCGCCGGACTCTAATGATATTCCAGCCCTGTCAATATCTGTATTGGCCATCATCTCATAGCTTTCATACCCACTTTCTTGTGCTTCCTACAGAACCTGGTCATTGTTTCAAATTTCAGCAATCAAAATGTATTGAATAGAAGAGCGATAAGAGTGAAATCTATCTGTGGTTAATTTTCTAGATGCATTTAAGATGTGCGGCCAATCCCAATCAAATTTCCTTTGCACAAGAACAGACTCCGGTGTATTTAATACAACACCAAATTAATAAGTACGTCAACTTGTAAACAAAATGGGTAATCCATAATAGAATCAGGCAAAGTATTACGAACGCTCCCTGGTAGGAAGAGACATATGAGTTGTGCTAAAGAAAAAGGGACATACTGCCTCGCATGCGAGATGTGCAGGGCTCTGTGATGATGTTAACTGTATTCTTGTTCTCACCAACCCATTAGGCGAACAACTCCTGAATGTTCTTGTCCCTCGGCGTCTTCAACAGCTGGATCTCCATACGCATTTGTTCTATCTTCTCTGAGGAACCCATGACAGAATCTTCAATCTATGTTTAGCTCCATGTCACCTCATCACCCTCCAGCATATCGAAGGTTTAATAGCTATTGGCACAATATACATTAAGGAACACGTGGTGAGCAATTTTCAGTCTTACATGGCCACTGATAAATTCCAGCCCAAAAACGGAACTGAAATGTTTAAACTTGATTAAAGAACTGGGGTTTATTATAGGCTATAGGTTTGAATTTGGAGTCTGGCAGGCATACTAATAATGCAGCAAAGCGAATCAGATGAGCAAAATTAAATACGTTTTCCATGAATTTGTTGAGGTTCACTAAAAGCATGAAATTCATCAGTGGATATTGTAGAATTCAAGCATGAAAGGTCGCACTTCATAGATGATTGGCTGAAATCAAACGTGTGAAATCACACTCTAGACAATGGGTCAATGACACAGATACATAGAAAAAACATCAGATAGTTCAATTGAAGGATACACTATGTTGGCCATGGGCGCCTCATGGCTTGGCTCGGCTTGTTCGCCTCCTCCAGAAGCAGGAGGACCTCGCCCAGGCGGGCGTTGCTCCAGTACGCACCTATGCCCGACTTGGGAGCCCGTGGCCTCGGCGGACCTAGGACGCGCAGGATCCACGACGGCGCTCCCGTACGCTCCTACACCCGGGTTGGGGCTCGGGAGCTCGTGGCGTCGCCGGAGTTTCGTCCAGGCTGCAGGGGCACACACACAGGGCCCATCTCCGTCGAGCACAATCAGTGCATCCGCTTGCGGTCCAGCGCGGCAACCCGCGTTGCTCCGGAGGCGGCGCTCCGGTGGCCGGCCGGCGTGGGGTTGCGGTCCAGCATGGAGATCCAACGACCATGGCTTCCGCTTCCTGTGAAGGGGGGGAGAGAGAGAGGGATGTGAGAAATAGAACCAGAGGAAGGGAGGGAAGAAGGAGAGGAGGGCAGGGCGGCGCGTTGGTCCGGCGGCGG